>NC_143578.1:242915486-243229834 GCF_048544385.1 Mastigoproctus giganteus
TTAAATAAGACCGATAAAATAGTATACATATAGCATTGGAAGTGTGGGAAAAGGGAAAGGAACCAGTAAAGATAAAATAAAGTGAATATAAATGTATTGCAAACTGCACTCTAAAGTGGTTGAAAAGCAGTAGAAAACTTCCAATTTAATTAATTTATATCCCTTTTGGCATCTTTCATATTAGTGAAATTGATACTGGTTATTAGCTCCTATACTGAATGTGCCTAGTCATCCACAGCAAGCCTGAAATGGTCCATCGGAGCACCAGTGCTCACTGAAAATAAATAAAAATATACTGTTCTTCATATGCAATTTATTTGAGGAGTGAGTCAATTAATCATTAATGCTTCACAATATGAGATGTGTGTTTTTTTTTGTGGCAAAATCGCCCTTGGCAATAGTGCACTTCACTGCTCTTCAATTTTTTGTTTTGTCTTGGTGACACCTTGATTCTTCTGGCGACAGCAAAAAGGCTTGGGCCTATGTTTGCTTTAGAAATGGCATTGTCCACAAGTCAACCTGAAATTATTATTAACAATTTAAGTTGAATAGCATCCCCAAAAGAAGCAAATCTGCTTTTTTGGCAGTAACTTTTACTTCATATAAGTTAAAGCCAAAAAGCGCATTCATCAAGGCAGTTTTTTACATTGTCTTGTGATTCCTCACAAGATGGAGCCAGTAGATGAAATTTTTCTTTATTTTGTTATATACTTGTATTTTAATTGTATTTTTCAGTTATCTTTTTCTTTCACAAATCAAGCAGTGTGGAAGCATGTGCAACAAAAGAGACAGAATCATTTCATTAGCATTGCGTGATTCCAAAAATTAATTTCTTTCTATTTCACCACAGAACTGTGTGTTAAGTGAATAGATTGTAATTTCCCATGTATTTGTTCAGTTCATTTGCAAACCTTGAAATATATGAAGTGTGCTTTGAGTCATGTTAATGAAACTATTTGCTAAAGAAATGCTTTAGCTATTTTTGCAAAAAGTTGTCTGTAAAACAGATGTGTAGCAAGGGGGGGGGGACATTTTCCTCCAAGCTGCAAGCTACAGGGCACAAACTGAAGGAATTAACTATCACATTCACATTACATTATCACACTCAGGGGTACCAGGAAGACAATGTTGCCCTGGGCATCAATGACCCTAGCTACGCTACTGCTGTAAAAGTATAGTGGATTTCAACCACTTATTTCTCATTTGGAGAGGTCTAGATTCAAAGCCCATTGGAGACCTGGAACAGTTCTTAAATTTTAAGTAACTCAGGAGTATCCCTTTCCATCACCTGAGATCAGCTAACTACAGTTAGCTGATCTCAGGTTGTGGCAGCATGGCTCTCCCCGAGTTATAATGTGTGGTAAAGATGTGTTAAATTAGCATACTACATGAACCAGCACACTATGCCTAAAATAGTTGATGCATCCAAAGCAGCAACAGTTTTTGTAAAGATGGTGTTTGAATTAAGACTATTTGTATCAAATTGTGTTTAAATAATATTTTAATGGTTTATCCTGCTGGTTTTCAGGTCCTTCTGTTTTAGAAATATTTAATTCCCTTCTGAATCATCTGAGGCACTCTATTGATATTCATCCAGTTAATGAAGATGACCTTCAAAATGAAAAGCACTTCCAAGATGCAGTAATTAATACTCTTGGTAAGAGAAAATTTGTCTAAGGTGATTTCTTATGTTGTCTTATATTTTTTAACAAATTTAAGTTACATAATTTTTTGTGCTTCTGAGAATAAAATTAAATTTTTTCTGTCTAATTTTCATTATGTTCATCACTGCATAACAGGTCTTTTGAAAGTAATATACTATGAGATGATATGAGTAACACACAAGCATCTTGTTGCCCTTCGTATTTTATAGAAGCAGACGTGTTATTTCCAGCAGACAAACAGCCATACCTGCCAAAAGTAACTTTTTCCACTGTGTATTCTTCTTGTGTTAATTTGCATTATCAATGGCACTGTATAATTCATATGAGGTATGAAAATAAAGTTCCTAGACTGGTTCTGTTGCAGATCAAACTTTGTCCAACAGATGGTGGTACAGAGATTGTCTGACAGGTTGCGAGTAACAACCAGTTTTGTTAGTAGCATTAATGTTCCGTGTCAGAATTTTGTAATGGAGCAATGAACAAATAATAAAATTTGCTTTAAACTAGAAAAATCTGCAACAGAAATATATGAAATGATAAAAACTGTTTATGGTGGTGAAATGTTAAGTTGTACCAGTGCGTTCAAATGGTATAAGCAGTTCAAAGACAGACATGAGGATGTTTGCAGCGACCCAAGAAGTGGGTATCTGTCAACCTCTTGAAATGAGGATAGAGTTACAAAAGTTTGAGAAATTGTGGCAAGAAATCATCTTTTGACCTTCAAAATGATGGCTGACCGACAAGTTGAATATGAATAAGAAGGCAGATTCGTCAAATCTGCATGAAGATTTAGGAAAAAAGGAAGGTCTGTGCAAAATTTGTGTCACACAGCCTGCTGGATGAGCAGAAGCAGTGAAGGGTGTCATCATGCAAAGATCTCATCCAAACTTCTCAAGACAGTCCTAATTATCTCAAGTGTATTTTCACTTGAGATGACTGTTGGGTGTTGCAGTATGACCCAGAGACAAATTGTCAGAACATACAGGACGTAAATCATCAGCAAGGCCCAAAAATTTTGTTTATAGAAGATCAAGCCAATGCCAATCATGTTTTTTGACAGAGTGTGATTCACAAGGAATTTGTACCTGAAGCAGTAAGAGTCAATACAGGTGACCCCCGCTTAATGCTGATAATTCGTTCCGGAAAAACAGAGCGCTAAATGAATCCACGCTAAGCGAGCCCTGCATTCCCATAAGGTAACATATGTATTTGTGAGTTGTGGTCGGTGCCATAGGATATTTCATAATCAATAATAAACAGTAGTGAAAAGATGCACAAATGTCAGTCAAAATATTTAATATTCAAATATTTGTACATACAAAATATTCTGCGTTACATTCGTATATAATTATGTGATAACTACTTACTTATCAAAATTAAACTTAAAATTCCAATTAAAATTATTAATTTAATTGATGAATTTAATCATAAAAAATATGTTGATTTTGGGTTGAACTTTGGCCCTCTTCCAAATAAACTAAAAGGAGTATTAATTTTAAATCTCCCGCAGCGTTACCACCCAACAATAAAATCAACCGATCCTTTGTCGCTTTGAAACCTGGCATGTTTTTTCCTTCTTTCAATATGAAACTATTTTTTAAAAACTTGTCGAGAAGTATAATACATAATACCCCTCTTCAATAATTTTAACAAGTTTTTTTTTTTAAAGTTTCGGCTCCTTGATCTGCACTTGCGGCTTCTCCCTGGATTTTAAATCTATTCAACCAGCCCTTACCAGTTTTAAATGGTTCCATATTTTTATTTTTAGTTGAGTTTTCTTCAGATAATCATATTGGCCAATCTCTTTCTCTCTCTCTCTCTTTTTTTTTTTTTTTCTTATAATATTTAACTTAACTGAATTCTGCATTGGATATTATTTTCAATAAAATTAGTTAGTGTTTCCATTTCAATCCTAATAGCTGGCCTAGCCCTAGTTGCTTGCAGTGGAACAGCTGTCTTTCCCGCTGCTAAAATTAATGCTTTATTTTTTTATAATTGTTCTTACAGTTTAACTTGCAGGTCCTAAATTATGGCACAAATCCGCTTGTTGTTGAGGTGAATCGATTCGCTTCAAAACGTCTAATTTAATTTTCAAATTCGGTCTTTTTCTTACAATTATAATCTTCGTACTGCACTCAGATGTTGTTGCGTTTGCTTTATTATCGGCCATTATTAGCTCTTCGTAAATGTAATTGCGTTGGTTGCATTAATTACGATACAATGTTCAAGTAAACTGTCCGTTACGCAATGTCTAATACTGTACTGAGTGATGACTAGACTTCGGATAAATGCATATAACGCAAATATTACAAGCAATATACTTGATCATTTTTTAAAATGTTGATCTCGGAACTACGTAACAAGTCACCGTACTGCAATTAATTTAACGTGAGAGAAAATTTCACTGAGCGTGGGAAACATTTTAATGCTGTTTTGCTATTCATTTTCAAGCTATTGACTCCATCAAATGAAACGATTTCGTTAAATATGCAAAAAGGCAATCTGTAAAAGAGTTATAGTGATCTGTGACAGCGTTATAGTCAGATACGGATTATAATATAGGAACAGCGTTATAGCGAATCAGCGTAAAGCGAACCGCGTTATAACGGGGCCCTGCTGTACTGCTTTCTATGTACACACGGAATGGGCAAGGGCACAACAATGCCCTTGCCCATTCGACACTTGTGAAGACATTTCTGACAAAACATGGCATTGTACAGATCAACCAAAAAAAAAAACATAACCGCCGAATTGAACATTATCACTTTAGACTTCAGTGACTTTTCAGAAACTTTTAGAATAATATATTAAATGCATTCTGTCAGGTAGTGATTACTTTGAATAAAAATAAAGCCATTTTTGAGCTCCTTCACTTTGTTCTTTTTATTGCATCAGTCAGGGAACTTTATTGTCACACCTCATATATACAGTATCTAAAAATTTCATTACATCATACTTTATTGCTCTACCTTTCAGCTTCTGCTCCAGTGAATAGTAAAAACAAAAGTTGTCTATCTCAACCAGATGCATTTTCTTGGTAATGCTGTTTGTGTTGCACTAATTGTTTTACTAGTGACACTGATACAAACAAATGTGGGTTTGTATTTTACTATTGTATTTTGCATTTTACTATTGAAAATAAACTGTAGGCAATAAAAAGACGTTATAAATGTTAAAAATTTACATAATACTCTGAATAGGAATTGCTGCTTGTGCCCTTTGTCAGTGTAGTTAAAAAAAAATGCCTATTGCAATTTCTGTGAAACTTGTATTCAGCTATTCACATAGGAATAGTAGCTAACAGTCAGCAGTGACTGTTAGCTACTGTTCCTATGTGAAACATTACCAACACATGGTAGAAGTTTAGTGAAACCCTAGAGATGAAGAATATGTGAGAGGTCCACCTGCAGATTTCATTGCTGGCATCTGTATCCAGATTTTACTCTTCTATTGCATATGTGTCTAACTGTTATTAGGAGTCATATCTCTCTCTCTCTTCAGTAATCCACGGCAGCTTTGGAATATTGATAACATTAGCCATGACTGTGGCCCAGAGCAGGGTGGTAACTTGAGCCTGTGGAAAGCCCATTTGAGGAGCCAGTACTCAGAGGCATACACTGGTTTAAAATTGGAGAGGGTTACCAAAATGCCCATCTTTCTGCTGCATACAATGATGCATGGTAGACAATGATTTGAATATACCCAACCATGATAGATCTGTCAGTTATATGCTGCAAGTGCTATTTACACAGCCACTTAATTCTGGAATCTGTCTACGTAACGACTGAAATTAAGTTTTGGATCAAACACAACCCCTCGGTTGGTGTAGCTTTGAACAAGTGTGCTGGATGATTGTTGGGTGCTGTTTTAGTTACAGAATAATTTAGGACTTGAAGCCTCAGGTTATGCAGGGAGTTAACTGACATACAAGTTAATGCAATTGCCCCATTTCTGTATGTAGTGTAGCCAACTACTTAAGTAGTAATAAATTGGCATCATTAAGTATATCTCATATTGTGAATACCTTCACAATGAGTTGCCATGATATTGCACTACCTCGAATAAGTAATGCTTCACCATAGGAGACTATTGTTACTTATTCTCAGTGGATACCATCACCCACACGGCACCGTTTCGGAGCTTATTGGCTCCTCATCAGTGGGTGGGTATGTACCCTGGTATTGCAATGATGGCAACCCAGTTGCGAAACATAACTCCACAATATGAGAGATGCCTAATGGTGTGGAGTAATTTAGATTATAAAATTACATGATGAGGAGCCAATAAGCTCCGAAACAGTGCCGTATGTGTGATGGTATCCACCGAGAATAAGTAACAATAGTCTTCTCCTATGGTGAAGCCATAGGAGAAGACTATTTGAGGTAGTGCAATATCATGCAACTCTTTGTGAAGGTATTCACAATATGAGATATAATTAATGATGCCAATTTATAACTACTTAAGTAGTTGGCTACGTACAGAAATGATGCAATTTGCACTAACTTGTACATCAGTTAAAAAGTTTAAGTAAAGATATACCTGGCTCCTTGGCATAACTTATCCTCAACGTACCCCTCCCCCCATTTGAGTAGCATTTATTAATCCCAGAATAGCATACCATTTAGGCAGCACCAAACTCAAGGCAGTTGATAATGAACAAGACTATACAATTACCCTAGGGCAGGGATCGGCAACTTGTGGCTCGCGAGCTGCATGCGGCTCTTTGAACATGTAACTGTGACTCTAACTTTTAGCCCACATGAAGCACAATTTAAAATGGAGTTAGAGGACTTAAAAATCAAGGACGTGGAGTGCAAGCCTAAAATGCCTTAAAACTGAAATTGAGGATTTGGTAAGGCAAAAGGCTGCCCTTGCAATTCTAACCAAAATGGACGGCAATAGATGAGTTGAAAAAGCAAGACCAAATTGTGTTTGATGCGTGGAGTAGCTTACCGGACAAGTATATAAATTTGAAAATATTTGCATTTGGACTTCTCAATGTTTTTCTGCAGGAAAATATTTTTGAACATGAACTATATTAAAAATAAACCAAGAAACCGTCTGAACAATGAGAGTCTCTCAGCATCTTTAAAGATGAAAATTACGGCATACTTGCCTGATCTTGAGAGACTTGCTCAAGAAGTTCAGCAGCAAAAGTCACATTAATTCGTACCTAATTGGATGTTTGTTACATTTTTTCAGTATTAATAAATAATATTTCAAAATATATATTTTTTTAATAAAACACTTTTCCACTCTATTCCATTTATTAAAAAACTCCCCCTCCCCTGGATTGAGCTGCAGTGCGGCTCTTCGGATTCTCTTTTAAATTAGATCAAAAATGGCTCTTTGCTCAAAAAAGGTTGCCGACCCCTGCCCTAGGGTAATTATGAAGTCTGACATGTTCACTATGCAGTGCAAACAGGCTGCTAGAACAGCTCATCGGATCTTGTCAATGAAATATCAGACCTTTGGCAGCAGAGACCAAAAATTGATGATGAAGTAGAGGCTAGGCAACATTTTTGAATACTGTATGCAGGTTTGGAAACCTAAAGTTTGGTTGCAAAACAGCTGTGTGGAAATTTGTCTTCAGTCAGATAATAATTGATTGTTAAAATCAGTTTCCATGTGTTATGGAAGTGAATAATTCAAATAATAGGAGTGGGCAAATGAAGTGGATAAAGATTTTTTTTTATTATTTTTATTTTATTTTTTTTTTTTGTGTATAAACTTGCTTCCTTGCCTCATTTTGCCAGTAGTAATATGTTCCACGGTATGAATAGTGTTGCATGTTTGTATATCAACCATCTGGCAAGAAAGTTACAAGTGGGGACGTTGTCACATAAGTATAGCCAGTGCTTTTTTTGTAAAAATATAGGTGCCGGTACTCATTCTTTGCTGTCAGGAAAAATTGAAAATTAAAAGGATATGAAAAATTACTCAAAAAAATTTTTTTTCTTGATAGTTACTTTCATAGTAATGTTTCTGGAATAAGAACAACAAATTTAGTATATTAACGCAGTTTATTAAGTATAAATTTATTACTCGAGTATATATAGAAAATAAGTAAAATGTGAATAAAATAAGTAAATAAATCGGTCGACTACTGAGTGCCGGGCACTCAGGATGACACAAATTGTCGTTAGTGTAGTATCTCAAATAGAGAGCTTTATGGTAACTGAAAAAAGTTTCTAGTACCCCGGCTTGGCCTAAAACTTAGGAAATAACGAAAACGTTGTTTATTTGAGTCGTTCCGGTTGTTGTGAATACCAAGGGTAGGAGAAGCGACTCCGACTTCTTCCTGCAGAAGCGATTAAAGTCTTGGGGGAGAAGCGACTGCCAGGTGAGGGCCCTGCAAGACTCCGTGCAGGCGCCTCCCTACCACTGGCTCTGAGTACCTCCTTGCCAGAACAACCCCGGGTTTGAAAATTGTTAAAAAATACTTCTTGTTGCAAAATTTATAACTGACATTTATAGAATTATTAACTAACTATTTAGCAACCTTTTTGTCACTAAAAGGAGAGTTACTTAGTAAAAAGAAGCACGCTATTGAAGTTCAGTAAATTGAAGTGCAACAAAAAGGTTTTGAACTAATTTTAACTAATTTTAAAAAAAATAAATGATAGATTTCAATCGTAATAGTTTTCCCTTGATGAGCATCGAATAACGCATAGTTAATGTGATTTTTAACTTTTTAGCTCCGTTAGTGACAGAAATAGAGGCGGTCACGAAAATTACTTACATTTTCCTGTCTGATGCCACCATTTTTAATTTTAAAAATATTTTAAAATTATAATTTAAACATACTCGTTGAGCTCTTTCCAACGGTGTAGCTGTAGGTTGTCGACAACATTTTTATCCCCACACATTTTAACCCCCCCCCTCCATTTCTCAGACAGATTTTTGTCAACAATGATCAATATGGCGCTATGTTGGCCCACTTGATGTGCAAACCCATGCAAAATTTCTAGTCAATAGGTTGAGTGGTTCCAGAGATACAATGCTGTGACAGACAGGCAGACAACCGAGTGACATTTTAAGGGTTCTTCGTTAAACTATGGCCCCTAAAAATAATAAGTAAAAATAATTTTAATATAGTTTTTGTAGAATATTCCAAATTTTTATTAAGTTCTCATCCAACAACCTATGCTGACTTCTTTTCTTCCTCTTTGTGTGTGCTGAATGACCTTTCCAAAGCAGCCACGAATCGACATATTTTGCTGGATCGAAGCGGGTCAGCAGTGGGCGTACAATTTTAAGAAACAGTAGTGAAGAAACTGTTTTTGTTATCAATGAAGCTCTGGTTGGGCTGGCGATCAGATTCATTTGTGAAAATCATCATTCACATTCACTCGATGAAATTGGTATCATACTCAGAGCGTCCATCAAATTCTTCCGAAACCATCTTTTCAATTAGGTACCCCCGAAATCCACGAATTGCATTTAACTGTAACCTAATTGACAATTTTCTAACTTCATTTTCACCAAATGCCAACAATTCATGCTTAGAAGGTTTAATACCTTCGTTGTCCTCATTTTCCTTCTCTCGTCATCAGTATTGTCACTAGTTCTTAAATTTGAATTTTTTTTTTTTTTTTTTTTTTGAAAATGTCAGTGTCATTCGGGTACTGTGACCATGTAAACAGAGATAGGGAAAATTTGCGGAAAAATGTGGATAACGCACTTCCGCGAAACAACAGATGATTATTTGTTGGGGTAAAAGAAATTACTCCCTCCTAATTCTTGAATGGGGCGCTTACAGTTGATTCACGAAGGTGTCCAACCTACGGTCCACGAGGAAAGTGAACTAAAACAGCATTTTAAATTTTGTTAATTATCAATAAAATTTTTGAATATTTTCAGTTTACTTTTACATGCAACAAGGTACTATGGAAAATGTAACACACTAAAGAAAGCTTAATTTTTTGAATATGGCCCCTGTACGGGAAAAGGTTGGACACCACTGCAGTAGAAGGTGGGCCAGAGCCCATTGGGAATACAACTTGATCTGCTCACTGTTGACCAGTGCAACTTCTCCGTATGCAGGACAGGTGGTTGGATAGGTTTTACCAGGTACCACTAAATTATAGAATGGTAATCCCTTTAGCTCTCTTAATTCGCTCAACAGCACTAATTGCCTAAATTGCCAGAAATGCGAACAGTGCGTACCGAGTTAATTCTCTCCTAATCCCTTTGCTATATGAAAATTTTTCTTGCTCAACAGAAACTATTTTGAATGTAACTTCCAAGGGGAATTCAAAATAATTAAACAAAGGTCCTACTGAGCAAATTAGAATTATAAAAATGGTTATACAGTTTTATGTAGAAAATATCTTAACGATAGACAGTGAAAAATGTAAATTTAGTTAAATAATTTTAAGCTTATTTGAATAGTAGATAAACATGTAAAAAAATTTTACGGAATATTACAAATTTCGAAGTGCACTGCATCCAAATGTCACACGTCACTGTTAATAAAGGTGCCAGTACGCCGTACCGTTGCGTACCATCACAAAAAAAGCACTGAGTATAGCCAATTCAAAGTCTAGTTAGGACTAACTTTTTTCTTGTAGATTTCTTTGTGCTAGTATTCCTGATTCATAATTCTGGGTTAATTTGGAATAATTTATTTGTCCTTTACTATTTCACCCATAACTCAGTTGAATTATAGTTAAAACAAGGTTATCTCATACCAAATAGAAATTTATATTTTATTTTAAAATTTAAACGTAGGCATCAAAAATATCATAACATTTTTTTTACAAATGTTTATTTTTTTTCTTTCCCATTTTAGGTGAATTTGCCAATAACTTGCCAGATTATCAAAAAATAGAAATCATGATGTTTATCATGGGCAAGGTACCACTTCCAATGGATGAATCTCATGAAGCTGATGTTTTATTGCAAAAGATCTTGCTAAAGAGTTTATTGAAGGTAAAATTTTTATTAATTACGGCTTGCACAAGAACAGAAGATTCTTTGCTCTCTTTTTTTTTTTTTTTTTCCCCTTGGTAAAATACTAGATATTCTCTTGAACATGAACAGAAGAAATCTTGCCTAATCTTTTGCTGGTTTAAAAGAATCAAATTATTGAACCATTGATCTCCAAGGAGGAGGATCAGAAAATGGTTTTATTTTCAAATCAAACATACAAGGTGTGGCAATAAAGTTCCTGGACTGATGCTGTTGCAGTCATGTTCAATGAGCTTGAAAATAAACCGAAGTGGTATGTTATAGTTCCAACTTTCTCCAGCAAATGGTAGTACAAAGATTGTCCAATAAGCTGACGGGTTGCAAGTAACAACCTGTTTTGTAGCATTAACATTCCGCATCATGATTTTGCAATGGAGCAATGAACAAATGTCAAATTTTGCTTTAAACTGGGAAAATCTTTTCACTGTTACAGGTTTCTGTTGCAGATTTTCAGTGTTTCCTCAGTTTTACAGATTTTCCCACTTTTTTTTTTTTCCGCAGTTTTGTTGCAGATTTTTCTACAGAAAGATTTCCTGCAGATATGAAATGTTAAAAACTGTTTATGGTGTGAAATTTTAAGTGATACTAGCGTGTTTGAATGGTATAAGCAGTTCAAAGACAGATATGAGGATGTTCAAATGACCCAAGAAGTGAGGATTGATAAACCTCCAGAAATGAGGACAGATTTGCAAAAGTGTGGAAAATTGTGGCAAGAGATCATTATTTGGCTCTCAGAATGTCTGATGAGTTGGATATTAATAAGGAGATGATTTATCAAATTCTGCATAAAGATTTAGAGGAAAAGGAAAGTGTGTGCAATGTTTGTGCTGCACAGCCTCATGGATAAGCAGAAGCAACAAAGAGTGTCATCATGCAAAGACTCATTCACACTTGTCAAGAGACGATCCTAATTTCCTCAACTGTATTGTCATTGGAGATAAGTGTTGGATGTTTCAGTACGACCTAGAGATGAAGCATCCAGTGGACATCAAATCACCAAAGTTTAAAAAATTTTGTTTACAGAAGTCCAGATTCAAGATGATGCTGATCATGTTTCTCAACACACTGTATGATTCACAAGGGATTTGTACCTGAAGGGAAGAAAGTCAAGTGCTATGTTCTACATAAAGGTGCTTCAAAGACTACACTACCTGACAAATTTTTTTTTTTTGTCATACCTCTTGAATGAAAGTTGGTTACTCTGAACAAAATTAATGTCCTGATTATGAAAATATCAATCTTTTACTTCTGTCATGTCTGCATCAAAAGATATATGCATTTTTTAAATTCCTTGTTTTTATACAATATCAGCATACATGGTTGTAATTATTACACACAATATATGTTACTTAGACATGTTTCCCACACAATGATTTCCTTTTATACTCCAGATTGCTTTCCCTTTTAAGGAACCAACACTAATCTCCCATCATGGCAGAGTCCCAGTGACCTTGGATTATTTTTCCATTGCAGATACGTCCTGGTGGAAGTGCTCTCCTTGTTCATCACTGACATCTGCTAAGTTTTCAGGAAAGAAATCCAGATGGGAATGAAGGAAATGCATTTTAAATGATATTTGGCATCCCATGTTCTTGTAACATTTCAGCAAGTTTGTCACCAGTTGCTCATAGTTCTCTTCTTTTCTCTTTCTGAGAAATCAGTGTAGCCTTGAAAGATCTCTATGCAGCCAGTTCAACATCATTCAGGTTTCTTTGAAATTCTTCATATTTCTAACTTTCTTAGTTGAGGACCTATGAAAATTCCTTCCTTCAGCTTTTCATGAGATAAATTTGGAAACATTTTTAGTAAATATGCAAATCCTCTGCTGTCTTTATCCAGTGCCTTAGTGAAATTCTTAATCAGTCCAAGCTTGATGTGTAAAGGGGGAAGAAAAACCTTTTGTGGATTAACCAATGGAGCATACTTTACATTGCTTTTGCCGGGAATATATTCATCTCTCTTGTCCTAGTGTTGTACAACGTAGTATTTGGCTGTTGCACAACTATCTCACAAACACAGGCAACAACAGTATTTAGTGAAACCACCTTGCAACCCAACAAGCAGTCCAATCACATTGAGATCACCACAGATATTCCAACCATAGCCATTGTGATGTATAGCAGCAAGAATCTGGGACATACTATCGTAAGTTTCTTTCAGGCCAACAGCATGAACAAGAGGAATTGATGGTAAAGTATTTCGATTATGAAGCAATACTGCTTTCAAACTTAGCTCTGACGCATCAATGAACAAACGCCATTCAGAGTATTGTGATCAATGTTCAGTTCGTGCATAAGACCAACGACGTGTTTGCAGACACACACGTTGTTTTCCATTTCGCTTGCGGTATATTGTAATGTTTGTGCCTTTGGCGAGTAAGTTCCACTGTTATAGTCTGGATCCGAGTAATTCAGCCTTCTCTTTGGGTAAGGCTGTAAGTCTCTGATTAAGTCACTTAATTCTTCTTGTTCAATGTAGTTTGGGGTCTTTTCTTTTTCTGGCTTGTAGTCCAAATCATGTGAAGTACATGGTTCCATGACATCTGGTAAAACGATTTCTTCTGTACCTTCATCACTACTTCCAATACCCCAAGATTTTAGTCGCACAGATACTGGCAGGTCTTTACCATGTGGCACTGGCCTAATTGCTGGTGGGATATTTGATGCAGCGCTTGCTCTTTTTGGAAATACCTTTTATTTTTGTCGTGCAGAAATAGCAGTCATCGAAATGATTCTTGGGCTCATGCCACACCATAGGGACGGCAAAAGGTAATGCTCTCAGCTTGCCATATAACCACAGCCTTAAGTTCATTGTACAAGTAATACAATAGATATGTGGAGCCCAATTTTTTTCTTGGTCACCGATCTTGCATCCATAGTACAATGAATATGCAACTTTTGTGACGTATATTTTCTTCCTCTGAGTTTTTGGGGTTAAGTGTCCACAAACATAGCAGAAACTGTCTGGGTGATTGATGCAAGTTCTGTGCTTTGTCTTCTTCATTTTAACAATGCATTAACCTAAAAAGTAAAAGCAATTGGTAAATTTGAACAGAAGGTAAATTCTTTTAGCGTAGTTTATCATACACTATATATTGAACAGTTGAATGGTGTAATAAAATTAATAAAAATACTGACTTGTTTGGAAATGTGCATCAAAATCAAAATATACTATATTGCAAGAAAAGTAATGATGTACTTGCTTAAATTTTAGCCCAATAAACAAAACCAACCAAAAGTTAATAAGTTTAAAAATTGTATTTCAAACAGTAATGATATCTTTGTACAGAAGTCTGCTGACAAGGCTACTAGTGACGGTCGTGTTCCAAGCCGCTAAGTGGATTTTTCTTATTTATTGATTTGAAATTATTGTTTTTCTAAAACTTTTGATTTAAATTTAGTAGTATAACATTATTTTGTGATTTTTTTGATTAATTTGGTGTATTTATTCTTTACTCGGCCTTGTAAAAGTATCGGTAAGGGTTTCCACGTGTTCGTAACTACCGCTACCGTTAGTAACTTTCCCGCCATTGTGATACCATACTAGATATACCGTAGGTTATATACCGTACTAGATAGCGTTAGTTGAACTTCGTTAGCAGTTAAATTGTACGTTTAAATAAATACATATAACGACTTAGATTACAAACGTAATATAATTAATAACATAATTAATTAATAAATTAATAGAATCATGACTCAGACCAGAGCAGCAAAGCAAAAGGCTCAAGCAAATGGAAGTGCTGTGGCTCAGAGCAGAACTGAGGGGGGCAGTTGTCCTCTGACTCACAGCCTTATAAAATGCACTGTTTGCTTGATGTTCGCAGAGCAATCGGGTACGGGACATGATACTGCCAAGGGGGATGTCTTTGTGTGTGCGCGATGCAAGGAGTGTATCGATATCAGGCAACAACTCGGCGTTCTTATGGGCCTATATGACAGCTTGAAGGACAGGGTGGGTGCCCTCGAAGAAACTAAATTGAGGGGCCCATCAAGCTCTCAGCTGCCCTTATCAACGCCAGAGCTTGCACTTGGGCATCGCGTGACACAGAGACAACCCCCAAGGCAGAATGCGCTGGTCCCGAAGGAACTAGTAGTTGTTGGTGACTCTATTGTCAGGGAAACGGGGAACATGCTTTGTAAAAAAGATAGGTGGAACAGGACCAGGGTATGTCTGCCAGGGGCAAAGGTTGATGACGTTGTAGAGCGAATATCATCTTTTAAGGGCACAAAAGGTGATATAGTTGTACACGTTGGCACTAATAATATTAAGAGTAGGAGACCGGCAGAATTACTTAACAAGTACAGGTCACTGTTGAACAAAAGCCGAGAATTAGGGTTGAATTTGAAAGTGTCTGCAATTCTGCCCAGACACGATAGGAGGGAGTATATGACGAGAGCCTTGTCGATCAATTCGGCCCTGGAAAGATTGTGCAAGGCTCAAGGGGTAGAATTTTTTTCAGCCTGGACTGTACTTGTTAACAGGAGAGATTGCTTCTACAGGGATGGGATACACTTAAATAGAAAGGGTGCAAGAATATTTGCTGATGCTATCGAGGCAGTGTTAGGTGGGTCGGAAAACTGCTAGCTTGGGGGGGAGACAAAGACCAATAGATTGACAGTAGCCACTGACAGAGGTGAAAGAGATTCTTGCACTGCTTCTATTAGAATGAGCAGAAGCCTGAAAAACAAGATGCATGGTATTTCAGAGACGGCTGGGAGCCATTGCGGTACAAGTAAACACATGGGTTGTGTTAGGGTAGCTAAGAATAGAAACAGGTGCAGGTATACTTGCGTGTACACCAATGCTAGGAGTTTAGTAAATAAATTTGATGAATTTGAGGTATTGCTCAAAACATCGAAGGCAGATATTGTTGGGATATCAGAGACTTGGTGTCACACAGATATAAGGGATGCAGAACTGCAATTTGGGGAGTACAACGTCTACAGAAAGGATAGACAGGATAGGAAGGGGGGAGGTGTTATGCTATTAGTTAAGAAACACATAAAAACCAAGGAAGTGAAGCCAGTCGACATCGCTGGACAGTGCAGTGTGGAGTCAGTTTGGTGTGACATAAACATTGGGAGATCAAAATTGAGAGTAGGAGTGTGCTATAGGCCTAATGACTCTGATGAGTATAATAAGGAACTGTACAGGGAAATAGAGTGGGCCAGTAAATCAGAGTGTCTTATAATGGGAGATTTTAATTTCCCAGATATTGACTGGATTTTGGGGGCTGGTTACTCACACACTAGCAGGGCTTTTATGGATTTATTGGATGATTGTTTTCTACATCAGCATGTTTGGGAGGCAACTAGAGGGAGTAATACTCTTGATTTGATTATCAGCAGTGATTCTTCATGCATTAAGAATCTGCAGATAAATGAACCACTAGGTGGCAGTGATCACAGTGTGCTGAAGTGGGATTTACTCAAAGAGGTAACTACCATTAGGGGTAAGGGAAGGGTTATTGCTTCCGTAAAGGCGACTACGATGGACTGAGACAGTATTTAAATTCTATACAGTGGGACCAACTGATGATGTTACCAACAGCAAATTCAAAATGGGAAGCATTCAAAGAACTTATCTTGGAAGCTACTAGGCTTTACATACCAACTAAGAAATATTGTTCAAGGTTTAGGCCAAAATGGATGTCAGATGAACTAATGAGGCATATGGCAGAGAAGAAAAATGCATGGGATACATACAAATTAACACATGACACAGAAGCCTATGATAGATACAAGTCGATATGCAACCAAGTTACAAAGGAGGTTAGGCAGGCGAAGGCAGATTACGAGAAATCCTTGGCAAGGGATGCAAAGAAAAACAGCAAAGAGTTCTTTACTTATGTAAACTCTAGAAGGAAGGGGATGAATCAGATTGGTCCACTTGATATTGATGGGTCAAGTGTTGATGATCCTGCTCAGGTAGCTAACAAACTAAATGAATATTTTGCTTCGACATTCACACATGAGGAGTTATTCAGCGAGGGGAATGCCAGAGGTGTATTCAACTCTAGCAGTAAGCTTCAGAATCTTGTAATAACTGGGAGTAAAGTGGAGGAGAAACTGTTGAAGAAAGGCACAAGAAAGGCACCCGGGGTGGATGGGATCTATCCAGTTATATTAAAGGAGGCAGCAAAGGAAGTAAGCAAACCCTTAGCCATAATTATGAGAGCTTCCTTGGACTCAGGGGAGGTACCCATAGACTGGAAATGTGCAAATGTGACCCCAATTCACAAAGGAGGATCAAAGGCTGACACAAGTAATTATAGACCTGTGAGTTTAACTTCTGTTCCAGGAAAATTAATGGAGGCACTGGTTAAAGAAGCACTGCAGGATCATTTAGACAAGACTTCAGTTATAGCTCAGACACAGCATGGTTTTGTTAAGGGGAAGTCTTGCCTGACCAACTTGATTGGATACTATGATGCAGTCACAAAAGAACTGGATGCAGGGAATAACTTTTATGTTATATACTTGGATCTTAGAAAGGCTTTTGATACTGTTGCACATGGAAGACTGCTACACAAATTGGAGCAGTGTGACATTGGAGGCAAATTGCTGCTATGGATGAAGGGGTGGTTGAGGGGGAGAAGACAGAGAGTGGTAATCAATGGACACTGCTCATCGTGGACTGATGTTATTAGTGGAGTCCCTCAGGGCTCAGTGTTGGGTCCATTATTGTTTTCTGTATTTATAAATGATATTGATGATGGTATATCGGGCTTAATGTCCAAGTTTGCAGACGATACAAAAGTTGGCAGGGTTGTCAAGGACACTACTGACACTATGCTGCTGCAACAGGATCTGGAAAGGTTGAGCAGATGGGCTGAGAGGTGGCAAATGAAGTTTAACATTGACAAATGTAAAGTACTACACATGGGAAACAGCAACCCCAGAGCAATGTATCAACTCTGTGGTACAACACTGACAGTGGTAGAGAATGAAAGGGACTTGGGGGGTGGTTGTGCAGGCAGATATGAAGTTCTCTGAGCAGTGCAGACGGGCTGCAAGAGTAGCTCATGGAGTATTGTCAATGATATACAGGAATTTTTCCAGCAGTGATAAGGAGGTGATTATTCCATTGTATAAGGCGATAGTCAGGCCACACCTAGAGTACTGTATACAGGTCTGGAGGCCTCATTTCAAGAAGGATGTAGAGCTGCTGGAACGAGTACAGAGAAGGGCAACAAGATTAGTGAATGGAACAAAGGGGTGCTCTTACGAAGAAAGGCTTAAGTTTTGCAAATTACAGTGTCTGGAGACTAGGCACCAGCGAGGTGATCTGATAGAGGTGTATAAAGCCTTGAATGGTTTAAGCATGCTCAATGCTGATGGGATTCTTCCTCTAGCTCAGAAAAATCACCTGAGAGGGCATAAATTCAAATTGAGGAAAGACGGATGTAGGATAGACGTGCGGAAATTTGCCTTTAGCCAGCGGGTGGTTGGTTGGTGGAACAGACTTCCATCCCTTGTTGTGGAGGTTGATAGCCTAAATAAGTTTAAGGCTCAGCTGGACAGGTATTTTGAACGAACAGAGGGGTGAAGTGGAAGTGGTTTTTTTTTTTTTTTTGGCTGATGCTGCATAAGCTTGCTTTCTTGCATCAAATGCCTCTAATCAAATGCATCAAACTACTAATGCTAATGCTAAAAGAATCCAGTTATCTATCTATATCTTAAAACTGAGATGTGATAGGAAATTTTTATGATTTATTTTTAATTCTATACATAAAACTTGACCATAAACAACCATTGATTTGCTGGAGGTAAAAATCATGTTGGGTAGTGCTATTGAATATGAAGTGTGTTTTCCACATGAGGCCACAATTTTTTGAGAGTGGCAGCTGGTTCTTATTGCTCAACAATGCCTTGCCCATTCTGTACTTGTGAAGATATTTCTGGCAAAATATGGCATTATCGTATCAATCATCTACCCTATGTTCCCTATCTAGCACCAGTGACCTCTTCTTCTTTCTCAAGGTAAAAACTGCCCTCAAAGAGTGCGGTTTTCACCTTGTGAAAGAAGTACTTTTCCAGAGTTTTTGTTCCCCCCCCCCTCCTCACTTTGCTACCCTAAGGTTTTGTATGGTTCCATAAAAAATTTTTATGGAAACATGTACTTTTACCAATTAAAAAATAATTAATGATGCAGAGTGGAAGTGAATACCATACTCTAGGAGGAATACTAAAATTCACACTGATGTAGTTCTAGTTGTTTTTTTTTTTTTGTTTTTTGTTTAGAATAACAGGTTTCATTCTAATCTTTAACAGATTTCACTGGATAACAGGTTTCATTCTAATTTTTAATAGGTTAAGGATTAGAACATGATGCCAGTAACCCTTACTTTCCTTGTGTGTGTGTGTGTGTGTGTGTGTGTGTGTGTGTGTGTGTGTGTGTGTGTGTTACTCAGTTCAGAGGCTTTTCATTTCCAAATTTTAACCAATGTCCAAGGAATATCCTGTATATAGGAATAAAAGCTAATCACATAAAGAAACTTAAATCTTTTTTAATTTTTGTTTTGAAAGGCGTGAACCCTTGAACCACACTACAATTTGTGTGATTCATGCCATGAGTTCTGTTGACATTGACAAACACACTGCTTTGGGAAGCTACAGCAAAGTTTCCTACAGTTACTTGCCAGTTTTTACTGTATGGCATGACTAAACACTTCTGTGTCATTTATAGCATTGGTCCAATGTTTTACACATGATGCCAGGCATAAAAAAAACCCAATATAACTGAAATGATAATAAAGAAAAAGAAAGGTAAGCTGCAGCCATTATCAATCCACTGCAGGATGGAAGCCTCAACAATTCAGACAGGGGCTTGAACCCTGGTCTACTCAGAGCATGTGCTGCTGCAGTCCCGCTCCTGACCACTCAAATACGGAGGCCAGATTTTCTGTTTATAACTTAACTTCTTTCTTTCTTTCCTTTTTTTTTTTTTTTTTTGACACTAGTGTAGTACTTGAGGAATAGATAAATTATGCACTTGGTGGTATTGAAATAAAATTAGTAACAGAAGATAGGGATCTGGAAGTTAAGATACAGGCAGATATGAAGTTTTCTGAACAGGCAGCCAGGAAAGATCCAGTATAAATCATAGATAGGCCCATAGGGGCCTATCAAAGACCACATTTGGAATATTGTGTTCAAATATGGAGACCTCATCTGAAAACGGCATTAAGCTTCTTGAAAGGATCCAAAGATGGCAACATCTGCATGGCAAGGTCAGCAAGAGGGTCACCATATGAGGAAAGACTCCAATTATGTGAGCTACAGAGCTTGTAACTAGACACCTCAGACATGACCTGATTGAGATTTTTAAGGTTCTGAGAAGGGGTTAGTAAAATCCATGAAGGCAGAATTTTCACTGTTATGAAGAGTTCCAGAACTTGAGGGCATATATGGGATGCAAATAAATTATCAGGCATAAGTTAGTCTGTAATCAAGTCACAAAAGAGGTTAGGCAAGCAAAGTCAGATTACAAGAAATCTTTGCCAGTGGATGCAAAGACAAACAGCAAGGACTTCTTTATTTACGTAAACACCAGAAGGAAGGGGATGCATCAAATTGGTCTACTCTATCGATGGTTTAGCTGTTGATGATCCTGCTAAGGTTGCTGTCAAACTGAATGAGTATTTTGCATCTACATTCATACATTCACACAAGTTGAGAATGAGAGTAGCCTTGTGCAGGCGAAGTTTTTACTGCTCCTGGAATAGAGAAGTTTTTTTCTGTTTTATTAGCTTAAATTGGCATATTAACTTATTCTCTAGAGTATCTTTTATTCCTAGTTACGATACTTAGTTTAAAGTTTAACTTAGATAGAGATTTTGTAGGTATTACTTAGTATCAGTAAGGGTATCAAATCCACGTGTTACAAGTTGCAGCTCTGCTGAACGAGAAGTTTTTTTTTTAGCCATATTTAACCGCTTTATTGACCAATTGTTATATTAAATTATTTTCTAAAAGTAGCTTATAGACCTATTCAGGATCTTTAGGTTATTCTGAATTGAGACAGCGAGATTTGGAAGTTAATTAATACTTAAGTGTCCGTAGATTTACCATTTGTAACTTGCCGCCATTGTTATACGATACAACGTTATATCCCGAACTAGATAGCATTAGCTTAGTATAGTATGTAATATAATATAATATTGTCAATTAATCAGTAAAATCTATTAATCTTGTTAAACTTCATTGTCAGTTAAATTGTGCTTTTTAGCTAAATACATATAACGACTTAGATTTTACAAACGTAACATAATTAATTAACACATAACTTGATACGGAAGTTATATAAACGGAACTCGTAGATAATACTCGATACTGAAAAATATATATAGCTTTATAACTGTGTTGGATACAAGTTTAGGGTTATAATTTTGTACTGAAATTAAAATTTTATTGAAATTAAATTGAGATCATTTCTCAGACCAGAGGAGCAAAGCAAAAGGCTCAAGCTAATGGGAGTGCTGTGGCTCAGGGGGAGAACTGAGGGGGGCAGTTGCCCTCTGAATCACTGTCTTTGTGTGCGCGCGCGCGATGTAAGGAGTGTAAGGAAATCAGGCAACAACTCAGCGTTGTTATGGGCCTATATTGAGAGCTTGAAGGACAAGGTGGATGCCCTCGAAGAATCTAAATTGAGGGGCCCGTCAAGCTTTCAGCTGCCCACATCAAAGGCAGATCTTGCACTTGGTCATCACGCAACACAGCGGCAACCCCAAGGCAGGATGCATTGGTCCCACAGGAACTAGTAGTTGTTGGTGACTCTATTGTCAGGGAAACAGGGAACATGGTATGTAAAAAGTATAGGTGGAACAGGACCAGGGTATGTCTGCCAGGGGCAAAGGTTGATGACGTAGAGCGGATATCATCTTTTAAGGGCACAAAAGGTGATATAGTTGTACACGTTGGCACTAATGATATTAAGAGTAGGAGACCGGCAGAATTACTTAACAAGTACAGGTCACTGTTGAAAAAAAAACCATGGATTAGGATTGAATTTGAAAGTGTCTGCATATCTGCCCAGACACAATAGGAGGGAGTATATGATTAGAGCCTTGTCGATCAATTCAGCCCTGGAAAGTTTGTGCAAGGCTCAAGGGGTAGAATTTTTTTTAGCCTGGTCTTTACTTGTTAACAGGAGAGACTGCTTCTACAGGGATGGAATACACTTAAATAGAAAGGGTGCAAGAATATTTGCTGATGTTATCGAGGCAGTGTTAGGTGGATCGGAAACCTGCTAGCTTGGGGGGGGGATACAAGGACTAATAGATTAACTGTAGCCACTGCAGAGGTGAAAGTGATTCTTGTACTGCTTCTATTGGAATCAGCAGTAGCCTGAAAAGCAAGATGCAGGGTATTTCAGAGATTGCTATGAGTCATTGCGGTACAAGTAAACATATGGGTTGTGTTAGGGTGGCTAGGAACAGATGCATGTATACTGGCGTGTACACCAATGCTAGGAGTTTGGTAAATGAATTTGATGAATTTGAGGTATTGCTCAAAACATCAAAGGCAGATATTGTTGGGATATCAGATACGTGGTGTCACACAGATATAAGGAATGCAGAATTGGAATTTGGGGATTACAATGTGCACAGAAAGGATAGACAGGATAGGAAGGGAGGAGGGGTTATGCTGTTAGTTAAGAAACACATAAAATCCAAGGAAGTGAAGCCAGTCGACATTGCTGGGCAGTGCAGTGTCGTCAGTTTGGTGTGACATAAGCATTGGGAGATCAAAATTGAGAGTAGGAGTGTGCTATAGGCCTAATGACTCTGATGAGTATAATGAGCAATTGTGCAGAGAAATAGTGGGCCAGTACATCAGAGAGTCTTATGGGGGATTTTAATTTCCCAGATATTGTCTGGAATTTGTGGTTTGGTCACTCACACACAAGCAAGGCTTTTGTGGATTTATTGGATGATTGTTTTCTATATCAGCATGTTCGGGAAGCAACTAGAGGCAGTAATACTCTTGATCTGATTATCAGTAGTGATTCTTCAATGATTAAGAATCTGCAGATAAAGGAACCATTAGGTGGCAGTGATCACAGTGTGCTGAAGTGGGATTTACTCAAAGAGGTAACTACCATCAGGGGTAAAGGGAAGGGTTTTTGCTTTCATAAAGGCGACTACAATGGTCTGAGACAGTATTTAAATTCTATACAGTTGGACTAACTGATGATGTTACCAACAGCAAATTCAAAATGGGAAGCATTCAAAGAACTTATCTTGGAAGCTACTAGGCTTTATATACCAACTAAGAAATATTGTTCAAGGTTTAGGCCTAAATGGGTGTCAGATGAACTAATGAGACATATAGCAGAGAAGAAAAATGTATGGGATACATATAAATTAATGGGTGACATGGAAACCTATGATAGATATAAGCTGGTCTGTAACGAAGTCACAAAGGAGATTAGGCAGGCAAAGGCAAAGGCAGATCATGAGAAATCCTTGGCAAAGGTGCAAAGAAAAACATTAAAGAGTTCTTTACTTATGTAAACTCTAGAAGGAAAGGGATAAATCAGATTGGTCCACTGGATATTGATGGTTCAACAGTTGAGGATCCTGCTCAGGTGGATTTTGCATCTACATTCACACATGAGGAGTTATTCAGGAAAGGGAATGCCAGCGGTGATAGTAAACTCTGGCAGGAAGCTATATGATTTTGTAATAACTGAGAGGAAAGTGGAGGAGAAATTGTTGAGGATAAACATAAAAAAGGCACCCGGGGTGGAGGGGATCTATCCAGTTATATTAAAGGAGGCAGCAAAGGAAGTAAGCAAACCCTTAGCCATAACTATGAGAACTTCTTTGGACTCAGGTAAAATACCCATAGACTGGAGATGTGGAAATGTGACCCCAATTCACAAAGGAGGATCGAAGGCTGACACAAGTAATTATAGACCTGTGAGTTTAACTTCTGTTCCAGGAAAATTAATGGAGGCACTGGTTAAAGAAGCTGCAGGATCATCTAGACAAAACTTCAGTTATAGCTCGGACACAGCATGGTTTTGTTAAGGGAAAGTCTTGCCTGACCAATTTGATTGGATACTATGATGCAGTCACAAAAGAACTGGATGCAGGTACTAACTTTGATATTATATATTTGGATCTTAGAAAGGTTTTTGATACTGTTGCACATGGATGACTGCTACACAAATTGGAGCAGTGTGGCATTGGAGCCAATTGCTGCTATGGATAAAGGGATTGTTGAGGGGGAGAAGACAGAGAGTGGTAATCAATGGACACTGCTCATCGTGGACTAATGTTATTAGTGGATTCTCTCAGTGTTCAGTTTGGGTCCATTGTTGTTTTCTGTATTTATAAATGATATTGATGATGGTATATCAATATTAATGTCCAAGTTTGCAGACGATACAAAAGTTGGCAGGGTTCTTAAGGATATTACTGATGCTATGCTGCTGCAACAGGATCCGGAAAGGTTGAACAGATGGTCTGAGTGGTGGGAAATGAAGTTTAACATTGGCAAATGAAAGTACTACATATGGAAAGCAGTTATCCCAGAGCAATGTATCAAATCTGTGGGACTACACTGACAGTGGTAGAGAATGAAAAGGACCTGGGGGTAATTGGGCAGGCAGATATGAAGTTTTCTGAGCAGTGCAGGCAGGATGCAAGAGTAGCTCATGGTGTCTTGTCAATGATATACAGGAATTTTTTTTGCAGGGATAAGGAGGTGATTATTCCTTTGTATAGGACAATGGTCAGGCCACACCTTGAATACTGTATACAGGACTGGAGGCCTCATTTCGAGAAGGATGTAGAGCTGCTGGAAGAGTACAGAGAAGGGCAACAAGATTAGTGAATGGAACAAAGGGTTGCTCTTACGAAGAAAGGCTTCAGTTTTGCAAATTACAGTGTCTGGAGACTAGTCACCGGCGAGGTGATCTGATAGACGTGTATAAAGCATTGAATGGTTTGAGCATGCTCAATGCCGATGGAATTCTTCCTCTTGCTCAGAATAATCACCTGAGAGGGCATAAATTCAGATTGAGGAAAGACAGATGTAGGATAGATGTGCGGAAATTTGCCTTTAGCCAGCAGGTAGTTGGTTGGTGGAACAGATCTCCGTCCCTTGTTGTGGAAGTTGTTAGCCTAAATAAATTTAAGGCTCAGCTGGACAAGTATTTTGAAAGAACGGAGGGGTGAAATGGGAGGTTTTTTTTTTTTTTTTTTTTTTTGATGCTTGCTTTCTTGCATCATATGCCTCTACTAATGCCAATGAAAAATTTTTTGGGGAAGTGGAAGACAGAAGTTTATCAAGCTCTAACAGAAAGATAAATGATTCTGTAATAAGTGAGAGGAAAGTGGAAGAAAATTTGTTGCAGTTAAACATAAAGGCACATAGGGTGGATGGGATGTATCCAATTAAATTACAGTAGGCAGTGAAGGAAGTAAGCAAACCCTTAGCCAGAATTATGAGAGCAACCTTGGATTCAGGGGAAATCCCCGCAGACTGGAGATATGCGAATGTATCCATAATTCAGTAAAGCCGATCAAAGAGTGACACAAGGAATTGCAAACCTATTTAATTTCTGTTCCAGGAAAATAATGGAGTAACCTGTTAAAGAAGTAATGCAAGATCATCTAGACAAGACTGCAGTTGTACTTCAGACACAGCATGGGTTTGTTAATGGGAAATCTTTCCTGGCCAGTTTGATTGGATACCACCATGTGGTCACAAAGGAACTGGATGCAAAAAATAATTTTGATATCATATACTGTGATTAGATAAGCTTTTGATACAGTTGCACATAAGACTGCTGTACAAAATTGGAGCAGTGTGGCATTAAAGGCAAATTGTTGCTGTGGATAAAGGGATTGAGTGGGAGAAAACAGAGAGCAGTAATCAGTGAACACTACTCTTCAGGATTAATGATATTAGTGAAGTCCCCCATGGTTCAGTGTTGGGCCTATTGTTGTTTTGTATATTAATGATATTGATGAAGGCATTTCAGGCTTAATGTCCAAGTTTGCAGATGATACAAAGGTTGGTAAGGTTGTTAATGACAGTAAAGACGGTATGCTACTATAGCAAGATTTAGAAAGTTAGGCAGATGGGCTGAGGAATGGCAACTGAAGTTTAACATCAACAAATGCAAAGTGCTGCATATTGGTATAAGTAACCCTTGAGTAATGTACCAACTATGTGGTACTACATTCAGTATAGTGGAAAATGAAAAAGAGCTGGTGTTAATTGTGCAGTCAGATATGAAGTTCTCTTTACAGTGCAGACAGACTGCCAGGAGAGCTGATGGAGTTTTGTCAATGATATACAGGAAATTTGCTAGCAGGGATAAGGAATTGATTATACCATTGTACGAGGAAATTGTCAAGCCAGATCTTGAGTGCTGCATACAGGTCTGGAGGCCTCATTTTATGAAGGATGTAAAGTTGCTGGAACAAATACAGAGAAGGGCAACGAGATTGATGATGGGAACAAATTTTGGTTGTGCAAATTGCAGTGTCTGGAGACTAGGCACTTGCAGGGTGATCTGATTGAGGTGTTTTAAGGCTTTGAATGATTTTAGCAAGCTCAGTGCCGATAAGATTCTTCCTCTTGCACAGGTTATGCACATGAGGGTCTATAAATTCAAGTTTAGGAAGGATTGTTGCAGAAGAGATGTGTGGAAGTTTGCCTTTAGCCAGCAAGTAGTTGATTGCTTGCTGGCTAAAGGCAGCAAGCAATTTCAACTTCAGTAACAAATGGAATAAACTTCCATTTGTTGTTGAAGTTGATAGCTGAAATAAATTCAAGGAAGAACTAAAAATATTGGAAAGAATGGATAGGTGAAACTGGAATTATTATTTTTTTTTTCTCTCGTTGATACTGTATAAGCTTGGTTTCTTGCATGATATGCCACTACTAATGGTAATAAATTCAAATTATAGGTGAGAAAGTTTGGGCTAAATTGTCGGAAGTTTTCTTTTGGCGAGCAAGTTGTTGATTGCTGGAATAGGTTGCCTTCGCAGGTAGTTGAGGCTGACAGTTTTAATAAATTCAAAGGTCAACTGGATAGCCCCCCTATGTAAAGAGGAAAGCAAATGATTTATATTTCTTATCTACTTCCCCCCCCCCTTTTTTTTTTTTTTTTTTTTTTTGTCAGTGGCACATAATCCTGTGGCTTCTTTGCACTATATGGCTATTACTATTGTTATGTGAATGGTTTTTCAGACTAAAAGATTTTTGTTTTCCTGACGTTTATTGGTCCAGTTTTGAATGTAATTTTCTTTTTTAATAAAAATCCTTTCACTTCCATGCTTTTAGGTATAATATGCTAATTTTGTTTTCCTTGCATTTGTTCTTTAAATTTTATGAAAATATTTTGCGACTTTGCAGGTAGGCACCAAATACCGTACTGTTCAACTAGCACAGGCATTTCCTTCAGCTTTTCTTCATCCCTTGCTGCAGATGTCACTTGCTCCAGATCCTTCTGTACGTTTATTTGTTCAGCAAATCCTTCATACTCTGCTGGATCGCCACAACAATCTGAATAAGCTCATGAAACCATGGTAATTTTCATTATAATGATCCTTTTTTAATGATAATTTTCACGTTCAATTAATATAAATTGATCCTTTGATTGTATTGTGAATATTCTCATTACATTAGTGTTTTATGCTTTGCATTTCAAATTATGATAGGGGTAAACATTTGATGCCAACAACCCACACACAGTATTAAAGATTTTCTTGGAAAATATTTTATTAATCAAAATGAATGTTTTCCTGTGAATGCAAATATTAATTATAAATTGTACTTAATTGAAAAATTGATTGTACTTAATTGTACAATGAAAATCCAGATATAAGATACTAACAGACTTAATGGGAAGCGGGTGGTATGCAGCAGAAAATATCAATTTCCTCATATGATAAGCAAGTAATAGTATGTTCCTTAACAGCTGGTAGTGTATTCCACATCTGTTTATTGTATGTGATATCATTACAGATATAGACTAGAAAATACAGTGTCATCCAGTTTTTGCATGCAAAATATAGCACACCCACAGAAATGCACTGTAAACTTATTTCTACTACTTAGTAGAAAATATCTTTAGTAGAAAAGATGACATTTGAGATGAATAATAACACTTTTCAAGAAAATGAATTTTTTCTATAATAGATTACACCCATTATTCAGACTTTGTTCCTCAGACTGTCACCTCTTTGTGCCAAACCCTCCACTTCAATTTTGGAAACAAATCAAAATTTGAAGGACTGAGTTCCATACTCTTGACAGGATGTAATAAAATTTCCCAGTTTCCTTTTTTTAATTGTTTACATGAAAATGATATAAACTGTACAATGATTGATGCCAACGACACATGCAAACAAGTTCTGTTTCTTTGAACAGTTCCCAGATTTTTTTCGGTAACTTTGTGAGTTTTAGTATATTGATGCCTTCCAGATCAAGCTGAATTCAACATTGGATTTGCAATATAAGAAAACAGTGTTTTCAGTGAAAGTTTGTGGCCTGAGTTTGAAAGGTGTTCAAAATTTCAAGCAGAAATTTTGAACAGTGTTCAGAATTTCTACTTAACATATAACACTTCAAATAGTAACTCATCAAGTTTCATGCAGTTTCAATAACATCTGTTTTTTAATTACAGGTCCTAAAGTCAACAAAGTTATGTGAATAAGGAAAGATAAACAAAATCAATCACCGTGCAGTGATCCAACATTTGAGAAAAAACTAACTGATGCCAAAGGCAATTCATGAGGGTATTTATGAAGAGGATGCCCTCATGTTCCATGGTTAAAGAATTCGGCAGCAGAATTTAAACTAGTGAGAGAGAGAGAGAGCCTGGTATTTCCTTGCTAGCTTCTGATGTATTATCTTGGCTACCTGGTCATGCCTATGAGTGTACTCAGTCTGGGTGATAACCTTTCATCCCGTGGTGATGTATTAGATTGTTTCTGAGGCCAGGTGGCATCATCGATATGTGTCATCGGACACTCCAGGCTCCTTGGCGATGTTTATTATTATTATTATAATAACGAACAAAAGTAATACTAATATGTAATGTGCTAAACATAATAGCAAATTAGTTTCCCGTTATATGTTCATTAGGGAGAGTTACTAGCATCCCTACGTTTTTGTCTCTCAAATTAAAGTTGGCTAGCAATTTTTTTTTTTTTTTTTTCATGTAATTTTATAGATTGGTGTGCTAATTTAATAATGACATTTCTTTTTATTTACTGAAGGTGTCACTATGTTCAGTAAATGTCTAAATTACTAAATATAACTGAATTCTATCTGCTATCAAAGCTTCTGCCACATCTGCTATGCTATACTTCTATCTCTTATGCAAATTCCTGCAGTTGTCCCTTCCTTGCTGTATTCGTTTTTGCAGCCACATCAGAAACAGCAAGTTGATGTGTCATTTTACCAGTAGTATAAGAGATACCTACATTTTAAATTTTGATCCTGTTTGTTGGGGGCCATTATTAAAATATTTCCTAAAATAAAATTGTTTTGTGGCATTGTGAAAATACTTTTGAGTGTTAACTTTATTTTCAATTGGAAATATTTTACATGCAAAAGTGAGATGTGCATTTTTCCTGCCATGTTTCTCTGCAGATTTTTACAGCTCATTGCACTCATCAGCAGCAAAATGATTACAATTAACAGATTCGCAACATTTTAAGGTTTTTTTCACAATATTGTGAGCACTAATGTATAAAATGGACATTCTAGCAGCTAATTCACAAAGGGTAATTCGCCTATCTTCATCCAACATTTCTTGGGCTTTTGCGATTTGCTCAGGAGTTGTTGGGCTGACCAGCTCTTGGGTCATCATGCAACAGACTCACAGCCTTCATTGTATCACTTGTGCCATTTAAATATGGCCATTCTACAAAGACACTCAATACCATATACGTCATTCATATCTTTAACTGTTTCCACTGCATTTAAACCCTGTCTGACACAATAGTGAATCACATATTGCTCTTCAGTCTAAGTTCACCATACTACTTCAAAATGATCGTCAGTGACACGTGACTAAAAAACTCTTCACAGAACATCAGCTTGACAAGTATTGGCATGTGCACACAGAGTCTGCTCAGTAGTGATCAGGAGAGCACCTCTAGGGGCAGTTATGGAAAGTTAGCATTAGTAGAGGCATATGATGCAAGAAAGCAAGCTTATTCAGCATCAGCCAAAAAAAAAAAAAAAAAAAAAAAAAAGCACAACCACTACTCCCATTTCACCCCTCCGTTCGTTCGAAATACCTGTCCGGCTGAGCCTTAAATTTGTTTAGGCTATCAACTTCAACAACAAGTAATGGAAGTCGATTCCACAAACCAACTGCCCGCTGGCTAAAGGCAAATTTCCGCACATCTATCCGACATCCGTCCTTCCTCAATTTGAATTTATGCCCTCTCAGGTGATTATTCGAGCAAGAGGAAGAATCCCATCAGCATTGAGCATGCTCAAGCCATTCAAAGCCTTATACACCTCTATCAGATCACCTCGCCGGTGACTAGTCTCCAGACTCTGTAATTTGCAAAACTTAAGCCTTTCTTCGTAAGAGCAACCCTTTGTTCCATTCACTAATCTTGTTGCCCTTCTCTGTACTCTTCCAGCAGCTCTATATCCTTCTTGAAATGAGGCCTCCAGACCTGTATACAGTACTCAAGGTGTGGCCTGACCAATGCCTTATACAAGGGAATAATCACATCCCTATCCCTGCTAGAAAAATTCCTGTATATCATTGACAAGACACCATGAGCTACTCTTGCAGCTCGTCTGCACTGCTCAGAGAACTTCATATCTGCCTGCACAATTACCCCCAGGTCCTTTTCATTCTCTACCACTGTCAGCGTAGTACCACAGAGTTGATACGTTGATCTGGGGTTACTGTTTCCCATATGTAGTACTTTACATTTGTCAATGTTAAACTTCATTTGCCACCTCTCAGTCCATCTGCTCAACCTTTCCAGATCGTGTTACAGCAGCATAGCATCAGTATTGTCCTTAACAACCCTGCCAACCTTTGTATGGACAGTTCAGACAGTAAACAAAAAAAATCTTGCACCAGTCCCAAATTGAATGATCACCCTCATATTTTCCTTTTAAGCAACTTCTATGAATAATATTTTATATAGTGACTTATTGTGAACACAAAAAAAAAATCAGATTTAATTCCACACAGTGAAGGTGAAAGTTTGCAATTGTGATCAGACTTATTTGTTTGGCTGCCATGTTTATTCAGTCTTAACATTCTCTGCTGTTGACATGATGTCATGTCAAGCTGGTCACCAGCTTGCATAATGTACTTAGCAAGAGCAGTTCATGCTTAGTTACAAAGCTAACAGAAAGTGATAACGGTAATGTTATTTCTCTCTCTCTCTCTCTCTCTCTCTCTCTCTCTCTCTCTCTCTCTCTCTCTCTCATGGATTATAAGTATTAAACAGCAAATAATATCCTGAGACATGGATACTCTCACTCACTTTTTCTCTCTGTGTTTCCCTCTCTCTACTCTACTATACATATTGAAATGTGTTACTAGTAATGGCAACACAAATGAAACTTTAGCAGTCTTGTTAATCACGTGCATGAAATTTATTAAGTTTCTCTACGGCACATTTGTTATGTTTTTCATATCGACTAAATCAATGAAACTAAAGATTATTAGTATTTTAAATTAGAATTACAAAAATTCTGCACAGTGTTAATTAATAGGGTATCTGACAATTTCTCCTGATTAATTAATGCCAACCTATTTGTACTTGAACAAATATTTTGAACCTGTTTAAATCAAAATAGGCACATTTGCTCATTGAACTTCAGATTAACATAGTTTTACTGTAATATAGAAAATGGCACCATGTGATGGCTAAGGATTTAACGTCGGAGGAGATGTCTTATATTGTGAGCTTTCTTTCAGCTCGTTGCTAACAAAAGTGATAAAAGGGGAGTCAAAAAATTAATTTTTGCTGCATCCTTCTGTCATTCCTTCTGATTGTGGTGATGATCCACTCATGTCTGACCTTTGATATCGGACATAAAGATATGATAATAACGGCCAGACACAAGTGAAGCTCAACATCATTAACAGAAGGAACCAAATAAGGATGTTAAAAAAAAAAAAATCAGACTGTTTGGTTTCGAACTACCTTTTAATTTTAATCTCTAACTTAATTTCAGTTTTGTTATTTACCTGGGAGTTATGTATAAAAGTTTTCACATAAATTTAACTGTCAACTATGGTCAACTACTGTGTATATTATTATATTCTTACCAGTCGTACAACACTAGCCAACAAATTACTTATTTGTTTCTTTTAGCATTGATGCTCCATTACCACAGCTAAATGTTGAGAAATGTTCTCGCCAAGATACGATGTTCTTTAAGAAGAATGGACCAGAGATGTTACTACATATTTATGATAATGTCCAACTACCTAATAATACTCAAGAAAATTTTGAAGCTCTCTATACTACTCTAGCACTTTTATGTGTAGAGTTGGGAAGTGACAATGAAGCAATGATTGATTTGTTGCGCATCATTTTTGCTATACAGGTTTGCCCTTTTAAACTGAATTTTCTATTTATTATAATAGTGTTTACATAATAGTTAAGTTTGTAATTTGTCTGATTCACTCATACCAGCATTGGAAAAATCAGAAAATTAATTTGATACTGCTACATCATAATTGTAAGCTAGGATAATGCCAGATCAATAAACCTCTGTGCTCATGTTTTCAGTTATTTTAAATATTGGTGTTGGAGTGGGTGAACCTTATACTCAACCAAAGTCCATAACAGACAGTTTTTACACTTTTTTATGTTTTGATTATGAAGCCTAATCTATTCGCTCCTTAAAAGTCTCAAATTAGAGAGATAATAAATTCCATCTTTTAAACAGTTGAAATGGTAACATTGATCCAATAACATTCACTGTGATTTTAGAGTAAGAAAGCAGCCATTCAGAGTATTGAGGTATATATGGTTTTGCATTGTGAGTACTTTCATTTGCTATATGTTAATTTCTGACTGCACAAGGGCCACTGTTATGAAAACTGTTGTTTTGGCTCACTGATCTAATTGTCAAGATGTTGATTTTTTTTTTTTTTTTATGAAACCCTAAGCATGAGAAGTATTAGAACCTATAGTACTGGGTACTGTGCTTGGATTGAAAGTTGAAAGAAGATACTTATCGACATTAGACTTGAATTTCTGTAGATTGCAATTTTCAGGAAATACATGTAACGGGAAGTTGTTCCAGGGAATGGAAATTGAAGGAATAAATTAGCATTAGCATTAGTAGAGGCATATGATGCAAGAAAGCAAGCTTATGCAGCATCAGCCAAAAAAAAAAAAAAAAAACTTCCACTTCACCCCTCTGTTCGTTCGAAAAACCTGTCCAGCTGAGCTTTAAATTTATTTAGGCTATCAACCTCCACAACAAGGGATGGAAGTCTGTTCCACTAACCAAATACCCACTGGCTAAAGGCAAATTTCCGCACATCTATCCTACATCTGTCTTTCCTCAATTTGAATTTATGCCCTCTCAGGTGATTATTCTGAGCAAGAGGAAGAATCCCTTCAGCATTGAGCATGCTCAAACCATTCAAGGCTTTATACACCTCTATCAGATCACCTCGCCAGTGCCTGGTCTCCAGACACTGTAATTTGCAAAACTTAAGCCTTTCTTCGTAAGAGCAACCCTTTGTTCCATTCAGTGTGGGTCCATTAATTTTTATGTATCCCATGCTTTTTTTTCTCTGCCATGTGTCTCATTAGTTCATCTGACATCCATTTAGGCCTAAACCTTGAACAATATTTCTTAGTTGATATGTAAAGCCTAGTAGCTTCCAAGATAAGTTCTTTGAATGCTTCCCATTTTGAATTTGCTGTTGGTAACGTCATCAGTTGGTCCCACTGTATAGAATTTAAATACTGTCTCAGACCATCGTAGTCACCTTTACGAAAACAATAACCCTTCCCTTTACCCCTGATGGTTATTTACTCTTTGAGTAAATCCCACTTCAATACATTGTGATAACTGCCACCTAGTGGTTCCTTTACCTGCAGATTCTTAATGCATGAAGAATCACTACTGATAATCAAATCAAGTATATTACTCCCTCTAGTTGCCTCCTGAACAAGCTGATGTAGAAAACAATCATCCAATAAATCCACAAAAGCCTTGTTAGTGTGTGAGTGATCAACCCACAAATTCCAATCAATCCAATCAAATGAGGAGGAAGAAGAAGAAGAAGAAGAAGAGTTGGTTCTATGAGATTGAAGTTGGACAGTAAAAGGATGCTGACTGGTTGTGCCACATGTTTGGACTGGTTTGGAAAAGAGCAGGAATTATAAGGACAGTGTCCATGGATTCTATTTCTGTTACATGCCTTTTCTATAGAATGTCTGAGACAGAGAGGAGAGAGACATCTGTTGGAGATGTCATTACTTAACATAACTACTCTCTTTTGAATGGAATCTAGAAGCCTGAGAGCAATTTTGGGGGCACTGCCCAAGATGTGTGAACAATATTCCATAGGGTGCATATACGATTTGTACAGAGTGAACAACTATTTGAAAGATAAGTAAAGCCAAGCTTGAAAGATAAAACCCAGTTTATCAGATGCAGAGGAAGCAATATTTTCAATGTGCTTGTGTCGAGAGAGATTAGAAGTTAAGGTAATCCCTAATCGCATTATGTGATCTTGTCTAGAAATCTAAGTATTGTTGAGATGAGCATACGAGCAAAAAGAATCCCTTTTGTGAGATATAAGACAGGACTGAGTTTTAGAAGGATTGAAATCTAAGTTATCTTTTCCCCACTGGAGATCAGTATTTAAAGAATTGAGAGTGGATATTTAAGAAGTTGAAGCAGTTTGTGTAGGGGCAAGGTTTCTCAAACTGGAAGGTGGAATGCAATGTACTACTATTATCAGCAAAACAGTGATCATTCGTGTATTAAGAATTTGCAGATAAAGGAACCACTAGGTGGCAGTGATCACAGTGTACTGATGTGGGATTTACTTAACGATATAATTACCATCAGTTGTAAAGGAAAGGGTTTTTGCTTCCGTAAAGGTGAGTACAGTGGTCTCAGAAAGTTTTTAAATTCTGTACAGTGGAATAAACTGACGATGTTACCAACAGTAAATTCTGAGTGGGAAGCATTCAAGGAATTAATTGTGGATGCTACTAAAAGTTTCATACTTATTAAGAAATATTGTTCAAAGTTTAGGCCAAAATGATTATCTAATGAACTAATGAGACTCGTAACAGAGAAGAAAAATGCATGGGATGCATATAAATTATCAAGCGACTCAGAAGCCTATGGCAGATATAAGCTAGTCTGTAATCAGGTCACAAAGGAGGTTAGGCAGACGAAGGCAGGTTACGAGAAATCCTTGGCAAAAGATGCTAAGAAGAACAGCAAGGATTTCTTTACTTATATAAACTCTAAAAGGAAGGGAATGAATCTGATTGGTCCACTTGACATCAGTGGTTTGACTGTTGATGATCCTGCTCAGAGAGCAAACAAACTGAATGAGTATTTTGCATCTACATTCACACATGAGGAATTATTAAGGTTTGAAAATGGCAGAAGGTTATCAAATTGTAGCAGGATACTTAATGATTTTGTAATAACTGAGAGCAAAGTGGAGGAGAAATTGTTGAAGTTGAAGTTAAACAGAAAAGCACCTGGGGTGGATGGGATCTATTCAGTTATATTAAAGGAGGCGGCAAAGCAACTAAGCAAACCCTTAGCCATAATTATGAGAGCATCCTTGGATTCAGGGAAGGTTCCCACGGACTGGAGATGTGCAAATGTATCCCCAATTCACATCTATCAATGAATAGATTTCCGCACATCTATCAATGAATAGATGTGCGGAAATTTGCCTTTAGCCAGTGGGTGGTAAATTGCTGGAACAAACTTCCATCTGTCATTGTGGAAGTTGATAGGTTGAATAAATTTAAGGAGGAACTGGACAGGCATTTGGAGGGAATGATGTGTTTTTTTTTTTTTTTTTTTTGGCTGATGCTGCATAAGCTCATACACATGCTTTCTTGCATCACATGCCACTACTACTACTACTATTAGTACAGGTCAACAGAGTACTACTGCAACAGGGATCGAAGGGTGACACGAGTAATTACAGACCAGTTAGTTTAACTTCTGTTCCGGGTAAAATAATGGAGTCACTGGTTAAAGATGCATTGCAGGATCATCTAGACAAGACTGCAGCAATAATTCAGACACAGCGTGGGTTTGTTAAGGGAAAGTCTTGTCTTACAAATTTGATAGGATATTATGATGTGGTTACAAAGGAACTGGTTGCAAAAAATAATTTTGATATCATATATTTGGATTTCAGGAAAGCTTTTGACACTGTTGCGCATGGAAGACTACTGTACAAATTGGAGCAAAATGGTATTAAGGGTAAGTTGCTACAATGGATAAAAGGATGGTTAAGTGGGAGAAGACAGAGGGTGGTAATCAATGGGTGCTGCTCTTCGTGGACTAATGTTATTAGTGGAGTCCCACAGGGTTCGGTGTTAGGTCCACTGTTGTTTTGTATATTTATCAATGATATTGATGAAGGTATATCAGGCTTAATGTCGAAGTTTGCAGATGATACAAAGGTTGGCAGGGTTGTTAATTACAGTAATGGCAGTGTGCTACTGCAACAGGACCTAGATAATTTGGGCAGATGGGCTAAGAAGTGGCAACTGAAGTTTAACCTTGACAAATGCAAAGTACTGCATATGGGTAGAAGTAACCCCAGAGAAACGTACCAACTGTGTGGTACGTTTAATATATGGTGGTAGAAAATGAAAAAGACCTGGGAGTAATTGTGCATGCAGATATGAAGTTTTCTGAGCAATGCAGACAGGTGCCAGGGCAGAACATGGGGTTTTGTCAATGATATATAGGAATTTTGCCTATACAGATTATCCCTCTGTATAAGGCAATGGTCAGGCCATGCCTTGAGTATTGCGTACAGGTCTGGAGGCCTCATTTTAGGAAGGATGTAGATTTACTTGAGCGTGTACAGAGAAGGGCAACAAGATTGGTGAGGGGAATGAAGGGATCCTCTTACCAAGAGAGGCTTAAGTTCTGCAAATTGCAGTGGCTGGAGACTAAGCACCTGCGCGGTGATCTGATTGAGGTGTATAAGGCCTTGAATGGGTTGAGCACGCTGAATTCTGATGGGATCCTTCCACTTGTTCAGATTACGAACCTAAGGGGGCATAAATTCAAATTAAGAAAAGACAGATGTAGATTAGATGTGCGGAAATTTGCCTTTAGCCAGTGGGTGGTTAATTGCTGGAACAAACTTCCATCTGTCATTGTGGAAGTTGATAGGTTGAATAAATTTAAGGAGGAACTGGACAGACATTTGGAGGGAATGGTGTGTTTTTTTTTTTTTTTTTTGGCTGATGCTGCATAAGCTCATACACTTGCTTTCTTGCATCACATGCCACTACTACTACTACAGTGGCATAGGATTTCTAGTCAATGGAAAAGGTCATTAATATACAAGAGAAAAAGAGTGGAATAAAGAACTGAATCTTAGGAAATTTCTGCATTGGAGAAGTTAGAAGACAGAAAGCCATCTCCCATCACCTGCAGTGTGCATTCAGAGAGAAAACTGAATACCCAATTACAAAAAACAGCTAGCAAACCATAAGATGGAAGCTTATTTAGAAGACCTTTACACCAAACATGATCAAAAGCGTTTGAAATGTCAAGAATGACTTCTTGAGTTTCACCAAACTTTTTCATTGAATTTGTCCATAGATGAGTAACATAAGCCAGTATATCACCAGTAAATTGACACTGATTGAATCCATACTGATTATCATTGATCAACTAATTTTGAAGGTTTCTAGGCAATGTGAGTTGGCAGTTAATGAATTTCTCCATTGCTTTAGAAAGAGTAGAAGTGCAATGGGACAATAATTGGATGAGAGGCATTTGTCACCCTTTTTAGGAACTGGCTGGATATGAGCAAATTTCCAAGCAGAAGTAAAAACACCTTTGGAATAAGGAAGTGAAAAAAAGGCGGCAAAGAACAGGAGTAAGTTTCAGGAGCACAGGTTTTGAGAACAAGTGGAGAAATACCATCAGGACTTGGATCTTTTGTAGCATCAAGATTGATCAAAATCCTTCTGACATCTTTTTAGATGGAAGACCACAGGAGGCATTGATTGGAGTGTACTTGGAATGGTGGGAGGTGGTCTACCAATATCATCAATACACGAGTTGGAAAAAAAAACAAGATGTTAGCAGGTCAGCTCTAACTTTGGCTGAAATTGCAATAGAACCATCTGATTTTGACAGAGATGGGAACAGAGATGAGCAAAAGAAGCAGCCAATGGTCTTGGCAAGAGACCTGAATGGTCAGCTATCATTTGGACAAGAAGCAAGTATACTACTCTTAGCCTGTTTAAAATCTAATTAGGACTGATTAATAACTGCTTTACAATTGTTGAGAGTTTTGGTGTGGGCAGAACACAAACCCGGAGATTTTGAAACAAGCCAATTACGATATGCAACATTCTTCTCTTGAAGAGCCTCTGTGCATTCATTGGAAAACCAACGTTTAGATAAAGGACAAGATTTTAAGGAGGGGTGTGGAATAAAGGATTCCATCCCTACCAAAATAATTTCATTGACTAAATCTCAGCAAAAACAGTAATTTGACCAAGGGAAAGAAATCACGCAGATCATCTCATTTTGCATTCTTTTAATGCCAAATAACACAAAGTTGAGAACTGCCACAAGAGAAAAGCTCCACAACCACAAAGTTGTGATCTGAAGTTCCTAGAGGACCACTCAGCTCAACTGTGTAGTGAAGGGTTGTTGTAAGAAAAAGATCAAGCATGTTGGCTATGTAGTTAGTACCAAATACTTAATCTGGTATTCTGGTAGGGAAATGAACAGTCTGCACAAGGTCATCTTGACCAGCTGGTTCCTGTGACTAGAAAACAGAAACCAGCTGGAGTTGTGAACTCTAAAATCACTAAGGAAAATTATTCAAGTTTCAAAGAGAGGAAGTCAGGGTTCCAAGTGATTATTGGACTTGGAGAATGATAGAGGCAACAAACGAAATTGACAGAATGTGGTAGAAAGATTTTAAGCCAGAGAAGATCAAAAAGAGGAGACACCTCTAAGAGGGAATATCAGAGCAGATATATGCACAAATACAAAGCGAATGAATCATAGCGAATAATTAGAACAACTGAAATAAGCAGTGTTTAAATCAACCAATAATTGGGAGTCTGTCAGAAAAGGTATGTAAGGTTTGGTAGACTGCACATGGAAATGGACATCTTTTATGAAAGGTGGAGAGGACATGCATTGCGAAGTAATGAAATTTTTGGATATGACACACACACACAGCAAGAATATATCCAGCTCCTTGACATGATGTGGTCTGGACAATGTCAAAGAGTTCCAAGTAGTGTGTATGCCCCCTGCATACACACTACTTGGACTCCTTCCAGTCACTATCTGGAAGAGTAAAGACAGAAAGATTATACACTAGCTGATCTGGAAGCCTCCTAGAGAGTTACCAATAGGTTTGGTCCAATGGACTATCTAGCAGCTGGTGTGTGAACACTGTTTTAGAACTGGAGACTAAACACTGGTTCCACCACTTCAAGCCTCCAATAAGCAGAGGGGTGGCATTCCTCTGTGTGGTGTCAGCACCACCCCTCATTCCCTGCTACTTTGGTTCGTACCTGGGCGGCCAGCTCCAGTATACTAGGTGCTGTATTTCAGGACTTGCACATGGTGGTTATATACCCATGGTTAGTGACAGTCGCACCATCGTGGGCGCCTCCGTAGCCAGGTGGGAAGGAGCAGCAGTGCGTAGCACACGCTTCTTGATTAGACCGGGGTTCGGGCCCGTCACCACCAAATACGGAGGATACGGAAAGGTCAGGGAATGACCACTGCATATCCCGGAGTAATATGGCCTTAGTTGCTAGTGCCCCTAAAAACCAAATAACAAACAAACAAGCACCATCGTGAAGGTACAAGTAGAGGATTCGGCTGTCGAGACTGACTGGATTTTGCTGAACTTTGGTCAAATAGACATGAGTATCAGAATCCATCAGCATTTTAGACTCCCAGTTGGTAAGTCCAGTTTGACATCCCTGAGAGGATGTCTGTGACAGCCTCAAGGACTGTTTGTTTAATTTGATTTGTTTAACATTCGAAATGCAGTGAATCCATGACCATTGGAGCCTTTCCATATTACAGACTTAATATTGGAAGCTCAATATTTAGTTTGTTTTGCTTCACATTAATGGTTATGTCGCTGTGGTAGGTTTTTCCATAATATAGTGATATTTCATGCAGTTTGGCAATCTAATTTTTCATTTGATATTTTACTAGTAATTTAAAAGCTTTTAAATTACTATTTATTACTTTTAAGTTTTGTTTAAGTTCTTTTCACTTCTCTTTATTACTTTTATAATTCTGTACTTTTATTAGATCCATTATCCATTTATAAGTTCGTACCTCTAATTTTTCATTTGATATTTTGCAGGAGCTTCCTGGTACCCAAGGAATATGTTCTAGTGAACATCGTGCATCTGTGCATTCACTAGTTGCAGGATTTATCCATCTTGTTGGTCACCTCACAGCTATTCCTGCTTTTTGTGCACATATTGATCAGGTAAGATTGGTCATTCTTAAATATAATTCTTATATTATAGATAGGCCAATTGTATTAACTCTTATACTTATTACCTCTTAATTATGTAGGAAAAGAATATCTTGTGTGATTTAAAAAAATGGACTTACTTCATTATTTAAAAATGAAGATAGTGTGTGGTGGGTCCATTGTGGAAATTTAAACTGATTTTTTTTTCATGTTATTAAAGAGAAAAAATAAAACTGAGCACTGTAAAAACCAATTAAAATAAGAAACTACTAATTAAAAAGATTAATAATGACAGATATATAAATACAGTGAGAGAATCAATTTGTAATTAAAATTACAGTAGAGTTATGTTAGATGGCTGTAATATATAAATAGAACAGCAGGGAATAAAGACAATGAAATTTTTTTTCTTTTTGTTTACCTGGGGGGAGGGGTCCCCAGTAACAGAGTATTTATTATCAGAGTTCCCACAGTTACAGAATTGCAAATAATATGTACATTATTACGAAAACATAAAAAATATAATAGTATCTATTTACTTTATTTTGATTAACATTGAAGTACCACACTACACGCTTGACTATTTTTGTCCCACTCTTCCTGCGAGTGTCCTGTTGACTCAATTCCCCTATCTACAGTCAGTTTCTCGTTTACTGTTGCTTATAGTAGATGATTTCTGATATTTTTGATAATTTTTACATTAAGTGAATTCATAGTTTTCTTATTTTTATTAACCATGCATTCAAAGCAAAGTGTTAATGATAAAAACATCACGAAAAAAAAGACTACCCAAAAGATTTGGTTTAGAGGTTTAACATCTAAACCAAAAGTTATGGTTTAGATGTTAAATTAGAAGTTATACATCGTAAAAGAAGTGGAGAACAAGTAATCAACATTGTAAAACTTAAAAATAGTGTAGCCTCAATAAACTTTACTTAACTTTACATTGTTCAACATATTATAATAAAAAAAGTCAAATAAAATAATGGCCTCATTTTTCAGTTCCTTCAATCCATTTTTTTTACTATGTACAAGTGCATAATACACATTACAAAAATTTGGTCGCTATTTTAAGTGGAATTTTCTGAATCAGTTATCCTCAGATAATGATGAGGACCCCTTATACATTAAAAAAAAATTATCTATTGGAAAAACAAACTTTTTAAGATGATTTTTTTAATGGTTTTAGAGGAGGGACAGAATTTTGTGCCAATCTAACATGAATCATTTTGATAATCTGATAAATTATGCAAAGCATCTAGAAGAGAAGGGAGAGGATGACAATGTCCTCTATTTGCATTGCATTGTGTGGGGTGTTAATGTGCACTGGAGCTCCCAGCTGGTACTAGAAGGAATAGTGAACATTGCTGAGTGATTTTAAACCGCCTATTTTCTTGTCAACTGTTTTATTGAAATCCATTTGTATGTGATGTAATCACATATAAATGGATTGAAATCCAAGTCTTTTGGGATTGAATATATTAAAGCCATATGTTTTGGAGGTTTCATTGTTCTAGCATGGTTTATATGCTTCTCTGTCTTTTTTTTTTTAACTTGTGATGCGTTTGTCCTACATAATGTTTTCCAGCTACAATCCAGTTCGTAAACATCTGTCATTGGGGAGGAGGGAGGACCCTAAGACTTCAGAAGGTGTTTGATTTTGGTTGCCTGAAGTAAACATTGGTATTGTCTTTTTGTATATCTCCACCACCCAGGGACGCGTAACAGTGTTATCTATTACCAAGTAGTGGGGAGGGAAAATAAAATTGGGCTCATCTGAGGAAACTGCCATTGCTAAAGTTATCAGTGATGCATACTGTTATTTTACCAACAAATTACATAGGATGTTGATTATGAATGAGAATGGTTTTTACAAGGTCGAGTTTCTGTTTTCTTAAATTGTTAGGATACTTGCTCTCGGGTCTCAGAGACCCATGTCATTAAACCCCTTATTTAATGGAAGGATTTAATTCAACACTGATAGCATATTAATAGATTTCTTGAAAATGGTTGTTAAGTTGTTAACTTGTGTGTGTGTGTGTGTGTGTGTGTGTGTGTGTGTGTGTTCCCAGTGATCAATTTAACATTATCGTCCATGTTGTTTTGTTTGTAAGAAGTTTTCATTCAGGCCTCCCTCACCCAGTGGCCACATATGACAAAATCATTGGCATACTGACCCACAAATTTGAGGATGGAGAATGGCTGGGTGTTCTAACTAGGACATGAACACTTATGCAAGTAATGGGAAAAGAGATTATCCATACTAACTTCCCTTTTTTGGGTTTAGATCTGGAGCCTCCCTTTCCCCAAACGAAAAACAGGCTTGCCCTACAGTTAGATTCAGGCTCCTTTATTGTCATTGGCTGTAGCCGAGGTATCACTTTTTAGTAAAAGTGTCTAATTTGTCCCCTGTCCTTAATGTTATATTTAGGCACTTATCAATTTCAGAATGATGAATAAAACTAAAATAATAATTTGATTAAAAAATTTTGGCAAATGAAAAGATCATTGTATAAATTAATCAGTCATTGTTATAATGTTTAACCAGATTTAGGGATTCTTGAAGAAAAAGTACAGTGGGTATAAAATAGTAAAAAAATGATATGTCTGAAACTTGGATCTACAGCAATAATTTAATATTGTCCCTATGAAGAAAGTATGACTGAAATTCATTAAATATTAAAGATTCCCTGCCCAAAAAACAAATTTATTTCCTCATTATGACATGACAACATTGGTGGCTATTGTAAGAATTATTTGGAATGAAAAAACCTACAGCTTGAATATCATAAGGTATTTAGAATTGGGATATGTATTTTTTTCCCTCCTATTTATATCCACGACATAGGAGAATATAGACAAAATTTCCTATTCAATTTCAATTGAGAGAATTCAGAGAATTTACAAGTTGATATGATACTACTGGACATGTTAACATTGGACTACAAATTTTGTGATATGTGAATTCTAATATGATTTGCAGAACAACTTTACACTGTACTTACATAGCCCTTTACAATATGCTTAATGCAGAAGAGTCGCTAGAAACATGTGCACTGATTTAAATTTTTTCTGAAAACAATGTATACACAAAACACATACTGATCTACATGATGAACCTGTATGGTGGTAGTGTGATCTCATAAAACTTAATGAACAACCTCAAGTTTTCTCCCTTTTATTTGGTGAAAAAATTATAAACAGATATTAGAAAGTCACATTTTAATCGAGATAAGAAACTTCATTTTTCCATGTAAAAATTATTTTTTTTATATGGAATCTATTTTTTGTCTGAAAACAGACAAAAAATAGTAGTGGGTATAAAAATTTCTTCAGGATACTGGTCCAAGCAAGAAGTTTAATTATAAATTAATTATTGTCTTACTTTTCAGTTCTTGCTGTGATATTAATTTTTATGAATCAGAATATATATATTTTTTTGTAACAATTATTTTTCCTTCCTATATATAGGTTATTAAAGCACGAAGAGGTAAAACACCCTACCTTTTACCTGAAGGGCAGCTAAAATCAGGTGCTGTTACTTCTCCTTCTGACATAACTGAAGACTTGCTGTTTGATAAGGGAGTTGTGGCTGAAGCATTGCGTAGTAGTGGGCAAGATACTTCTCGTTTGCTTACACCATATATACCTCGGCATTTAGGAACAACAGGTTAGAATTTATAGTCTTAATTTTTTTTAAAAAAATTTAATCTGTCACAACTCATGGGACAAATACACACAAAAACATATATTCATGCCATATCAGTATCATTATTGATACATAAAAAATTATAAAGAAATCAGTAAAGTAAATCATTAAAATTATTATTTTTATGGGTTTTTATATATATATGCTTGACTTCATTAATAAGTTGTTTGTTATGCAGAGGACAGATACACATTAAGTTCTAAAAAGTAGTGATCTTTGATGTAATTGTATTGAAGGCACTAGTGGAGGATGTTATGTAATTGGAGTAAGTGACAGTTTTGCATTTCAAGTGTTGAATTTGTCACAATTCATGTTTGAAGTCACTTGTCATTACTGGCTCATGCTGTATACTATCGAACTGCATTTGTTCTGTTTTTTCAATGGAATCTTACTTGGAAACAGTCTTAACAGTGATCGTCAATAAAAATTTGTTGAAAAAGTCCCTAGCACTAACCGTCCATACACCCCACCACTGCCAATCTTATAAACTACAAGAGACTCAGAGCCAAGGCCCGTCACATTAGGAAGAAAGCTAAAAGAGAATCTTGGATTCGATTTGCGAGCTCGATTAATAAAAATACTGATTCAAGAATAATATGACGTAAAATAAAACAACTAAATGGCAAAGTTCCCCCATTATCCTCCCCACTTCTCAACTGGAATGGGCAGGATCTCTCTTCTCCTACAGATATAGTGAATGCCCTAGGGACTGTTTTCTCACAGTTATCTGCCTCAACAGCATATGATCTATCATTCCAGAAGATCAAAGTATTAGCTGAAAAGTCCAAACTGAACTTCAGACCTACGAGTAAATGTTCTTTACCCTATAATCAGCCGCTTACAATGCTTGAACTTCAAGAAGCCATATCTACTTCAAAACACAGTGCTGCAGGCCCTGACGGAATATACTACATAATGCTCCAACACTTAGATAAAGAATCAGTCTCTTCACTGCTCACGTTTTTCAGTCGCATCACTCCTATATAATAGCAATTCCCAAACCAGGAAAAGATCATTCCATTCCTGAAAACTATAGACCTATTTCTCTCACCAGCTGTTAAGTAAAACCCTGGAAAAAATAATTCACCGTCGACTTACTTGGTTTCAGGAAAAATCGATCAGCCCTGGATCTCGTGGTCAAAGCGGAAACAAACATCAGGAATGCATTCATTCGAAGTTCATTTGATGTAGAAAAAGCCTTCGACACCACATGGCGTTTTGGTATCCTGAGAGATCTGCATTCCCTTGATCTGAGAGGCCACTTACAATATTTCATATTGAATTTCCTTCAGCACAGATCCTTTCAAGTCCGATACCGACAAGTTCTCTCCCAAACATATATACAAGAAGAAGGGGTCCCACAAGGCTCTGTGCTCAGTGCCACCTCATTCGCAATAAGAATAAATCACATGACTAAAAATATGCCCAGCACTGTGAATTCATACCTCTATGCCAATGATCTCACTTTTTCTTGCAGTTCTCTAAACATGACCTTCATTGAGCGGCAGCTCCAAATTTCAATTAATAATATTCAGTTATGGATGACAGAATGGACATCAACTGTCTTGTTCAAAATCTAAAGTAGTTCACTTCTGTAACAAACGGAAGATGCATCCAGATCCAGAGATACACTTAACAAACCAGCCTATCTCAGTTGTGAACAGCATTCGTCTGCTTGGTCTGACTTTCGATAGTAAGTTGAACTTCATAGAGCACGTTAAACATCTAAAGACGTCTTGCCAGAAAAAAATGAACATACTCAGGGTCATTTCTTCTACATCATGGGGGTGCAGATCGGTACACGTTACTTCATTTGTATAGAGCCCTAATCAGATCTCGCCTTGACTACGGTGCCCCAGTGTATGATTCTGCTAGGGAGAGCGTGTTAGCACGACTTGCACCAATTCAACACTCTGCCCTGAGGATTTCTATAGGTGCTTATAGAACTTCACCAATTCAAAGTCTTTATATTGATACTCATGAACTTCCTCTAAGCCTTAGGAGAAAGATGTTACTTCTTAACTATACAACTAAAATCCAAAGTCTACCTACTCATCCCATTAGGCCGATACTTAATGATCCAAAGTTCACAAAATTGTATAGAAATAAACCTAGGGCAATTCAGCCTTTTGCTCTCAGAGCTCAAACACTATCGGAAACTTGGAATATACATCCTGATAAAGTTTTTCAAGATTTAAGTAGTACGGATCCCCCATGGACGTCTATTAAACCACTCTGTGACAGTTATTTTTTAAACTGGGGAAAACACTCCCTTGCAAATGTTAATATACAACAACTCCATATTGCCCACACACAAAATTATCTGCATTTTTCAAAAATATACACTGATGGATCAAAATCTGAGAGTGGAGTGGGTGCATCGGCCGTTTTCCCTCATAAAACCTTCTCCGTATCACTTCCCAATGAATGCATCAGCTATACAGCTGAATTATATGCCATCAAACTTGCAGTAGAAAATATCCTCCATCTGTCCATCCATAAAAGCATGATATATACGGACTCCCAGAGTGCGATTATAGCTTTACAGAACAATTCTTCTCAAACACATCTTTTAATAAAGCTCATAAAATCCAAACTGATGCATCTTCAAGAACTCCAACGAGTGGCCATTTTCTGCTGGATCCCAGGCCATGCTGGGATACCAGGAAATGAATGTGCGGACTATGCTGCTAAACATCCATCCAACAGAGAATTATCACAGTATTACGTTCCATATCTTGACTACAAAAGTAACATTCGAAGAATGTGTAAAGAACAATGGAGAATTCAATGGCAAGCCCAAACGCACAATAAACTCCGCCAAATAAAACCTGAACAGCAACCATGGACCTCCAGCTTCCATATAAACAGGAGGGAGGAAGTAATCTTAACCAGAGCGCGAATTGGCCACAGTCATCTTACCCACCTTTATCTCCTCACAGGTAACGATCCTCCACAGTGCACACAGTGCAACTGTCCACTCACAATGAAGCATATTCTTATTGAGTGTACTTTATACACCACTGCCCGCCAAGTCTCTTTTAACTCTCTGCCAAGCCTTAAAGAACCTTTGACACTCTGCCACATATCACATCATAGGTAATGATGCTAATTTCTGGAGTTCTTTCATTTTACGAAAAAGATAGAATTATATGATCGTTTTTGAGTAGTGCCATCATAATCACCATGCATATGTAACATTCATAACGGTGATAGGTGCAATATGGCCTAAGTAGCCCTTGCACCAAAAAACAACAACAACCATCCATACAAAGCTGAACTTTTCAAGATAATAAAGAAATTTCATGAGTTGTGGATCAGTAAGAAATAGGAACATTAAAGGAATGTTCTTAAAGATGACACTTTAGACAAACATTAGAGAAATAGTTTTGCAGTCTCCAAATAACTCACTGTGGAAAATCAGCATTCAAAAGATATATCACTTGGTTCAGCTCATTTTGCTATAAGAATGAATGGAATTGAATTTATGTATTGCTAACGATGGAAGACATTGCCGACATTGTTTATTTGTTAATTATTCTGATAATAAATTGTATCTACCTTTGACCATTTTTAGGTTTACTTTTAAAATAAATATCCTGTATATTCCTGATTATATGAGAAGTATTGTGTTTTGCCGTAGGCAAGGGTAAAACTAATGATTTTCTTCAAAAATGTAGAAATAAGCTTAGTAAATCCTCAGGCAGTTCATCACATGCTTGTTTTTGATAAATTATTCCCTTTTCATGAAAAGTTAGTAATTCTTTTCAATCCATGCTAAATTTACTTGCATTGGAATATAGTCAAGTTTGTTGCTTTAATCAAAAGTGCATTAGTCAAACAGCACAAATTTTTATTTTTAATAAGCAAAAAGAAGTGCATGGTTGAGAGTATGCATAAACTCTAAAAAACAGTTATTTTACAACTGCATAACAGTAATTATAAAAAATTCAATTTGGTTGTAACAAGATTCGTACAGATTTGGTTACAGCTATAACTTTTCAATATAACTGTATAATTATATTTTTACTTGTTTTAATTTGTTTTAATACAGAGATGATTCAATCATTTTGCTTTGAAACACAGTTATTTTCATGCAGAAAAATAAGCAAAAAAATGTATTGTTTTTAATTAAAGTTACTTAACCGTTATCTAGATGAATATGAGAATCATCAAAAGTTACTTAAATAATCGAGGTGACTGTTATTTATTTCAGCATGTTAGAGAAAGCACAAGAGAAAAAATATCATTGACCTAATTCTCTTCAAGAATCCACGTAGTATCAAAAATATGACATTTCAAAAGCAAATGGTGGAGAGTTTCATAAAATAGATAGGAGCAAAAAAAAATTTTGTGGTGGTCATAAGAAAAGGCCAGTTCTTTAATTGCATCAAGGGGATTACAGTGGACTTGTGTATTTCTTGAGCTTTGTTAAACTGAGCTATTACTATAAGTATGCGCCATTTGGGACTAATGTATTAATAGTTAGTGTTCTGGGGATTTATCCTGAATGCCACAAACATATTTGTTTCAGTTAAAAAGAACTGGAAAAAGATGCCAATGTGAACAAAAGAAATATGCTAAATTGAATCACAAGAGGCTAATGCCATAACACTGCTCTGCATGATAACTATAAAAGGTATATAATATAAGACTTGCAAAAGCTAAGTATGAATAATCTCCGGAAAAGAGAACTAAGAACAGAAAAAAAAATGCATAAAAACAGAGTGAATAAAATATGAATGCATAAAAACAGAGAATATTTGCTAGGCCACATGAGTAAGAGAGGTGGTATAATTGCAAATTATATCACCTGTGTATAATCATCCAGATGTCATCATGCAGAGGTAGCTCTGCATGATGACATTTGGAATGCACCTCCACAACGACTGAACAGCAGGCACCTGATCTGGAATGATCCTTCACTATTTGAACTGGATACCCCAACCCATCTTGCTTGGCAGCAAGAATGGGATCTTAATTCTAATCAGATCCCCAACTCCCATCTTATTGACAGAGTGGACAAAAACTGTAGCAGAATTTGACCTTCTCAAAGATTTATGGAAGAAAATAAACCACTTCAGAAGAGATTGTGTTACTTGTGCCAAATCAGAACATAGATGAGGCTTTAGGGATTCTCCCCTCTGTGCTTGTGGAACTGTAGAAGATGCTTCACATATATTATCTGGCTGCACTTCCTGGCAGGGCCTCCCTGGAGGAATCACTGCTCTGCATAATTGTACCAATGAGGCATTAGATGCCTTGGACTAGTTCAATTCTTATTTTTTGTATTAGTATCTGTTAATTCTTATTATTTAGTCATCCATATTTACTATTTATCTTGGAGATCATTAATTATTGACTAATTACAGTTACTTACTTTGATTAATTACAACCTATAAATGTTATTTCATTTTTGTAAACTTTGTGCATGCACCTTTGTACTCAGTGCATTCAAAATAAATAAATAAATTACAAATTCAGCTAAATAGAGGTAGAGTTGAGTGGATATTTTGCAAAGATCTTTGCTATTGATGCCACATTAGCAGCATGGGGGAAGAGATGAATCAGGTTGAACCATTGTAAAGTGGTTGGATTTGACTTAAGACAAAAAAAACCAAAAACATCAACGTTTCCATCATTAACATCGGAACCCTTTAAAAATGGATAAAGTAAAGCTCTTGGAAAAGAGCTTAACACCTTTGATTGGAATATAGTGGGATTGGCCAAAATACAATGGATCAATAAGAGTTACTAGACATCAAAGGAGCAACTACTTTTCCAGTAGAAAAAACACCTAATACAGAGAAGGACCAGCACTAGTCATAAAAAAAGAACTGGGTTGATGTCATAACTGAAGTAGTAATAGCAGTGGCATTTGATGCAAGAAAGCAAGTGTATGAGCTTATGCAGCATCAGCCAAAAAAAAAAAAAAAAAAAAATCACACCATTCCCTCCAAATGCCTGTCCAGTTCCTCCTTAAATTTATTCAACCTATCAACTTCCACAATGACAGATGGAAGTTTGTTCCAGCAATTAACCACCCGCTGGCTAAAGGCAAATTTCCGCACATCTAATCTACATCTGTCTTTTCTTAATTTGAATTTATGCCCCCTTAGGTTCGTAATCTGAACAAGTGGAAGGATCCCATCAGAATTCAGCGTGCTCAACCCATTCAAGGCCTTATACACCTCAATCAGATCACCGCGCAGGTGCTTAGTCTCCAGCCACTGCAATTTGCAGAACTTAAGCCTCTCTTGGTAAGAGGATCCCTTCATTCCCCTCACCAATCTTGTTGCCCTTCTCTGTACACGCTCAAGTAAATCTACATCCTTCCTAAAATGAGGCCTCCAGACCTGTACGCAGTACTCAAGGCGTGGCCCGACCATTGCCTTATACAGAGGGATAATCACCTCCTTTTCCCTGCTAGCAAAATTCCTATATATCATTGACAAAACCCCATGACCTGCCCTGGCAGCCTTTCTTCATTGCTCAGAAAAACTTCATATCTGACTGCACAATTACTCCCAGGTCTTTTTCATTTTCTACCACCTTATATGTAGTACCACACAGTTGGTACGTTTCTCTGGGGTTACTTCTACCCATATGCAGTATTTGCATTTGTCAAGGTTAAACTTCAGTTGCCACTTCTTAGCCCATCTGCCCAAATTATCTAGATCCTGTTGCAGTAGCACACTGCCATTACTGTCATTAGCAACCCTGCCAACCTAGTAAGCTAGTCTCCCCAACGATAATGTCTATAAGACTGCAAACCCAAGAACAGAAACCAATGATAAAGATAATTCAGATCTATGCACCAGACCAATGCCACTAAGATGAGGAAAATAACCTCTTCTATAAACAACTCTAAGAATGTATAAATATAGTGCAAATGCATCAGGAATACATAGCTATATCTGAATAAATCAGATTATTAATAAAACGGCATCGTTTTAATTTATATCTCATATTGTGAATACCTTCACAACGAGTTGCCATGATATTGCACTACTTCGAATAAGTAACGCTTCACCTAAGGGCCAAATAGCCCTGAAACGGTGCCGTCTGGGTGGTGGTATCCATCTGAGAATAAGTAACATTAGTCTTCTCCTTAGGTGAAGCGTTACTTATTCGAAGTAGTGCAATATCATGGCAACTCGTTGTGAAGGTATTCACAATATGAGATATAAATTAAAACGATGCCGTTTTATTAATAATCTGATTTATTCAGATATAGCTATGTATTCCTGATGCATTTGCACTATATTTATACATAGTCTAGACTCCTTCATAGCTTGAGGCTTATGCCCTAAACGCTTGAGTCTAAATATATGATACACCATCAGGCATCTCTCATACTGTGGAGTTATACTTCATAACTGTTTTGCCATCATTGCATCACTCGGGTACCTACCCACCCACCGAAGAAGGGCCAAATAGCCCTGAAACGGTGCCGTCTGGGTGGTGGTATCCATCTGAGAATAAGTAACATTAGTCTTCTCCTTAGGTGAAGCGTTACTTATTCGAAGTAGTGCAATATCATGGCAACTCGTTGTGAAGGTATTCACAATATGAGATATAAATTAAAACGATGCCGTTTTATTAATAATCTGATTTATTCAGATATAGCTATGTATTCCTGATGCATTTGCACTATATTTATACATAGTCTAGACTCCTTCATAGCTTGAGGCTTATGCCCTAAACGCTTGAGTCTAAATATATGATACACCATCAGGCATCTCTCATACTGTGGAGTTATACTTCATAACTGTTTTGCCATCATTGCATCACTCGGGTACCTACCCACCCACCGAAGAAGGGCCAAATAGCCCTGAAACGGTGCCGTCTGGGTGGTGGTATCCATCTGAGAATAAGTAACATTAGTCTTCTCCTTAGGTGAAGCGTTACTTATTCGAAGTAGTGCAATATCATGGCAACTCGTTGTGAAGGTATTCACAATATGAGATATAAATTAAAACGATGCCGTTTTATTAATAATCTGATTTATTCAGATATAGCTATGTATTCCTGATGCATTTGCACTATATTTATACATAGTCTAGACTCCTTCATAGCTTGAGGCTTATGCCCTAAACGCTTGAGTCAACTCTAAGAACTAAATGCATCAAACAACAGACTTTCTAATAATCGTGGGGAACTTCAGTATGAAAATAGGAAGGTTCTTCACAGATTCAGAAGACATGATTTATAAATTCAGAAAAGGAAGAAGGAATGAAAGGGGAAAGGAGAAGACTTTATCAACTTCTCTTCAACTTCTCTTCTCTTTGACTTTATCAACTTCTACAGAAACAACAGACACACTTTTCTACCATGAGCCTCAACGCAAATACAAATACATCTGGGCACCTCCAGTCTCAATGACAAAAATCCTAAACAAAAGTGGACCAAGACTGAATTACTCCCCCTCTAAGATCAAATTCAAGTTCAAGAGCCTTAGGAGGACAAAGAGAGAGAGGAAAGCTAATTGATGCAGATATCTCAGAATGGTGATCTGCAAAAAAGAGATAGGTGGAGGAAATCGAAAAAAGATTTAACCTCTCCTTGATACATTCAGTGAGCACTCTGGTCTGATGGGTGGGGGAGGAGCATTAGAGGAAAGAGCCAAAAAATATATTTATTAGGGTTTAAAGAAAGGATAAACAATGAATGGAAATATGATGCATGGAAATATGGGAGGAAAAGAAAAAGCCAAGAATATCTAGCAAGTGAGCTCAGCAGTAAACAGGAAAGGATATAAACAGTTCAAAACCTGGCTGGATAAAAAGATAGACAAATGGAATGAGGCTGACCACTGCTACAACCTTCATCCTCGAGGCTGTCGCAGGCATTCTCTCACATATGCCAAACTGTGCTTGCTACTTGAGTCTAAAAAGCCAATGGAAATGATATTCAGGTGACACTAGAGTCAAGCAGACTTAATTTTGGCAAAGTCTGGTCAGTCAGTGACAGTCAAAATCCTCTGCTTGCACCTTCATGGTGGTGAGACCATTAATAACCCTGGGTGTAACTCCCAAATGCAAAGTCCTGAAATATGGCACCTAGTATACTTGGTGGTGACCACCCAGGTGTGAACCAATGTAAACAGGGGTCAAGTTGTGATGTCCACACCATACCCCTCTCTGTTACCAGTCAAATACTGGGTGGTAGATGGTGCTCATCAACCAGTAAAATGCCACCACTTTGCTTATTGGAGGCTTGAAGTGGTAGAACCTATATTTAGTCTCCAGAGCAAAGCTTCAGCACCCCCCCCCCCATCTCTTCCATCATGCGATATGATTGATGTCTTTTGAGGTTATGGCAGACATCATGGCAAGATCCAATCTTCTTTACATTTTGAGGGTACAGCTCTAGAACGGTGTTTGCAGGTGGACATTAGATACTCCACTGAACCAAACCTATTGGTAACTTTCTAGGAGGCTTCCAGATCGACTAGTGTATAATCTCGCTGCCTCTACTCTGCCATATAGTGAATGGAGAGGGTCTGAGTAGTGTGTATATGGAGGGCATTGTTGAGGGTACCTTATGTCAATGAGCTGGTATATTCTTACCATGTTTACACTGTATTCAAAAATTTCATTACTTCATACAGCATGTCCTCGCCACCTTTTCTCACTTCTAAATACATTAATGAATTGTCAAAATAATAGAAGAAACTTATCTGCAAAAAGATCTAAACCTCCCAAACACTTCAACATTTTAGATATGTGGTTTCAGTTCTAATCTCAGTGATGTCCATTTCCACGTACACTCTGCCAAACCCTATGTACTTTTTCTGGGAGAATCCCAGTTATTGGTTGATTCAACCACTGCTCATCTCAGTTGACTGAATTATTCACTGTATGATTGTTTTTGCATCAAAAGTGGTACTTGTGCATATGCCCATTCTGATATTCTCTGTCAGAAGTTTAGTAATTTGGAATCTCCTTGATCTTCTCTCACTTAAAATCTCTCTACCACATTCTGCCAAATTCATTTGTTGCCTCTGTTGTTCTCCCAACTCCACCAAACATTTGGAATTCTGACTTCCTCTCTTTAAGCTTGACATTCTTCAGTCCAACTCTCCTAACAGTGCAGTGATTTTCTCTTGATGATTTTAATGTTCACAACTCCAGCTGGCTTCCATTTTCTAGTCACACATACCCAGCTAATCGAGATGCTGAGGTTTTTGCATTTACTAAAGACTTTGCACAGATTGTTCATTTACCTACCAGAATACCAGATAATACTAACTATGCAGCCAACACGCTTGATCTTTTTCTTACAACAATCCTTCACTACATGGTTGCGCTGAGTGGGGCACTTCAGATCACAACTTGGTGATTGTCTCTTCTCCACTGGAGCGTTTCTCTTGTGGCAATTCTCATCCTTGTGTTGTTTGGCATTACAAGAATGCAAAATGGGATGATCTGCATGATTTCTTTTCCTATGTCGGATTACTTTTTCAAATCTTCTGATGTCAACGTTTGCTGAGATCGTGTCAATGGAATTATTATTGTAAGGATGGAATCCTTATTCCCCACTCTTTAAAATCTTGTCCTTTATCTAAATGTTGGTATTCCAATGAATGTGCAAAGGCTCTTCAAGAGAAGAATGTAGGCGCCTCCGTAGCCAGGTGGGAAGGAGCAGCAGTGCGTAGCACAAGCTTCTTGATTAGATCGGGGGTTCGAGCCCGTCACCACCAAATATGGAGCATGCGGAAAGGTCAGGGAATGACCACCGCACCGGAGCAACATGGCCTTAGTTGCTAATGCTCCTAAAAAAAAAAAAAAAAGAGAGAGAGAAGAATGTTGTACATCGTAATTGGCTTGTTTCGAAATCTCCGGGTTCAAGTTCTGCCTACACCAAAGCTCTCAAAAGTTGTAAAGCAGTTATTAATCAGTCCTAACTAGATTTTGAACAGGCTAAGAGTAGTAAACTTGCTTCTTGTCCAAATGATAGCTGACCATTCTGGTCTCTTGCCAAGGCCATTGGCTGCTTCTTTTGCTCATCTCTGTTCCCATCTCTGTCAAAACCAGATGGTTCTATTGCAATTTCAGCCAAAGTTAGAGCTGACCTGCTAACATCTTGTTTTTCTTCCAACTCGTGTATTGATGATCTTGGTAAACCACCTCCCACCATTCCCAGTACACTCCATTTAATGCCTCCCGTGGTCTTCCATCAAAAAGATAGAAGGATTTTGATCAATCTTGATGCTAGAAAAGCTCCAAATCCTGATGATATTTCTCCATTTTTTTTCAAAACCTGTGCTGAAACACTTTGTTCTGTGTCAGATTTTTTTTTTTTTCACTTTGTTATTCTCTTAAACTATCTAGAAACCTGCAATCTGATCAACAATCGCCAGTATGGATTCTGTCAGTGTTGATCCACTGGTGATATTGGCTTATGTTACCCATCTATGGACAAATTCAGTGGAAAAGGTGAAATTGTAGCAGTTGCTATTGACATTTCAAAGGCTTCATTTGATCATGTGTGCATAAAGACCTTCTAAAGCTTCCATCTTATGGTTTGCTAACTGTTATTTATAATTGGGTATCCAGTTTTCTTTCTGACTGATCACTGTGGTGATGGTAGATGGCACTCTTCTAACTTCTCCACTAATGCTGGTGTTCAGCTCTCTCTCTCTCTCTCTCTCTCTCTCTCTCTCTGTCCCCCCCACTCTTTTCCTGTTTTCCTCTTGTATGTTAATGACCTTCCATCGACATTAAATCCTGTCCATAGTTTTGCTGATGATAGCACATTGCATTCCACCTTCCCATTTGAAAAACTTTGCCCTGCACAGACAGCTTCAACTTCTCGAATATCCTCTATGAATTTCTTAATTGTTGATTTCCAGGTAATTCTCCAGTGGGGCAAAGATAATTTATTTGACTTAAATCCTTCTAAAACTCAAACCTATCTTTTATCTTGCAAAAAATATCAAGGTCTATGCCAGGGGTCAGCAACCTGTGACTCGTGAGGCGTGTGTGGCTCTTTGAGCATGTAACTGTGACTCTTTAACTTTTAACCAACACAAAGCACAATTTGAAATGGAAAAAAATCGAGGACATGTAGATGCAAAACTAAAATGCCTTAAAACTGAAATATAAGGATTTGGAGAGGTAAAAGGTGCCCTTGCAATTCTGCACAAATGGACAACGATAGATGAGTTGAAAAAGCAAGACCAGACTGTGTTCGATGCATGGAGTAGCTGGACACGTATATAAAATTTTACAATATTTGCATTTGGACTTCTCTCAGTTTTTGGTTCAATGAATTTCTGCAGGCAAGTATTTTCAATTTTCAAACATGAATATTAAAAATAAATCAAGAAACCGTCTGAACAATGCGAGTATCTCAGTATGTTTAAAGATGAAAATTACAGCATACTCGCCTGATGTTGAGAGACTCACTCAAGAAGTTGAGCAGCAAAAGTCACATTAATTCGTACCTAATTAGATGTTTGTTACATTTTTTCAGTATTAATAAATAATATTTCAAAATATTTTTTTAATAAAACACCTTCCCACTCTATTCCATTTCTTAAACCCCCACCCCTCTTCTCCCTCCTCCCAGCTTCAACTGAGGTGCGGTTCTTTGGATTCTCTTTTTTTTTTTCTTTTTTTTTTTTTTTAATTAGATCAAAAATGGTTGCCAACCCCAGGTCTATGTTTATCCTCGATGACACTGATTTATAGGCAAGATCATATATTTCTGTTTGGGATTACTCTGACTTCTAATCTCTCTGGGCATAAGAACATTACAAATATTGCCTCCTCAGCATCTAAAAAACTGGTTTTCTCTTTCAGTCTGAGCATTATTTTTCTTCCAAATAGTTGTTCACTCTGTACAAATTGCAAATCCACCCTACCATAGAATTTGTTCCCACATCTGGGGTGGCACTGCCAAAACCTCTCTCAGACTTCTAGTTTTATTCAAAAGAGAGCAGTTAGATTAATTAGTGACTCATCTCTAACAGAGTGTCTCCACTCTGTCTCATAGATGTTCTGTTTCTGCTGCATGCCTTTTCTATAGATACTTCCATGAGCATTGTTCTTCTGAATTGGCTTCTATAATTCCCGCTCTCTCTTTCAAAACTGTCCGAACACGTGCCGCCACCAGCCAACATCCATTTACTGTCCAACTTCAAACTCAAAGAACAAACTTTCTTCTTCCTCATTTATTCCTTCAACTTCCATTTTCTGGAACCATCATCCTTCATACATATTTCCTGAAAATTTCAGTCAATAGAAGTTCAAGTCTAATGTCAACAAATATCATCTTTTATCTTCTGAACTTTCAACCCATGCACAGCACTAAATACTATATCATGTTTTGGGGGTTTCATACAAAAAAAAAAAAAAAGAAACCTCTTGAACCTTTACTCTCCATGCAATAACCATCTTGGACAGCACACTTTACCTTCAACTGTTCATAGACTACTGTCTGTCCCCCACTGGGACAAGACATGATTGGGACAGAACTACTCAAAATCTACAGAGATGAAACTCTCATAGCAGTATACTAGATGAACAATAAGACCCCTTTGGCATATATGCAATACCTATAGAACTCTGGAAACAGGATGGTGTCAGATAATCAACTTTCTCGTCCAGCTTTTCAACCTCATCCTAGAAAAATGAGATACCAGATGAATGGAGAAAATCCTTATCCCCATCTGTAAGAAAGCAGATCGACAACTGTGCTCAGACTCCAAATCTGTCTACCTCAGCTGTGCTTACAGAATAGCTATAATTCTACAAAACAGGTTAAAGAAATGATATGATGCAGTAATGGGGGAAGGGACTTCAGAATAGCAAGGTGCAACTAATGCAGTCCTCATGCTCCTAAAGTTGGAAGACCTAGTTTTGGATAGAAACAAATACATGTATTGCTGCTTCATAGACAGTGATGATAGCCGTTGATTATCTGAAAATGGAAATAATTTAATAAAGACCTTAGCAGATAATGGTATTAACACCGCCATGCTAGACTTTCTAACTGAATTCTATAGAATTAATGCAGCAGTAAAGCCAAGGAATATCAAATATGATAAAATCCCTATCATGAAAGCTGTAGTGCAGGGCTGCCCTCTCTTTCCCTTACTTTTCAACATCTTCCTACTAAATATTGTAAAAAAAGGAATAGAGGTCTGCCTGGAATAACAACCAATTGGACCAACCTAAATATGCACATGACGTGATAGTTTTGGCAGAAAACTTGACTAAATTGTAAAAAGCCCTAAATATCCTAAGTCAACATACATAAAATAAGACATATGCATGAACTTCAACAAGTTTTGGCAGAAAACTTGACTAAATTGTAAAAAGCCCTAAATATCCTAAGTCAACATACATAAAATAAGACATATGCATGAACTTCAACAAAGCCAAGATTGTGAAAATTTTTGAAACCAGGAAAATATCCATCAAATCTATGACAAACAATAGAACAAGTACACAGTTTCACTTACTTAGGAACTACTAGCAGAAAATGTTGACTATAAGAAGTCAGTGATAGGCAGAATTGGTCAAGGCCAGTTGGCTATTTTGAACTTGCGAATTCTTAGATGTTAAGTTGTAAAATATGCAAGTTATTCATCAATATGAATGTTGTATTGTGGTGTGTCTGTGTATACATACATTCCAAACATCTGTATCATATTTATTTATTTTATTTATTTATTTTTTTAAATCTATTTTCAGTACATCATCACTGGAAAGAAGGTTAGTACTTTCAAAAAATTATTCTTGTCAGGTTCAGACAATTTTCCTTCCTTTTCAATAGTGTTTTAACAGGTTTTTCATCCATTTTTATTATAATTTACGTTTCACATATACATAAACAGGAACTGAATTACAATTAACAGAATTATATTCAATATCTTGCAATTTATTTTAAATATCTAATTTTATAATGCAAACTTTTCCCTATAGCAAGAGGATGCATGTTCTGCTGTTAATACTGTGTTTATCTATCCTTCAGCATGAAGATATTACACATTTTTACTTCAAAATCTCTGTTACCTATTGACGAGCTTTGCATTCTAATCAGTTTTTTTTTTCTTTTTCCCCAATTAGGAGAAGTTACTGTAAATAGAAGTATTAGTGACTTGAACTCAATTAGCATGGAAGTTGATAGTGTATCTTCATCACCTGGTGTTACTAGGGTGAGCATTATGTTTTAGAGAAGTTATTATTTTTGGTCTAGACTGTTTGCACACTCAACTGAAGAAGTAGAATGAACCTTAATGGTCAATTCTACTCTTTCATTCAAGTGTAAAGATTATGATGCACAGTAACTTTTGACCTTGAAGAATCAAATAAAAAAAGAAATACTTATTTGAAGAATTGCAAAAAAGGTATTACATTGTTGTTTATTAAGAAATTGTGTAGACATGGGGAAATTAAGTTTGAGTTGACTATTATGTTAAAGTTAATGATTTCATGTAAGTAAACTTTACTGACCATAATCTGCTTATAAAGAGGTGTTGTTTCGGGGTTTGTGTTGAATCTTATCATCAATATGATTGAGAGATAAAATTGTGAAAACAACTTTTCACAAAAATTGTTGTGAATTCGCATGAAATCTGTAATTTTCTGCTTAATATGATAAAGTGTACTCAAACTTAATTAGATCTGATTTAATTAGTGTTTTTCCTTGACTGCATTATTTCAGTATTAGTATTAGCTATATGGTGCACGGATGCCTTGGACTTTTGCTGCACTGGCCAAAAAATAAATAAAAATAATTATTTGACTCCCTCCTCACATGGGTATCTATCCAGCTGACCTTTGTATTCCCCAAAGTTGTTAGCTTCAGTCTTTCCCCCCCCCCCATGCACAAGAAATGTCTGATTACATGAGCATGTCTACTTCTCAAGTACATTATAGTGCTTCATTTGATAACGGTGAAATATTTTTTGTGTGGTCAAGTGTACACAGGACTGAGTCAGAGAAGTCAAGGTTAAAAAGATAACATCCATGCAGAGAAGTAATGCCCCAGTGAGGATTTATGACTTGTTGTTAAAGAAGAGTTTGCTGCTAGTTTCTTTTTGCTATCACATTCATAGAACATGTGAAGGGTAGGGCTCTGGCACCCTGAAAGGATGGGGTTTTTATTTTGATCTGCCATCTTGAAATAAGATAGCTGACACACAAATTATAGGCACCACCCACTTAGAATTAGCTTATACACTTGCAGAATTGGACTATGCCAATAATAGAGGAAAGGGACTTGGGTGTTACAATACGGTCAGACTTTAAGTTCTCTGAGCATTGTAGACAGGTTGCAAGGAAAGGCCCTTGGTGTCCTATCAATGATCGAACAATTGCTAGTAGAGATACGGACATCATAATCCCATTGTATAAGTCTATTGTTAGACCACGCATTAGCATTAGTAGAGGCATTTGATGCAAGAAATCAAGCTTATGCAGCATCAGCCAAATAAAAAAAAAAAAAAAAAAAAAAAAACCACTTCCACTTCACAACTCTGTTCGTTCAAAATACCTGTCCAGCTGAGCCTTAAACTTATTTAGGCTATCAACTTCAACGACAAGGGATGGAAGTCTGTTCCACCAACCAACCACCCGCTGGCTAAAGGCAAATTTCCGCACGTCTGTCCTACATCTGTCTTTCCTCAATTTGAATTTATGCCCTCTCAGGTGATTATTCTGAGCGAGAGGAAGAATCCCATCAGCATTGAGCATGCTCAAACCATTCAAGGCTTTATACACCTCTATCAGATCACCTCGCTGGTGCCTAGTCTCCAGACACTGTAATTTGCAAAACTTAAGCCTTTCTTCGTAAGAGCACCCCTTTGTTCCATTCACTAATCTTGTTGCCCTTATCTGTACTCGTTCCAGCAGCTCTACATCCTTCTTGAAATGAGGCCTCCAGACCTGTATACAGTACTCTAGGTGTAGCCTGACCATTGCCTTATACAAGGGAATAATCACCTCCTTATCCCTGCTAGAAAAATTCCTATATATCATTGACAATACACCATGAGCTACTCTTGCAGCCCGTCTGCACTGCTCAGAGAATTTCATATCTGCCTGCACAATCACCCCCAGGTCCCTTTCATTCTCTACCACTGTCAGTGTAGTACCACAGAGTTGATATGTTGCTCTGGGGTTGCTGTTTCCCATATGTAGTACTTTACATTTGTCAATGTTAAACTTCATTTGCCATCTCTCAGCCCATCTGCTTAACCTTTCCAGATCCTGGAATACTGTGTTCAGGTATGGAGATTGTACCTAAAGAAAGACATTGTTCTTCTTGAAAAGTCCAGAGACTCTTTCAAGAAGAAAAATTACTGGTGAGATCAGCAAAGTTATAATAATTAAGCGAGAGAAAGAGCTTAATAAGCTCTTTAACCCCTTCCCGGAACATTTTTTTTTTTTCCTGAAAATGTGTCATAACGGATCGACTTTTTTTATTTTACAGATTAAAAGTATGCATCATGCGAATACTCGTTGTATAGTTTTTTGTTTTTTTATAAATTTTTTAGTAGAAAATACATGGGAGTAATTAACCCATTTGGGCTATCCCGAGTTATCTTGTGTATGCCAAAAAGCATTTTTTTTTTTTTTTGATAAATTAGCGCTTGATCTAAAAGAAAGGAACAGAAAAATACTCTTCACTATTCATTATATAAATAAATTTAGAAAATCAAGTGGAATGCACAAGCAGTAACCTCCCGCCACAAGCGATAATCGTGAACTAACTACGTTCTGACACACGGCCACTGCGAGTGGGATAGGTGAGGTAAACGTTGCTTGTGGGCTGCAGTTCAAGAGGGCGCCAAAATATTTTTCGATATTGTTTTATAATTGGTTAATGCTTATCAGTATTCAGCATTTAGGGTGGCAAATTTTATTTTATTTTTCTGGCTAATGCAAAATTAGCCCGATAAATCAAGTGACACTACATTCACGAATCTTACATAAAAGTACATGTGAAGCACAGACTGTCTAAAGCTGACAGTACTGTATTAAAACATTTTTAATCTGTGAATTTCTATTCTACATACAAATTGTATGAAAAAAAGTAATAATTGCTGGATTTCTATATGACTAATTTTAATGAAATTTGAAATGGCTCAATAAATCTGTCTGCTGGGAATAAAGTTTTTGCATGCAGATAGATGGATATGGGTGAAGACAGTAGGTGCTTACGCTTTATAGTGTGACTGTGTGTGTGCTACCAAAGGATCTTGTAGAAAAGATCCTATGAATCTACTTCTTACAAAAAGATGAAAATTAAATGTGATGCACAAAATTTTCAGATCTAATAATTTTACAGTGTATATAGGTTGTCTGACAACTAGTGCAGGCATGGAAATACATCAAGGCAGGTAAATCTGCTGGTATAGATGGCTTAAATGGAAAGATGCTGAAGGCTACAGGCAAGGCAGGGAGTGTGGACATAGACTGTTCTGCAAGATCTGGGATGGGAGACAGGTGCCGAAGGACTGGAAAGAAGGTTTGACCATCCCGTTGTTCAAGAAGGGAAGCAGGAAGAAGTGTTCCAATTATAGAGGCATCACAATGACATCGGGGGCTCATATCTGGTGAGTATGGGCTTGGCACACCCAGGGTCCTGAACTGGATATCATCATTCTACTCTTTCTTGGTGATTCTTTTGATTGATGCTGATGGGATTCTTCCTCTTACTCAGACTGAGGGGGCACAGTTTCAAATTGAGGAAAGATAGTTGTAGAATAGATGAGCAGAAATTTGCCTTTAGCCAGCAAGTAGTTGATTGGTGGTACAGGCTTCCATCTTTTGTTGTGGAAGCTAAATAGCCTAAATAAATTTAAGGCTGAGCTGGATAGGCATTTGGAATGAATGGAGGGTGAAATGGGAGTTTTTTTTTTTTTTTTTTGGCTGATGCTGTATAAGCTTGCTTTCTTGCATTGTATGCCTCTACTAATGCTAATTCCTTTCTACTTCTCTCTCTCTCTCTCTCTCTCTCTCTCTCTCTCTCTCTCTCTCTCTCTCTCTCTCTCTCTCTCTCTCTCTCTCTCAGGGTAACTCAGGAAATTTTTTTGGCTGGTGCAGCATAAGCCTCAGGCTTTCTTGCACCATATAGCTAATAATAATCACATGTGAGTAAGCTGTACGAGAGAATTAGAGTGGAAGATAAGAGGAACATTTGAAAGTAGGATGGCTAAGGCTAAAGTAGGTATGGCTTTAGGCCTGGCTTTTCTGCATCAAGCAACTGATGGAAAAGTCTTATGAATACAAAGAATTATGGATGGCATTTTTGGACATAAAGCATTTGATGCCGTGAAGAGAGAGAAAGTGTGGGAGATTTAAAGAAACTTTGGGATAGAGGAACATCTTGTGGAGAAAATTGAGAATATGTACACCAAAGCAAGAACAGTGATGGGGTTGATAGAGAGTTTCGAAATAACATCTGGTTTGAGGCAAGGAGGCATCCTGTCACCACTACTATTTATAGCTGTCATGAATGATGTGCAATGTAGAGTGGCGGAACAACTTGGACAAGACCAGATGAAAGTCATGCTCTTCGCAGACGACCTCTGCATATGGGGAGAGAGCAGGGAACAAGTGCAGCGTCAAGTTGATATGTGGGCTAGTATGGAATTTCCTGACTGAAAACCAGTCCAATGAATTTGGACTGGTTTTCAGTCAGGAGAAGAGTGAAGTGATGGTTCTAAAGAGGAGTGGCAAGCCTGAAGGATACATTACAATGGTAGAGAAAGAGCTAAAAATGGTTAACAACTTCAAGTATCTAGGAAGCACCATTACAAAGACTGGTGCGATAAATGAAGAAATAAGTAGAAGGATACAAGTGGGCGGGAATTTCTATAGGCTGACAAGAGATCTGATCTGGAACAGGAACATACCACTGAAGTGTAAGAAGGTGATATATCAGGCCTGTTACGTACCAGTTGTGACATATGCTTCTAAAACTTGGACTATGAGGAAAAAGGATGAAAGCAGAATGCAGGGGGCAGAAATGAGATTTGTGAGGAGCATAGCCAGAAAGACAAGACAACAAAATCAGAAATGATATAATTAGGGAGAGAATTCAGGTTGAAAAACTCCCGAATAGGATTGAAAGGTCCCGTTTGAAATGATTTTGACATGTCAGAGGATGAATGAGAGGCATTTGCCAAGAAGAATGTTTGATTTACAATTAAGGGACAAAAGACCAAGGGGGAGACCAAGAATGAGGTGGCAGGACATGATAAAGACTGATGTCATTAAGAGAGGAGGAAACTGGAATGAAATCAACAATGGAGAGGAGTACATGGACAGGGTATGGTGGTGAGGCTTCATATGTCGACCCATGGAATAGCAGAACAATGACGATTCATGATGCTATAGGTTGTCTGAAAAAAATCAGACCCATAATCTAAAACTATAATAATTACCCATTGAACTGCCTAATTTTCTATTCTTACCTGACTATTTTTTCACATATCCACTACATTCTACTATTATAATCCGAAACAGAAAGATATGTTAACCAATACGTGACACCACAGATTAATCCATAGCATACACAACAGGTAATTTGCATTAACAAAATAAAAAATAACTACCGTGGAATGCTCACTGTTTAACTTTATCCATAGAGGCATCCTGAAGAAGAAATTACTGTTGAGTCACTGCGGAAAATGATGGCAGAACCACCTGGTGCCCAAAGAGAAGCAGAAGAAGAACGACGGCTTCAAATAGTAGAGCGATTTAGAACAGCAGCATTTGAAGATCTAGTGGCTAAATCAGAACAACAGGTAATATCTTTTTCTTTTTTTTTTTTTTTCAATATTAACTACTACTAAAAGATAAATATAAAATTATGTTAGTTGGTAATTTTTGATTTCATAAATTTTCTTTTGGGAGGAACTTGCACTATCCTACTGAAAATCATGGGATACCTCTCTGATAAAAACAGTAAATTATGTGGTCATTTTAAACATGCCGACCGGGCTAGCCGAGTGGGTAAAGTACCTGCCCGGCAACCCAAAGGTCGCGGGTTCGATTCCCGCCTCGGGCTTGGATCAAAGTACTGCAAAAACCTTGGGAGGTGCAATATGGCCACAGAAGCCGATGCGCCAACAACTACCAAATCAAAAAAAAAAAAAAAAAATCATTTTAAACATACTGAACCTTTAACAATGAGTATACACAAAGCTTTGAGGCAGTGGATTACCTTAATTCATCAGATTCTAGGTAAATGTTTCCATGATATGCAGACTGTTGCATTCCATGGATTTTTAAGGGAGAGATGCAGCTCACTCATAAGTTAATATCAGAGACAGATGCTCAGTCAGTTGGCATGGTACAGTGAGCACTAAACACAGACTGCAGACAAATGGAAATTGTCCTGTGGAGAAGAGAGTTGCTCTACATGCTCTACATATACTACATGTGTGTTGTCCCAGCTATATGGTCAAGGAAAAGTAGGCATCATTGTCCATAATATTTCTTGTGGTTCTGGTAGTCTCAATGCATGAACTCTGCATTTTGGCATTTTTATATAAACTGCCCTTCACCTTCCGGTAGAGCAGTCATGTCATAAAGCAAAAACTGAATGCATGATTTGAAGAGAATAACATCAAAATGCTGCACAGCACAGAGCCTCTCCCAGTTTCATATCTTTGAAATGAATTGGAATGAAGAATTTGCAAAATTTGAAGGTGGTCCTCTTTATTGGTGCCTCAGAAAGGTTTTAAAAGGAAGAGTGGAGTATAGTACCACAAGATTTCAACCGGAAATTAGTAGAAAGTCTTCCACAAAACATTGAAGCAGTCATGACCAGTGATGAGCCAATATACTATTAATTTCTTTAAATAACTATGTATCCCCAAGATTTTTGGTAGGATAGTGTATGAAAATATATATATCGGTTTATTTTCAGTGTATTGGGTAGCGGTACTGCCCTGTCAATTGTAATTACCATTGAAAAATTGAGAAAGTCAGCAAGGTAAAAGCAGATAACCTGAGATTAAATTAGATTAACATAAAAATAATAATAATAATAACAATGATGGTATCTAAAGTAAAGTAAAGTGCAGCCATTATCAACCCACTGCAGGGTGGAAGCCTCCTCAACAATTCATGCTGAGGGAAATGGACCATAATCTGCCACGCTGGTCCAGTGCGGGTTGGCAGATCGACCGTATTCAGCAGTCAGGGGCTTGAACCCGGTCTATTCAAAGAGCGTGTGCTACTGCACTCCCGCTCCTGCCCACTTGGCTACGGAGGCCTAGTGGGTCCTAAAGCTTTTTGGCACATTTTGGCCTCAGCTGCCCTTGTGCCCTTAAACAACAATACCATACCTAGGGCTTTTAACTACTTCAAAGGGTCTGCAGCCAAAACCGTAGAAGCCATTGCAATAAGCAGGGTCTCTGTTATAATGTATATGTGCGAAGCATATACATCATAGCCAACCCGACAGAGACCAAAAAGAAGGAATAAAATTCAAACATAAATAAAAAATAAATATATAAGTATAAAATATAGCTAAAAAGCTAAAATAATGCCAATTAAATCTAGTTAAAGGAAAAATTAATGAAGGTTTGAATTCAAAAAGAAGGCAAAATATAGTATGAAATTTTAACAAATTTTGTTGACATCGTTATTTGTATTTCAGTTTTTTCTTCTTTTTACATTTCTTCAATAACAATACCAATATTGACTTAAACACATGAGGCATTTGTCCAGTCTTCCATCCAGTGACCAACTATGAAACAGGTTTAGCAACCCCGAACAACTATATTTCCCCTTCTTCCAATTGCTTTCTACTCTCCTTAATAACAACTTGTTTCTCATGCGTGATTAGGCTGGCCGAAAGCAATATCAAGATGCTATTTCCCTGCTGACTCTCCTTTTTTCTTAAAGTTAGTGTCTTTTCTACGCTAACTTGTTAGTCGTTGATTCTCCCTATGCTGACACTTTGCCTCATTTGTTTAATTGCTTATTTCCCCGCCACACGGGGGTCGGCACACTTTGACGATTTCACACCTTCTTCTCCCCCCCCTCATTCGGGGTAACTTCAAATGATATAAATATACTGTAGAGAGAACTATCAGCTTTCTTCTTTGGGTCTGCGATGTTCCTATGTAATCACCACACATAGCTAACTTCAATTCTGGTCTAAGCAAACAGTAAGTTGGCATTAACCAGACTTTATCCCGTTATCTAAAGTTATGTTGTTTAAATTTCGTACTATTTTACATTCTTTTTGAATTCAAACTTTCTTTCATTTTTCCTTTAACTACATTTAATTGACATTATTTTAGCTTTTTAGCTCTATTTTATACTTATATATTTATTTTTATTTATGTTTGAATTTTATTCCTTCCTTTTGGTCTTTGTCGATTCGGCTTATGATGTATATGTGCGAAACGTATACATCATAACAGAAACAGAGACCCTGCTTATTGCGGTGGCTTCTACGGTTTTGGCTGCTGAACTTTTGAAGTAGTAGTTAAAACCCTAGGACCCTCTACTTTAGGTACCATTGTTATTATCATTATTATTTTTATGCTAATCTAATTTTAATTTCAGGTTATCTGCTTTTACTTTGCTGGCTTTCTCAATTTTTCCATGGTAATTACAATTGACAGATCAGCACCCCTACCCAATACACTGAAAATAAACATTTGTCTATATTTCATTATGGTTGCTGGGTATTTCTACGATAACTAATAGTGCCCCAGATCCATAAGCCAGTTTAATAATCTAATACTTTTCTTGCTTGCTTAGTCGTTCAGTAATATGATAAAATCCTATTTTTTTTTCAATATTTTATATATATAAAATATTATTAGTATAAAATACAGTAAGTAGATGTTTATGCATAGAAATAAACTAATGAAAATACGGTGTACCCTGGGAGCGATATACGTTGTGAACGAAGGGGGGAAGAAAGGAACCGGAAAAAATAAAAATTATTTTTTTCCCGGGTTCCTTTCTTCCCCCCTTCGTTCACAACGTATATCGCTCCCAGGGTACACAGTATTTTCATTAGTTTATTTCTATGCATAAACATCTACTTACTGTATTTTATACTAATAATATTTTATATATACATTATGGCTGTAGGGTACTTTTGCGTTAGCAGTGACCCTGATCCATAATTCATTTTATTGTAATTCAGTCTTATCTAATCTTATCTAATGTAATTCTTAATTTTTCTTCCCCCCCCCCCTATAGCATATAACTTCTCTATTGCATTATTCTTGATGATTATATATAATCATCAAGATATATATATATATATATATATATCCAGAGGTGTATTCAACTCTGGCAGTAAGCTAGATAATCTTGTAATAACTGAGAGTACAGTAGAGGAGAAATTGTTGAAAATAAACACAAGAAAGGCACCTGGGGTGGATAGAATCTATCCAGTTATATTAAAGGCGGCGGCAAAGGAAGTAAGCAAACCCTTAGTCATAATTATGAAAGCTTCCCTGGACTCAGGGGAGGTACCCATGGACTGGAGATGTGCAAATGTGATCCTAATCCACAAAGGAGGATCAAAGGGAGACACAGGTAATTACAGGCCTATTAGTTTTAACTTCTGCTCCAGGGAAATTAATGGAGGCACTGGTTAAAGAAGCATTGCAGGATCATCTAGACAAGGCTTCAGTTATAGCTCGGACACAGCATGGGTTTGTTAAGGGGAAGTCTTACTATAATAATTAATGATAGACACCAGCCAGGAATTAAACTAAAAATTTACTATACAATGAAATATGATGCAAATAAAATAAAACACTGATTAAATTATAGTTAAAATATAGTTAAAAACAATAAAATTAATTAAAATAAACTAGGTTAAAAGCGATAAAACAATACAATCTGGAGCTTTCGGAGAACTGCCGTCTCCTTCTTCAACAGCATACTACCAGTGCTAAAACACATCCTTAAGTAGCCGGTCCATGGCACTCATGCACGTGATCATCAGACACATGATCTACATTCTCCATGCGCGTATCGGAAATGGAAGTGGCTCGGGAGCGTGTCAAACAGAAACGGTCATCCCTTCTGAGGACAACTGCCTCAAACAGGGGGTGTAAACGGATCCCCCTGTCCCTATTAATAGTATTGTGACTGGATGAACCGATTCGCAAGCTCTCGAGCCACTTGCGTTCCCAAAATCCATGGGCGCGGTCGGTAATGACCGCGTCTTCAGGGGAGATCCGATGCTGCTTTTCCCAGAAATGCTCTGCCACAGCAGACCTCGCATAGTTAGCAGTCTTGATAGCGGTCGTGTGTTCCCCCAGACGGTCCTTTAAACGTCGGCCCGTTTCCCCCACATAATTTGGATCTTAGAAAAGCCTTTGATACTGTTGCACATGGAAGACTGCTGCTATGGATAAAGGGATGGTTGAATGGGAGAAGACAGAGTGGTAAGCTCCAGAAAGCTCCGAAAGTCCGAAAGCTCCAGATTGTATTGTTTTATCGCTTTTAACCTAGTTTATTTTAATTAATTCTATTGTTTTTAACTATATTTTAACTATAATTTAATCAGTGTTTTATTTTATTTGCATCATATTTCATTGTATAGTAAATTTTTAGTTTAATTCCTGGCTGGTGTCTATCATTAATTATTATAGTATGGAAATTCCCAGCCCCATAGGCCTGTTTCAAGATAAGGGGAAGTCTTGTCTGACTAATTTGATTGGATACTATGATGTAATCACAATGGAACTGGATGCAAAGAATAACTTTGATATCATATATTTGGATCTTAGAAAAGCCTTTGATACTGTTGCACATGGAAGACTGCTGCTATGGATAAAGGGATGGTTGAATGGGAGAAGACAGAGTGGTAATCAATGGACACTACTCTTCGTGGACTAATGTTATTAATGTCCACTTCGTCCACTTAGTGTTGGGTCCATTGTTCTTTTCTGTATTTATAAATGATATTGATGATGGTATATCAGATTTAATGTCCAGGTTTGCAGACGATACGAAGGTTGGCAGGGTTGTTAATGACACTAATGACAGTACACTGCTGCAACATGATCTAGAAAAGTTGAGCACATGGGCTGAGAGGTGGCAAATGAAGTTTAACATTGACAAATGTAAAGTACTACATATGGGAAGCAGTAATCCCAGAGTAACATATCAACTCTGTGGTACCACATTGACAGTGGTAGGGAATGAAAAGGACCTGGGGATAATTGTGCAGCCAGATATGAAGTTTTCTGAGCAATGCAGACGGTCTGCAAGAGTAGCTCATGGTGTCTTGTCAATGATATACAGGAATTTTGTTAGCAGGAATAAGGAGGTGATTATTCCCTTGTATAAGGCAATGGTCAGACCACACCTTGAGTACTGTATACAGGTCTGGGGGCCTCATTTTAAGAAGGATGTAGAGCTGTTGGAACGAGTATGGAGAAGGGCAACAAGATTAGTGAGTGGAACAAAGGGTTGCTCTTACGAATAAAGGCTTAAGTTTTGCAACCTACAGTATCCGGAGACTAGGCACCTGCGAGGTGATCTGATTGAGGTGTATAAAGCCTTGAATAGTTTGAGCATGCTCAATGTGGATGGGATTCTTCCTCTTGCTCAGAATAATCGCCTGAGAGGGCATAAATTTAAATTGAGGAAAGACGGTTGTACGATAGATGTGTGTTTGTCTTTAGCCAGCGGGTCATTGATTGGTGGAACAAACTTCCATTTGTCATTGTAGAAGTTGATAGCTTAAATAGATTCAAGGCAGAACTTGACAAACGTTTGGAGCTAGTGGATGGGTGAAATAGGGGTTGTGTGTTTTTTTTTTTTTTTTTTTTTTTTTGGCTGATGCTATATAAGCTTGCTTTCTTGCATCATGTGCATTTGCTAATGCTAATATATAAAATAAAATTAAAAAGGAACAGATATTTACAATAAATATATGCAATGTTGTACAGTATACAGTATATTTTTTTTTGTGATTATCACTAGTATACTCTCCAGGGTTGTAATTGCCTTTTACATTTTGTATTTGGAGAAGCCTGGAGACTAGGCATCGCCGAGGTGATCTGATAGAGGTGTACAAGGCTTTGAATGGCTTGAGCATGCTCAATGCCGATGGGATTCTTCCTCTTGCTCAGAATAATCACCTGAGAGGGCATAAATTCAAATTGAGGAAGGACGGATGTCGGATAGATGTGCGGAAATTCGCCTTTAGCCAGCGGGCAGTTGGTTTGTGGAATAGACTTCCATCGCTTGTTGTTGAAGTTGATAGCCTAAACAAATTTAAGGCTCAGCTGGACAGGTATTTCGAACGAATTGAGGGGTGAAATGGGAGTAGTGGTTGTTTTTTTTTTTTTTTTTTTGGCTGATGCTGAATAAGCTTGCTTTCTTGCATCATATGCCTCTACTAATGCTATTTAGTTTCTTGAAAAATAAATGGTCTCTCTCTCTCATATCTGATTCTGAATATTTATGGAACTATGGCCAGGTAAAATTTAAAAAGTGGCTTTAGAGTTTAATGGTAAAAAAATAATTAAAAAATAAGAATACGAAGACATGCTAGTAAAATATTTCTTAATATACGTGTCTGCTTATTATTTTTTACTCTTCAAAACTGCATAGCCATATTCAAAAATTAAAACACCCATAGCTCTGTAACTGTTCTGAATTGGAATCAGGAATATATACCAGATTTTTTTGAATATCTTTTGAAACACTCTGTGTGTATGTAGAAGTATGGCAGGATTTCTTTTAATATAACAGCATTGTACAAGGAGCAGTTTGAAAAGTTCATGCCTGAGTATGAAAGGATAGTGTAAGGTGTTGAAAATTTCTGTACATAATATATAACACTTAGCATTAGCATTAGTTGAGGCATATGATGCAAGAAAGCAAGCTTAAAGCGTCAGCAAAAAAAAAAAAAAAACCCTTCCCATTTCACCTATCAATTTGTTCCAAATGTTTGTCTAGTTCTGCCTTAACCTTATTGAAGTTGTTGACCTCCACAACAACAGGTGGAAGTCTGTTCCAGCAATCAACTACCCGCTGGCTAAAGGCAAACTTCTGCACATCTTATCTACAACTGTCTTTCCTGAATTTGAATCTTTGCCCCCTCAGGTTCTTAATCTCAGCAAGCAGAAGTATCCCATCAGCATTGAGCCTGCTCAAACCATTCAAGGCCTTATACACCTCAATCAGATCACCTCGCAGGTGCCTAGTCTCCAGCCACTGCAATTTGCAGAACTTAAGCCTCTCTTGGTGAGAGGACCCTTTTGTTCCTCTCACCAATCTTGTTGCCCTTCTCTATACTTGTTCTAGCAACTCTACATCCTTCCTAAAATCAGGCCTCCAGACCTGTATGCAGTATTCAAGGTGTGGCCCAACCATTGCCTAATACAAAGGGATAATCACCTCCTTGTCTCTGCTAGCAAAATTCCTATATATATCATTGACAAAACTCCATGACCTGTTCTGGCAGCCCATCTGCACTGCTCAGAGAACTTCATATTTGACTGCACACACCCAGGTCTTTTTCATTCTCCACCTTGCTGAGTACCACACAATTGGTATGTTTCTCTTTGGTTACTGCTCCCCATATACAGTACTTTGCATTTGTCAATGTTCAACTTCAGTTGCCACTTCTCAGCCCATCTGCCTAACTTTTCTAGATCCTGTTGCAGTAGCATACTGTCTTTACTGTCATTAACAACCCTGCCAACCTTTGTATCATCCGCAAACTTGGACATTAAGCTTGATATACCTTCATCGATATCATTGATAAATACACAAAACAACAATAGGCCCAGCACCGAACCCTGGGGGACTCTACTACTATTGGGCACTACTCTATGTGGACTAATTTTATTAGTCCACATAGAGTAGTGTCCATTTATTACCACTCTCTGCTGTCTCCCACTCAACCATCCCTTTGTCCATTTCAGAAACTTGTCCTTAATGCCATACTACTCCAATTTGTACAGCAGTCTAATAGTAACCCACCAAGTTTCATGCAGTGTCAGTAATATCTTTTTTTAATTACAGATCCTGAAGTCAAAGTTGTGTGAATGAGGAAAGATGGACAAAATCAGTCATTGTGCAGTCATCCAATATTTGGGAAATAGGGACTAATGTCAAAGCCAATTCATGAGAATATGGTTACAACATTCAAGAGAATGCCCCTTCCTATTCCATGATAAAGAAGTGGGGCAGCAAAATTTAAACAAGGGAGGGAGAGCCTGAAAGATGACCCACACTGTGGAAGACCAAGCAACATTCATCACTCCAGAAGTTGTTGGCAGTGTGCATGATCTGGTGATGATTGACAGTTTGGTACATTGCCAGTGTCTTGGACATATCATTTGAATGTGTGTACCACATAATAATAATAATAGACGTTCTTGCTATGAAAAGGTGTTAGCACAGTGGGTCCCAAAATTGTTGACAGCAGATCAAAAATGCACAAGCATTGTCAAGTCAAGTGAACATTTGTGTTGTTTTCATGCAGATCCAGCAAATTTCCTTGCAAGGTTTGTGACCATGTTTGAGGCATGGGTCCATCACTTTCAGCCAGAGACAAAGGAGCAGTCCAAACAATGGAAACATTGCTCTTCTACCCCTGCAAGAAAAACTAAATTGATTCCTCCTTCCTGTTCCATCAGGACAATTCACTTGCTTATAAATCTATCATTGCCATAGCTGCATGGCATGAGTGTGGCTTTGAAATCTTGGCCCATTCCCCATATTCACCAGATTTAGCACGAATGGACTTTCACTTACTTCCTTATTTGAAAAATTACAGGCTAGCAATCCAATTTCAACTTCCCAATAACAACAATGTCACTGCTGCGGTGGATGCATTCTTGGAGGGGGGGGCAGGCAGAGAGAGAGAGAGAGAGAATATAAAACATTACAGTGTAGCCATGGGCCTGAACCACAGTCCTCCAGCACCTCCCCATTCGTTGAGTAGAATGAATTTGCACATTGTTTGCTCCAGCACCTCCCCTATTCATTGAGTAGAATAAATGAGCACATTTTTGGTTCCCTGCTAACAGATTACATCACAAGAAGAGGGGGCTGGGTATTGGATCATCCATTTGTTGGTTCCCCGCAGGCTTAGCTTGCGAAGGGTCTCTTCCTCAAATCCTTCAGTAACAATTTTTTCATATAATTCATGGGAACCATACACATGAAACTAAAGTATGGAATTCTTTAAAATCTAGCATATTTTACCAAGGCAGCGGGGGGGGGGGGGTGTCACAATTCGGAAATATTAAGAACACAATCTGAAAATCATATTAATGATTGTGTTTTTCTTTAATAATCCATGCAAAAAAAAAAAAAAAAAAAAAAGTGATTTCTTTTACAGCTATCTTTCATTTCAGTGCTTAATCTATAAACTGCAACTTAATTGCTGTTGTACATTGCTTGTATGAGCCAGTGGGCAGCTGTTCACTTCAGAATAGCTGAGAGCACAGAGATAAAAAATGCCTGTGTACACAGCTAAAAAAATGTTTGCTTAAAATATGTGAATAATCTCCTCGATAAAGTGACTTACTGACACACACATGCATGAAAATAAGACTTAATTCCATACAACCAAGGTTTTCTTTTACTGCCATTATTAACTAGTCATACACCTTGTCAGCTACCTGTTATATTTGTAAATATAACTTGTCAGTTATATTGGCAGCAAAACCAAAACTTTGCCATCTTTATTATTATGTGTGAGAAACTGATTGAATTTTTCCATTGATTGAAATTTCTCTATAGTACATTATTAAAATTAAAATGTCATGTAAATTGATAAAGAATGCATATACCTAGTTATAATACTTCCTTAAGAAGAAGTTAATTTGTTATCCTCCAGTGTGAAAGTATTTTTTCCCTCTGAAATACATTCATTGATATTTTCTGATACTGCATTAAGGCATGCATTTAAAATTAACAGTGCAATTTGTGACAATTTGCTGTGACTGTGTTTATTGTCATTTGTTTACATTTAACAAATTAAACTATTATACAGTTTTACTCATTAGCTCTACCTTTAAGTCATTATAAATGTTTACAGATGTAAATAAGTTCATTTGTTAGTGCTTCATATTCGTTGAAATGTTCTTTTCCAAAACCGTTTAACCACTTGTACCTCTCTAAAATCTGGAAAATTGAAAAATCTGACACCTCTCAATTCCCATGGGTACTAGATTTTAAAGAGATTACTGTAATTCTCGTGGACAATTTAATAAAAGAATGAAACTTGCTGACAGAGTTTAGTGAAATAGATATAAAAAGTTAAATAAAAATTGAAAGTTGGGAAAGACAAGAAATTGGAAGAAGTTATTAATTTTGTGTATCAAGGAACAGTCTTTATGAAGATGGAAGACTATATACTTGGGGCTAAACAATAAAAATTAGTAAAGCAGGAGGTGTAGAATGTCAGTTCAACAAATTCAGTTGAAGCAAAAGAAAAATTAGCTGATTACTAGATAGAGAGAGAGATTAGCATAGGACAATGCAGGACTTCAACTTTAGTTTTGATAACATTAGTTCAAATCCCTCTACTGGTTTTTTTTTTTTTTTTTTTTTCCCCTCTTCTATTTTATAATTGGTTATTTTGATTTTGCCCATCATTACATACAGGCAAAGACACTACCAGGAGCAGACATTAATTCAGAACATAATCCACTAACGATTAAAATTGCAGTAACCAGCGATGGAAGAAGTGAAGCAGAAATAAAAAGAATTGCTATGGCAAAACATGCATTTAATAATGTGAAAAAATTTTGGTAACATTAGTTCAAATCCCTCTACTGTTTTTTTTTTTTTTTTTTTTTTCCTCTTCTATTTCATAATTGGTTATTTTGATTTTGCCCATCACTACATACAGGCAAAGACACTACCAGGAACAGACATTAATTCAGCCCATAATCCACTAACGATTAAAATTGCAGTAACCAGCGATGGAAGAAGTCAAGCAGAAATAAAAAGAATTGCTATGGCAAAACATGCATTTAACAAAGTGAAAAAATTTTGTTAACATTCCAAGACCTTGATATAAAAAAGCAGGCTTAGGATTAATAAATGCTTGGTTTGTGTTGTCATATGGAGCAGAAATGCACAAAAATAAAATTAATGCTGAAAATATCGGCAAAATTAAGTAACAAAGATGTAAATGGCAAAATATACACAGATAACCACATTAAAGAGAAAGAAAATAATGTACATGGGAGACCTAGGCCGACCGGGCTAGCCAGGTAGGTAAAGTGCCTGCCTGGCAACCCAAAGGTCGCAGGTTCGATTCCCGCCTCGGGCTTGGATCACAGTAAAATGCAAAAACTTTGGGAGGTGCAATATGGCCATAGAAGCTGATGCGCCAACAACTAACAAAAAAAAAAAAAAAAACAAATGGGACACCTAATGGAAAAGAAGGAAATAGTAGATGCCTGAGACTTTATGGATGGAGAAATTAATGCTAAAAATATTGACGAAATTAAGTAACAAAGATGTAAATGGCAAAATATACACGGATAAACACATTAAAGAGAATTATGGAAAAGAAGGCAATAGTGGATGCCTGAGACTATTATGGATGGGGAACTTGAAAGAATGGACCAGGTTCAACTACAAAGATTGGCCAAGAAGAGTGAAGATCCTTGGCAGTCAACCTCCTGGAAGGCGATGGCACAGTGGAATATGTACAGGAATAGACCAAGAGGGAGGCAGATCAGTGGTGTTTAGCAAGTGTTATAGAAAATTGGAGAATGGTTTTTCTGTTTTTGATAATGGGAAAAGAGCAAGTCCCTCCTTTTTTAATTCTTTAACTATGGCTAAAGAGGCAACTGAAAATACAATGGCATGGAGGCATTTGATAGCTTGATAATCCAGAAAGATTGATTTTCATTGTCATATTAATCTGTACAACCACTGCATATAACATTAATGTAGACATGGCATTTTTGATTATGGAAGAGTTTGAAGAATCCACAGTATATCCCCAGTCCACCATATTTAATTGGTACTCAGAAGAGATTTTTGTAATGATGTATTCAAATGATCCCCAAGGTCATGAAAATGACCTCCTCGCTTATATAAATAATTTTCTTTCATTAAGTTCATTATAGCAATTGTCTTGAAATAATTTTCAACACAATTGTTTTAATGCATGTGATTTCCCGAATTAATATTTGAAGAAGCTATGGGGTAGGGGTGCATAGGACACTTTTTTTCCAATGTCAGCATAGCTTGCATATTATTTTATTCCATGGTTCTATGGAAATACAACATTCAGACTGTTTAGCAAGCTACATTGACATCAAGAAAAGGTTAAAAAAAAAAAAAGTTAAGACATTCAAAGGTGGACTTTTTTGGACACATTTGGAAGAAGGGTCATTGTGCTGATCTTGGGGCTGCTTACATATCATCAATTCCGTTAGGGAGAGAGAGAATACTGTTGGATGAGGCTCTTCATGTTCACAGCACAGCACTACTCCCTAACATTTCATACAAATATGAAATGTGAGAGAAGAGTCGGGGGGGGGGGATCTGTGACTGCCCTACATTTTAAGTTTTGTTGCAGTGATGTGCAATATTTACAGGGATGGGGACAACTTATGATCACTGGAAAAGTACATTCATCGCCATTAGCATATTATGTCCTGTCTTATGGGTAGCATTACCATCGTACCTGATAGTGATGTTCCTACTATGACTTGGTATAATACATTAATTATAATTGTAATACCTTAATTATAAAATGACAGCTACATGACGTAGCTAATCCTGTGACATTGTCTAATATATCGCTATATAATCAGAGTAGTTCTGTGATTTGCAAGGTATTAATACTCTGTTTCAACATAAGTTGACACTACTGAGAAAGGTTCAAGGTCTCCTCACAACAAATGCCATAATGTATTATGCACCTTGCTTCTCTCCATGACATATCACAGTCTGTTTTGTTTTTTTTTTGTTTTTTGCCAATATAACAAAAATATAAATTTAAAAATAACTATCAGTATATATTTTTAAAAAATAAATATTCATGTTATCGCTTGTAATTTGACTGCCTTTTCAAACTTTTGTTAATGTCATCGGCAACAGAATTTGACGTTCTCTGTGGGCAGTTCCCACTTTACGATTTCCCCGAGTTTTTTTTTTTTTTTTTTTTTTTTTTTTTTTAAGTATCAAGTACCAACAAAATCAAATGTGAACATTAATTGCAATAAATAAATGCTAAACATTCATAAATACGGCATTTCAAACCATACGTGTAGCTTTATGTTATGTGAGCCAATGAGAGAGTCTCATTGGCTCACATAACATAAAGCAATTACCTTGCTGACATTACAGTGGTTGTGTTGCTCTTTATTTTGCTGTCTTGTCTTATTTCAAATTTATCTGACTTATTAAGGGGAATAAATTTGAAGGGTGTTGTGAATAAACTCTTCCTCAGTTTGTTGATAATTTTAAGGATTTCAAGAACCAGCAGAGATCATACAAAATTAAACAGAAGTGGTTGTTAATATTGCTAACCGATTGCAGATTAAGGTTTCTACAACTGACATCACTGGTCTGCTTCAAGCATACAATGGAGGGCTCACAAATAAAAGACCTCCTTGAAATGGAAAAATGTGAAGGAGCTGAGGAAGATGATTTAACAGCTGAAACTCCTGTTCATTCCTTCACTCTCAAGGGGCTTGATGAAGTTTTTCAACACAGAAAAAGCAATTGAGATTTTTGAGTCACAAGATTCAAATTTCAAGAGCACTAGAAAAGTTGCTACAGATTTAAAAAATGCTTATGCATGCTATCATGAAATTTAAAAAAAAAAATGAGAAGACTGTCTTGAGAACAAAACGACTTGAAGCATTTCTGAAGATGACGACTCCTTGTGCTTCCAACAAACTGAGTGCCAAACCAGCAATGAGTGTGCATTTAGTTGATAATGATGAAGAATAAAGATTCTTTAACATTTGTATGACATAAATAATTTCTTTATTATTATAATTTGCTTGATTTTAAAGGCTGTGTTTTCATTTCTTTGAATAAATAACTCATTGTTTATGCATAAACTATTGTTTTGTTGACCTTTATTTAATATTACTATGGTCAGATTTTATTGTTGTGAACGTAACCCCAGTTTTGAACAATTACATCTATGGGAAATAAATTCCCACTTTGAGTTTTTGCTTTACGAGCGTGTGCTAGGAACGAATTAATTCAAAGTTGGGAACTACCTGTACACTCTTAATATTTTGCCTGACACTACCCTTCAATGGTTTTCAACATTGTTTCCTGAGAAACAGATTTTTCAGATTGCAGTGTTGTTGTCCATGTTTAAAAAATAATACTACAGTTGGTCGTCGACTTACGACCGACTTCCGTTCTGACTGACAGGTCATAAGTCGATCTGGTCGTATGTCGGCCATATATTTATTAACAGTATTTTTTAACCTTTCTAATCTTTTTATCATCTTTATGATTTATTTTTATAATCTTTTATTTTTCATTTTAAATACAGTAATGTTTTTATCTTTTACTTAGCGATACTGAATATACCTTCGTTTCTACGCCTAGGCTATCTCTCTCTCTCTCTATGAGGTTAAATTCAAACGTTCTCTACATTTTAATTGGTTTATTATTCATACTGTTTATAAAAAAACAAAACTACAATCTATAATTATATTGTACATAATGTACTGTAAACACAAAAATACAATCTAAAATTAATGTAAAAATTAATACAAATGAAATTTACAAAATCAATTTTCAATCTTTGCTTGTGCTGGGTTGTGCATCGTCAGGGCCATGTTCTTGGGTTGAGGTAGGAAATGTTTATTTATAGAGACATTATGCAAAGAAAATCTTTTTTTAAAAACGCTTAAACCACCCAGTACTAGCCTGAAAATCTTCTGTGTAATCGTCTCCGGCGCGTGATTTTAAACTGAAACAAACTTCTAGCCTTTGCTTGCACTGTGTGAAGGCTCATGGGTGTATTTTTTTTGTATTAAATCTTCCATCCACATAAACAACAATTTCTCCATTTCATGGATGGGTTCCTGTCGTTGTTTGGTTAAAATTGTAGACTTAATAAGTGCAGAACCTTTCACAGCTTCCCGAATTCTTTCTTTGTCCTTAAGTATCGTCAATACCGTGGAATGTGATAACTTCAAGTCACATGCTATCGTATTCACTTTCTTTCCGCCTTCATACTGCTGGATAATTTTCATTTTACACTCTAAATCAATAGTTTTCCTTGACTTTTTAGCTGGCGTATATGTAGATGAAGTCATTTTCCTTTTACTAAACATTTTATGCGTATTTCAGTAGAATTTTAATTAATACACCACACGCAACAGATACTTGAAAGCGACTGGGTGTATGTGAGAGAGAGTGACTGGGTGTATGTGCCTGGTGCTGTCTTCAGGCCTCCCGTCATCGATTAATTAATTTATTATTATTTTTTTTTTTTGTGGTCGTAAGTGCGGCCGGTCGTAAGTCATATAGGTCGTAAGTCGACGACCAGGTGTATTGTTTCCTGAGATCAAAGAAGGGTGTGTTTTTGTTTTTTGTTAATCATGATGTGATGTTACTTCTTGGGCTTAGCTGAGTTATTCAAAACAACTCCACAACCAAGAAAGATTTCCAGATGAAAAGTGTAAGTAAAATTTTGCATTTAGGGACTTAAGACGTGACTTAAGATATTTTTTCAATAAGTATGTTTTGTCATTCTTTCAAATCTTTCTTTGGTGGGGAGGGGGAAGTGATCCTTAATTTAAAAAAAGAAAATTGTACTTAACTGCACAATGATATTATTTATTTGATTTCTGTAATCTCTTTTTATGCAGACTGTAGATCTTCAGAACAAGTTAAATGAAATATTTGGAAAACTTCCATCAGCAGTAGACATTTCAAGCCGCCCAAATTCACCTCATCCAGCAGCCCGAGAAGAATGTCACCGACAGGCCACTCCTGCACCTCCTGTATATGCTATTCAGTTTCCTGATCTCTTTGTCTTTTAATCACTGGAGAATTTAGCTCTATTTTCTGTGTCAGTGATGGCAATTTGATAAGTCTTGCACTTTAGAATAGATGTGATTTTACCTAATGAAATATTTTCACTGTGTGTAGCTAAAGGCAAGCAAGAAGGTACTGTTTCATTTGTCTGCTTTAGCTGGTACTGAAATTGTTCTAGGAGAATAATATTGCATTGTTTTCTACTCCAACTCTTTGATTTTTTTTTTTTTTTTTTTTTTTTTTAAATGCAGTACTTGGTATATTTACCGCTATGAAAAACAAAATCTTATCACCTAACCACTGCCAGCATATATATGTAAATACCTTGCTGGCCACATGCTGTGAATAATGCATAGATAATTAAGTTTAAAAGTCTATTTATTAACTTATTTTCTCTAGCAGCTGTATATTTATAGAGTTTCGCTTTATTTGTTGGCTGTTTGGTTCCTCTCCTAATTTGAACTTGGGAATCAAAGGAGCAGAGAAATGGCTAATTATATTGCTAAGACAAGGAAAGGTTAAGATGGAGTTAGTTTCCCCTTAACATCAGTAATTAGGGCCGTGCTGTTTATGAGTCGGTTACTTGAATCTTTATTCACAATCTTCATTGTGCAACAGTAGCTCTGTGTGTGTGTTTTTCCCTCAGAGTTGGAATTCTAGCTTCTAAAGAGTATTAAGCAAAAAGAAAGTGCCCTTTTACCTTACTGCAATAACTGCAAAGTGTTGTAAGTACCTGAAATGTCTTAGAAGGTCACATATCGTAGTCAGTATTTGATGTAAGTATTTTATTGTTATGTTACTGAGTTGGTATTTTTCTTGACATAGCATAGTATTTTGTCAGTTAGAAAATATGAATTTGATATTTCTAGGTTGGTTATTCCGAACTGGCTAAGTGTCAGTAGCAGAGTTTGTTGGGTGTGTAAATATATCATTGCTGTGGTTCACAGAAGGAGAAATATTGGTATAGGGTCCAGTTCCATTGTGTTCTGATGTGCAATCAAATATAAAATCTTTATTTTACATACAAAAATGTACAGTTTATGGATTTTTTTTATGAGAGGCTTATAAATATGTGTTAAAAGAATAAATTATAACTTGTGCTTTTAAATTTATAAAACATGACAATCTTCTATGTTAATTATGTAATGAAAACAGTAAAACTGTTGAGACTGTGATTTTGAAGTGTCATGTGCTGATAATGAATAAAGAACAAGTGACAGTTTTGAAAAATGTACGATTATGGGTTCAGCTCTTGTCATATACACATTACTGTGTGAGTGGTGTATGCACAGCAATCAATAAGGGCCAGAAGAATAATAATAAATAAATAAATAAACTGTTGTAATTCATTCTTTGTTACTAACACCTACCATTGTGAGGAACTAATTTTATTTTATGAAATATGATAATGGGTAAAATGTCACAACAGAAGTGTTATTAATATGTTAGTTATATTATTCCTAGTTACAGATTCATTAATATTCATATATTAACAAATCTCTAACTTTCCAAATTTGCTAAATACAACTTTAGAAAATTTTCCAAGCGCAATAATGATTATTTATATGTTGGTAATAAATAATCATTATTGCGCTAATATTATATATAATACAGCGATTATATATAATATTAACATAAATATGGTGGAAGTAAGACATTTTGATCAGCAGCATGGCAGTGCACATTCCTTGGATCATTAATTTTTTGAAGATGAGATTGCAATTCAGGCCTGAAAATAGTTGAGAAAAATTAGTCATCAGTGTTGGAGAACATATGACTGCCTTGCTTGAATAAAATGGATGTAATTGTAGTAAAAGGTACATACATGCACACAAAATATTTAACCAGTTCATTTCATTGGAAATGACGATAAAAAAAGTTTTGGTTAAGTCAAGTGTCTGGTAAGTTCGAAAAATTAAAGTACAGTATCAAAAAGTTCCTTTTAATTTCTGAACCCATTTAAAGTATAAGAACATATTCCATAATCTTTTGTGTTTGGAGTCACCACAGAGAAGAAAAAAAAAAAAGCTGTGACTGTGGTTTTATTACTTTCCACTGAAGAAAGGAAGAAAATCTTCAGAAACAAACTGTCACAATATGGCATGTTCTATACAAAACTTCATAAATTAAAGCATACTATAATTTTATTTGTAGAAGAATAAGAGAAATTTACCCCAATATATGTAGAATTAAAACAAATGATTACAGTAAAAAATGAATTAAAAATTCAACAAATTAATTTAAAAAATTAACATTAATTTTGAAAAATGATTTTCCATCCTGAATCATATCTGGATGGAAAATCAATATCATTGATAAATATACAAAACAATGGTGGGCCCAAAACCAAACTGGGGGACTCCTGGTTTACATGGACTGTAGACATTAAGAAACTGCATAAAAAGAAATTGCAAACAGATAAATCTGGTGATAGTGGGGGCCAATTTATGTTAACAAAATGAGATATAATGTGATTTGGAAACATTTCCTTTCAAGTGTCCATTGAAATTCTTGCAGTATGTGCCGTAGCACTGTCCTGTTGAAACCAGACGTTTCATAAATTGACTCCTTTTTGGTGAAGATCCTCTTTAAAAATTCTTGGGGCACGCTTATGTGTAGGGCTGCGTGCCAGCAGAACCATTAGTATTTTCATAAAAGTATGAACCTACAATACTGAAAACACCTTACAAAATGGTAACTTTTTTTGGCTGTGAAGTGGTTGTTCATGAAGTTTAAGTGGATATTTGACTGTCCAATATCTAAAATTCTGTTTATTTACATACCATTTAATTTCATAGCTTTGATTCTTTCAATGTTTTCTGGAATACGTGCTGTATGCTTTGACCCAGAAGTTTTCATATCTGTTACAGGTGATGTTCTAAATTTGTAAATCCAAACTTACGACTCGAAACACTACCCATTTCTTCTGATGAAGTGGTCTCTAAGTTCACATTAATTACTCACAACAGTCACCTGATTTTTTAAAATGTTTCAATGGTAAATATGCAGCATTTATTCAACCACTGCTTCATTTTTACTGACTACCCAGGTGGGTAAAGTGCTTGCCTGGCAACCCGAAGGTCGCGGGTTTGAATCCCGCCTCGGGCTTGGATCAGAGTAAAATGCAAAAACTTCGGGAGGTGCAGGTGCATTATGGCCACAGAAGCCGATGCGCCAACAACTAACAAAAAAAAGTGTTCCAGGATATAAACCATAGCCCCCACCACAGACACACACACACAATTGTTGCCACTATGAAATACTGCCATTTTTAAAACAGGTAACTGTTTTTGCTCAACCCTCCATTAAGATTTCTATTACATCTTTTATTTTTACTCTCTCAAAAGCTCTTGTTTTATCTATGAAACACAAAAAATTCATCTCTCATACTCTTTTTTTTTTTTTTATTTTTTTTTTTTTATTATTATCTGCTCAATATGAATTTTCTCCAAGTTATTCTGGGTTTCAGTATGCACTACATGCAAATCAGCTTGTGCACACATAATATGGTTTTAGATACTAATGCACTACATAAATAACATGCACTGTAATTTGCTTTTCTGAATTAAAAATTCAGTTATCTTAATTGTGTGGCATTATTCCTTTGCTGTGCAGAAGAACAAAAGCTTTCAAGATTATGTAAGGAATACATCAATTGACAACATATTCAATCGGTGCAGCAGTTAACCATTTTCAGAGCTGCACAGACTAATCAGCAGATGAAATTTGCCTGGCTGAGATTTAGTATTATTCAATTATATCTTGAAACAGGTTACAGTAAATATCCAATTATAGAAGCATGATTTTATAATTCTTTTCATTTAATTTTCATTGCCAGGTAAAATTAGTTGGCGGGCTTTGAAACATTAAGTTGACTTTAAAGTGAACTAAGAATTTCATCTCTGTGTTTCAGTTATGTTTTTAGAATAGTGTATCTTAAATTTCTTAGTTCCTTCCTGGTGAAAGAATGATGACTGTACTTTTATTAAAATTGAAGCACTAGTAAGGGAATCAAGAGCCAGTACTTACCCTAGGGAAACAGCTTTACCAATGCCACTTTTACATGCAGGTCCTTTTTGGGCTCCCTACAAGAAGTCTAGGCTTGAGGGTGGTTACTTGCCCTTGGCCACTAGTGCATCAAAGGAGTGGAAATGCAGTACTGCAGGCCATGTTGCACAAGAGCACCAAACTGATTCCTCTCCAGACATAATACATGACAAACCCATGTGAACTATTTGAGTACTTAGGTGTGCTTAGCCCATTCAAGGTGAAGCACCAAAAATTCTCAAGGATAAAATTAGATATAGCAGTTTGACATTTTTTTGTTGTGATGATTATGGTAATCATATTGGTGGATTTAAGTACATTTTTTCCCTGTTTATACTCCATAATTACCATATTACTACTGCTACTTAGTCACATGGTACAAGGAAGCCTGAGGCTTATGCTGCACCAGCCAAAAAAAATTCCTGAGTTACCCTGAGAGAGAGAGAGAGAGAGAGAGAGAGAGAGAGAGAGAGAGAGAGAGTAGAAGGGAATCACCAATAAAGAGAAGAATAATGATATCCAGCTCAGGACCCTGGGTGTGCCAAGCCCATACTCACCAGATGTGAGCCCCTTATAGGAGACCACATACCCAAAAACCCCTGATTATTGGCCATGAAGGGTCATAGTATTGCAATGCGATAAACATTGTCCAAAAATGAATATATAAATTAATATATGAGGCAGTTCTAAACTATACTGACAAAATTATAGGGGTAGTTCTATAAGTAAAAAGAACTATAAAACATTTTGCATTCTTCATGCAACTTGTAAAGCCAGTCTCCGTGGCCAATTTCACATTGCCTCTCCGATTCATGGTATTTCAGTTGATACCACTTGTCACTTATTATGTTCAAGTGTGTGTTTAACCAACCGATTTTCATCTTGTGAAGGTTAAAAATCAAGAATAACATGTGAAATACTCTACTCCTTCCACCTGAGATTGGATAACTACAGCCCCAGTTATAGACCTTTAAGAATCCAGTTTCTGACAGGATTCAAACCCACACCTCCATACACAGTGTTTACAAGAAATATTTTACTTTTTTTTGGTGTATTGAGCCACTTTTTTAATTTTTCAGTGTAATTTAAAAACAACCTGTGTAATCACATTTTTATTGGTTTCTGTGTTCCATTTTTCAGTTGGATTTTGTGTTGGCCTACTACAACATTCCAGTATTGTTCTCAAGTCACACATTACAGAAACCTTGATTTTATTGAGGGGCTTCCTCCATAAGTGCTTTATTATTTTTGGATTGTGCAGCATTGCTTGTGCCACGTGAAATACCCTACTCCTTCAAACTACCCCTAGTTTGAATATTAATACTAATATTTAAACCTTTCCACCAGATTGAAAGAATCCATAACTCTTCAGTCATATGCATATTCTTCACAGAATGGATTATGAGAAACTACAGAAGAAAAGGTGGCAAAGTGTAATTAATGGCCATTCTCAAAAGGATGTGGGGGCCAAACAGGTGTCAGTTCTAGTTAGTATTAATAGTGGCAAATGATGCAAGCCAAATAAAAAAAATAATAATAATAAAAAATAAAGCATCAGCGAAAAAATAAAAATTCTGTTATCACCTATCCATCCCCTCCAATAATGTCTAGTTTTTTTCTTGAATTTATTAAAATACCCACTTTCACAACAATAGATGGAAGTTTGTGCCAGCAATCAACCACCCAATGGCTGAAATCAAACTTCTCCCCATCTATCCTGCAACCATCCTTCCTCGATTTGGATTCATGTTCCCTCTTGCGTTGTAATCATGTAGTGCAAGGAAGCCACAGGCTTTTGCTGCACTTAAAAAAAAAAAAAAAAACCACAGCCAAGTAGATAAGAAAACACAATATGCTTCCCTCCTCACACAAGTAAGTGTCCAACTGAACTTTGAATTTATTCAAACTGTTAGCCTCAATTACCTGCAAGAGCAACTTATGCCAGCTATCAACAACTCACTGGCTAAAAGAAAACTTCCTACAATCTAATCTAAACCTAAAGCGTTGTAATTTAAATTCATGACCTCTAGTTCTGGAATTCCACCTCCACTTTACTAATCCCTATCAGAGCCTTATAAACTTCAATCAAGTCACCTCTGAGGTGTCAATGGTATGAAAAATTAAAAGTGTATATTTGATTGAAAATTACTAAAAATGGCCTAGGATGTACTGTATGCAAATCTGTACAAAAACTAGGACCAATGACACCACAAGACTTAACATCGAGAGAGAGAGTGTTATCGGTACAATTAAGGAGTATGGCAAGACAAAGAAGAATTTTACAACAATCAAAGAGGAAAAAACTTTCAAGCCATAAACTATCAACTGCTCATTTAAAAGCTTGCAAAACACCTTAGCAAAAAAAAAAAAATCTACAGAAAATTTGATCCTACATTGGAGTCAAAACAAAATGAAACAACATGCAAAGTTTTAAGAACACCCTATCACATTAATAAGAAACTTGTTTTTATTTATCAGCATTAATTGATCTTCAGGTTGCTAATGGTTAGAATACTAAAGTAATTAGCGGCAGTAATTCACCCATTCTGGGTGATGATAGGGCCTAAAGAATACAAAGAACCAAACCATTATTAATCCTCCTCCATGTTTAATCAATCATTTACAATCTTGTCATTCCTATACAGATATACGTCACATTGCAAGTGAAATGTGCAAGGAACTGGTGAAATATATTCTGGACAATGATATAAAAGCAGACCAGACTTTTTTTTTTTAATTGATGAATCTACCACTGTTAGCAAAAGAATTGCATTAGTTGTATGCCTGCAAGTAAAACATTGCCTCAATCCAGGTGCAAGTAATTCTTTTCTGTCATAGTATTTAGAAAATGGATCCTGACACTATTGTAAACATTTCTGAATATTCTTCATACACATGGATTTGAAAATATTTTTTGATGAGAAATTTCTCATCATTTACCTGCAGTGGAGCTTCAAATATGCTTGGTAAACATGCTGGGATAGATAGCTAAAAAAAAAAAAATTTCAGACCAGTTTCCTGACATACTTTGGCATTGCAGCAATCATCGATTGGAATTATCTGCTGATGTGCATGAAATTTCAGCAGTTTGTCATATGAAAACATTTTTTGACGAACTTTGTCATATTATTATTATTAGCCATATGGTGCAAGGAAGCCTGAAGCTTATGCTACACCAGCCAAAAAAAAAAAATTCTGAGTTGTCCTGAGAGAGAGAAGTAGAATGGTGATATCCAGCTCAGGACCCTGGGTGTGCCAAGCCCATAGATTGATAGTTAACAAATGTGAACCTCTGGGGTTATTCAGGGCACCTCCAGAAAACAAAGTTGAACTTCAACCTGTTGCACAAGAATTAGGTGTTACTCTAAGCTCAACAGGACATTCTTGATGGTATCTTCAAGTGCAAGGTCTATAAAAGCCATTTAAAATAATTGTAAAGCTCTGAACAAACTTTCACAAAACATGGAGTGTATAAAAAACAGATTGATCTTAATACACAGGACTTAGAAAAAATTAAACAATACAAAATTTGTTCTTAACGTGGCATTAAGGATTGAACATCTTTCAAAAAATTCACAAGATAGACATTACCAGAAGCTCATCATCTTATTGACTTAAAGTTCCAGGTGAATATTTCAGGTGAATTTTATGAAGCAGCACAAGATGCACATAGAAAACTGGAATTCTGTGGAGTTAAGTTAGAGCATGGGAAAGTACCTGAAATTAATTAACAGCAATGTTTTCTGAAATTGAGTGATAAAAATAATCGAATGTTTACAACAGAAGCTTCACCCATTTCATCTTCAAATGAAATGGATAAATGAGAAAACAGCTAAATACAATGAACTAATCAAGTTTGTAAATTTTTGATAATTCTAAATGGCCCAACAAAGAGTGCAATCCCTGTTTTGGAGACAAGCAAGTTCAAGAGCTTTCCAAGGTATTCAAAGTCTGTGAAAGTAATTCAGCCTCTGGGTTCTAAGAACTTGTATTATTTAATAACATACCAAATGATCTGAAGCCACTGAAAGCTGCAATAAACACTTTAATACTATCAACAGCAGAATGTGGGTAAGCATTTAGCAAGATGAATATTATCTCTTCTACACAAAATTCAATGCATTTGAAAACTGCACCTAGGCTGATGTTTATCTCAATGAATGACCACCAGTGAATAGTTTTGATCCTGATGACTGTTAAATCATGACTAGAAAAAGTTCACTGGGCTGCAGCCAGCAATAACTGTTAAGCTCCTATTAACAGGTTTTCCCACAGCATTGATAATATTTATAAACTATTGAGTGTATAAACTATCTTGTGGATAATATTCATAATGAATCATAAATGTTTTTTTTTTTTTTTTTTTTTTTACTTTTAGTTCTATTTTAATAACAGCAATGCAAATTTGCATAGCTAAGGCCTTAGATAGTATGAACCAGAGCTGTACTGCTCAATATGTTCTACGTTGATATCAATATTTGTAAAATAATAGTTTACCTCAATATAAGCCAAAAGTGAAATCTGGTTCTGTGATAGCTTATAAGAGTGAAGATTTGTAACCTGTTGGTATGTCGGTTCATTGAATGCTGGGCGAGGGGGTATTCGCGAACTAGCTGACGTATTCTGTGGTAGCACGTATGTATGTGGGGGGGGGGGTTGTCACCCAACTTGTATGCACTTGGTTGCAAGCCCGTGACAATGTGTTAGAATTCATATGAACGTGTCTTAACCCTCCTGATAATGTTTGTAATTTTAATTTGTTAACGTGTGTTTTTTTTATATCTGTGGCCTGTGCTTCCCATTGCAAATCTATGGAGGTCTTCAATACAGACCAATCGTTAGGATGTAGATAATTTTTTAATTTATCGCGAAGCTTCCTAACCTGGGAAAGGTTAGGAAGTTTTTTGTTTATTAGTATATCGAGATTTTAGGGCAAGTTTAACGATATTATGCAATGTGGCAAGTGCTAGTTGTTTTATGCCCAAATTTTTTTGATTTAAATTGACCCTAGCAAACTTTGGAACGATGTTGTTTTGAAGGCAACATTTTAGAAACAAAATATGGCAACTTTGGACTGAGTATCTTAGTGTTAATTTAATGTAATTTTGCACCAAGCTGTTCAAAAAATCCCCCATAATTGTGTGTATCAATAGGTTATATCTGGAGAGAAATGAAGTTAATGAAATAGTCAATAAGAGTTTAAAAAATTAATTAGATAGTATGAACCACAGCTGTACTGCTCAATACATTGTGCAAAGAAATAGTGGGCCAGTAAATCAGTGTCTTAAAATTGGGGATTTTAATTTCCCAGAGATTGACTGGAATTTGTTGTCAGCTTCAGAAAGGAAAATCGTTTTGCAATTTTTTCGTTAAATTCTTTTAATTAATTTTCCTATTTTTAATTGTGTTAAATTGAGTTTTATTGTGTTTAATTGATTTTTAATTATTTGTTACTCTAATGTAAGTTTTTCGTTTTAATTTCTGGAGAGTATCATATGGAAGTGTATATATAAATAATTACATCAGTATGTAAGATAAGGATGTTGAAAAAAGTGTATAAAGTACAATATAGTAAATTAAAAGTATTCGTGGTGAGCCATTAGGCCAGTGGTTTTCAACTGGGGTGCAGCAACAACATTCTAGGGGGGCCACGTAATTTGGGGTTTAAGTTACTTAAACTTTTTTTTTTATTTATATATTTATTTCATTATAAAAATGTGTACGGTATCTTTTTAATTTTGTGGTGATCTATATGTTCATTTAGTACCTCTATATAAAGAACAAAATTATTATATATATAATTTGTATTTTTAATTGTAATTTTGTTCGTAGTTATATTATTGTAATAACTATCATATAACATAGTGTTTTAATATCACACACACACGCAGAGAATCAGATCTAACAGTCAGAAAATTGAGTAGGGGTGCTACAAAATAAAATACTTAGGGATGCCGTTTTTAAAAAAAAGGTCGAAAACCACTGCATTAGGCCAAAGGATTGAAAGCCTTCAGTATGAGTCATTAAGCCAAAAGAATAGATGTAAGTCAAGGATTTATAATAAAAGTATTAAAGTGAGCCATGAGGCCAAAAGAAATAAAGGCTAAGATAGCCAGAGCAGGTGTTATGCATTATACCCTATAAATAAATAAATGATTAATAATATATTAATAAAGTAAAATAATAATGACGATGCCAATTATTGATAATAGGATACATTAAATGGCATTAGCATTTAGCATTAGTAGAGGCATTTGATGCAAGAAAGCAAGCTTATGCAGCATCAGCCAAAAAAAAAAAAAAAAAAAAAACCCACTTCCACTTCACCCCTCTGTTCGTTCAAAATACCTGTCCAGCTGAGCCTTAAACTTATTTAGGCTATCAACCTCCACCACAAGGGATGGAAGTCTGTTCCACCAACCAACCACCCGCTGGCTAAAGGCAAATTTCCGCACATCTATCCTACATCTGTCTTTCCTCAATTTGAATTTATGCCCTCTCAGGTGATTTTTCTGAGCTAGAGGAAGAATCCTATCAGCATTGAGCATGCTTAAACCATTCAAGGCTTTATACACCTCTATCAGATCACCTCGCTGGTGCCTAGTCTCCAGACACTGTAATTTGCAAAACTTAAGCCTTTCTTTGTAATAGCACCCCTTTGTTCCATTCACTAATCTTGTTGCCCTTCTCTGTACTCGTTCCAGCAGCTCTACATCCTTCTTGAAATGAGGCTTCCAGACCTGTATACAGTACTCTAGGTGTGGCCTGACCATTGCCTTATACAATGGAATAATCACCTCCTTATCCCTGCTGGAAAAATTTCTGTATATCATTGACAATACTCCATGAGCTACTCTTGCAGGCCGTCTGCACTGCTCAGAGAACTTCATATCTGCCTGCACAACCACTCCCAAGTCCCTTTCATTCTCTACCACTGTCAGTGTAGTACCACAGAGTTGATACGTTGCTCTGGGGTTGCTGTTTCCCATGTGTAGTACTTTACATTTGTGAATGTTAAACTTCATTTGCCACCTCTCAGCCCATCTGCTCAACCTTTCCAGATCCTGTTGCAGCAGCATAGTGTCAGTAGTGTCCTTGACAACCCTGCCAACCATTGATGAGGACCAGCACCATTCAATATATCCAATCAATAATTAACAAAAACTATCTTTCTGTTTGTCATCTGTAAGTATAGCTAGGTCCAAATAATCAAGAATTGTATTAAAATTTAGCAGCATACTGGCAGAATAACAGCCACATATATACTGTGGAACTCTCTATTACGAACTTATATTTAACGAATTTCTCTATATTACGAATTTTTTTGCGAAACATTGCACCTTGAAATGAAATTACGTGTAAAATTAACCCCATATAACGAAGTGTTAGTCTCTCTATAACAAATTTTTAAAAAAATTAGTAAAAGCATTTTTGAAGATTTTCAAGCATTTACTGATGAAGAGCCGCTCAAATATACTGCCTCCTTCCCTCCGAAATTTCGCATTAGCATCTGGAATTAAATAATCATCCTTTGAGTGAACACTTGTGGCCGTTGATGCACGTAGTTACATTAATCATTTTTGTTACAGTTATTAAACCAAATGGGATTTCTTAAAAGTGGTCGTAAACTTTACAATAAATTGGGTAGATGTTGGCTCAGGGGAAAGCGAAATTCGCTGCGGTAAACCTTTAGCATGCTACCATAGTCTGGTTTTAGTAACGCCTACTGACATTCACTTCTCACCTCAACTGTACCACGTGACCTTCATGTCAATCATTATTTGATATGTCCATTCTCGTCTAACTGGACCCCCAGTGGATGGTTTTCGTGATTTTTTTTTTTTTTTTTTCCCCTTCGTCATCAATCACATAGGCTATATGCTATTGTAATTTTTTTTTTTTTTACATTAATCAAATTTTCTTTCGTGTATATATGAATGAAAGCGGAATAAAAGAAATTCACAAAGTCATATATTTCTTCAAAGGGAGTGATACTGTTGAATTGGCAAGGGAACGTCATTGAGTACGCAGCAGGGCTCCCACTCCTGGGTTTTTCCACCCAGATCTGGGTTTTTTGATTGTCATCTGGGTTGATAGTTTTTTTTCACAAAAATATCTCATTATCTGGGTTTTTTTCGGTAATTTTTAATTTTAAGTCAAAATTTATTTTTATTTCTTGTAAATACAATAAAATTTAATACATTTAATAACAGTTTACAATTTTCTTAATTTTATATTCTAACAATACTGATCATAATTTGTAATATCTCAAGTGCTTGTACAAAATACTACAAATGTAAAAGGATTTCAAAGTTTTCGCAGGGTTCTACACTATGAAATTACGCTTACATGTTCATACATGATCGTGTTACTAACATGTATGCACAGCCTATTGAGCAGGCGGAAGGCGGTCTTTACTGCACAGTCTTTCGTGATCGTTTGTGGTATTATTGCATTATTTGGTGTGATTTTTACATTTATGCGTGTACTACATACAGTGATATAATAAATTTAAATTGTAGTGACTATTTCTATTTTATGTTAATGGATTAGTGATTTATTTTTTATTTTATAGAACATTTTAAATAAGATAATTGCTAATTAGCCATACCCACAAATTGCCCACAATGTCTGAAACTTGTTCCCCACAGAGAAAGATGAGTAAACGGTGGTATACTCAAAATTTTAGAAATGAATGGTTAGAAGATCCGGAATTAAAGATTGGTTGAAAGAAGACAGTAATGAAAAAGGTGCGTCTTACTGTATTTGTTGTGAAATGAAATTAAAGAATGCCAATAAATCAATGTTACTAGTGCATAAAAATACAGTTAAAAAAAAAAAAAAAGTGCAGATATTGCTAAGACAAGTTCAATGTTAGACACGTTCTTCACAAAACGTAAACCTACGGAGAATGAAGAAGTAGCAAAGGCAGAGTTAACAATTGCTGCACTCATTTCAGAGCATAATATTCCATTTGCGCAATGTGATCACCTTATAGAAGCATGTAAGAAAGCATTTCATGATAGCAATATTTCAAAACAAGTTCAGATGAAGGCGACTAAAGTCTCTTATCTTATACAAGATGGCATAGCCTATCATGAAAATATATACATTTCTAACATATGCAGAAACAACAAGTTTTCAATGATAATAGATGAAAATACAGATTTATCTTTATCACAAGTTCTAGCTGTTGTTTGTTAGATATTTTGATATTCAAAAACTTGATGTTGTAGATGTGTTACTTGACACTGTGTCGAAAATGGTACTTCAGAAGGGCTTTATCAAGCTGTAAAAGATCTTTTCATAGAAAAAAACATTCAAATAAGTAATCTCGTTGGCTCTGGAAGTGATAATTGTGCCACTATGATGGGTACTAAGAGTGGGTTCCAGTCATTGCTAAAAAAGTATGTACCATCAGTATTTATAATGGCATGTGTTTGCCATTCTTTTGCATTATGTGCTAGTCATTCAGTCAAGGTACTGCCATCATATCTAGAAATATTTATAAAAGATATCTCTTGTTATTTTTCCCGTAGTAGTAAAAGATTAAACGAGTTCAAAATGATTCAAGATGTTGTAGATACTGCTAAGCATAAAATTCCCAAATTAGCACAAACACGTTGGTTATCCCATGGCAATGTAATAAAAATTATTATTGAGCAGTGGGATGCGTTAGTTCTTTATTTTCAGTCTCAATCAAAAATTGACAAAATCGATGGTGCAGGAAATATTTACAATACTATGATCACCAAAGGAACTAAGCATATGTTGTTGTTTTTAGGATATGTACTGGAGAAAATAAACTGCCTGAATATTGAATTTCAATCTGAGCATTTCAGATTGCACTTACTTCATTCAATGGTTTCAATTGAGTATAAAAATATTCTTAGTTTTTTCATAAAAGAAGAAGTCATTACTTCGTGCAAGCTGGTTGAAATTGATCCAAGCAATACAATAAATAATAAGCCTCTGAATAAAATATATTTGGGAGGCTGTTGTATGGCCTTATTAAATTCAACACCACTTGGTGACAGTGAAAGCAGGTTTAAAAATGATTGCTTAAAATTTCTTGTTGAACTTTGTATGGAAATCAGAAAAAGATTTCCTCTAAATGATGATGGAATTATCGCCAGTCTCAATGTTCTTGACCCAGCAGTGATACATGATCGTGCCAATTCGCCATCCTCCATTTTCCATTTAGCAATGCAGTTCCCTCACCTTGTTTCTGAAGACAAACTAGATCTTCTAGATGATGAATGGAGATCATTTCGTTTAAATCAAGATTTAGATTTCTCTTACAAAACCATCCCTGAGTTATGGTATCTGATACATAATGTAAAAGACGGCTTTAATAATTCTAAATATGAGATTTTATCTTACTTTATGACCAGTCTGGCTATTTTACCTCACTCTTCGGCAAGAGTAGAATCTTCTCCCAAGTAAACCATATAAAAACAAAAGCCACAAACTCCCTTAAACCAGAAACTGTGAAAAATCGACTAATGGCAAAACAGGTGATAAATAGATGTAATCAAAATTGCTATACATGGAAACCTAAATCAGAATTGGTAAAAGAAGTCATACAAGGAACTTGTCATAAAAGATACGAAGAATGTTTGAAAAAAATGAAAGAACTTCAAAAAATAAATGTGGAGGGAACTGAATGGGATGAAAATTCTGATTACAATTAAATAAAAGATATTTTTGCATGGTAAGTTTTATCTTATTTGTGTTGCTATACTATATGATGAAAACTAGGTTTTTTTTTGGGTTTATTTAAGTTGCAATCTAAGTTTTTTTAAAATTTGTGAGTGGGAGCCCTGGTACGCAGTACCTGTACTAACAATTCACTATATGGCCAGCGCAGCAAAGTTTGCGATGTATGTATTGGCAAGAGCTGCAGTCCAGTAATTTTTAAAATTGCGAAAACAATGTCGAAGAGAAAGTGTTTAAGTATTTAATGATAAAGCAAAGATTGTTTCGATATTGACCAGGGTTTTATGAAAAAAGATGTTGCGGAGAAATATGGCATATCTGCAAGCAAGTTTATCTACGATTTTAAAAAAATCGAGAATCAATTTTAAATGAAATTGAAGGAGGAGCAGACAAGAAGCAAATTAAGTTGTGTATATACGAAGATGTTGATAAAGCTGTTCTAAAATGAGTGCAAATGATACGTGAAAAGAATATCCCAATATTGGGCCTAATAATTAAGCAACAAGCTCTGAAATTTGCACAGTCCCTTGGACATACGGAATTTAATGCGAGCACTGGGTGGCTAGATAAATTTAAGAAGAGCCTCAGAATTCTGGAAAAGGTTATTTGTGGAAAAAATGTTAATGTAAGTGAAGAAGATTGTAACGGTTGGAGGAACATTAAATGTTTACTGAATAGAACACTTGCTTTTAAGGATGATAAATGTTTTGGCGGAAAGCAAAGAAAGAATCACTCTACTAGTTGGAGCAAATATGACAGAAAGTGAAAAATTAAGACTTTTAGTCTTCGGAATATCAAAAAATCCAAGATGTTTTAGAGGCACAAAATCTTTGGAAGTTGACTACACCTTTTAATAAAAAAGCATGGATGACAAGTGCTATTTTTGAAGAATGGATATCAAAACTAGACAAGCATATAACAAAAGAAAATCGTGTTGGTAACTGACAGAGTATATTTTTTTTGGGTCTAACGGCACCAGGGATTTACCCCATCTCCGCATATGTTCTTTGTATCGAGGACAGTACGCTGTCAAGGCCAGAGGTTTAAAAGTGTGTGGATCATATATTGTGTAATATGTTGTGCCCCTTGTTCCTCTGGCTTGTTAGCCGCCAGGCCCCAGATGGGACCTGTCGTTTACATACTCATACTCCGCCACATGGAGGCCAGCCAGGTGTTCCCTTATAGTTTGCTCTGGCAGGTCCTACCACCTATTGTCCTGAGATTTCAGTGGCTAGGACCTAAAAAAAAATAATAATAATAATTAAATAAAAAAATCATTAAAATAATAATTCTTCTTTTCTTTTGGGCACAGATGGTACATAATACGCAACTTAGAGGGGCTATACGGGATAAGCGCTGGAGGTAATAATATTTCCTAATGGGTCGGGCATGAATTTTGGTGTTTTAAATTCGTAAATGTGGGGCAAGCGCTGTTGTAAAGAGATGGGAGGGGAGGTGGAAGACTGGGGGGTTGGAAATTGGAAGTAAGGGGTCTATAGGGAAGATGACCCCTGTTGAAATAGTGGGGCATGCTCATGCCCCACCAGAGGACAAAGAAGGGTGGCAGGAGGGGGAGGAGACAGCAGGCCGTCCCCTCCCCCCTTGCTAGGGAAAGAGGAGTAAAAAGCAGGCTAGACAGAGCCAGGGCACTGTATGGCATCATAAGATGTAATCTTCAAGGTCCGAGTCCAAGTTGCAATCTTCGTCTTTGCATTGGTTCAGTGGTGGTCCAAGTCCAGAAGTCAGGTCCAGTTTGGCGCCTCCGTAGCCAGGTGGGAAGGAGCAGCAGTGCATAGCACATGCTTCTTGATTAGACCGGGGTTCGAGCCTGTCACCACCAAATACAGAGGATGTGGAAAGGTCAGGGAATGACCACCGCATATCCCGGAGCAATATGGCCTTAGTTGCTAATGCTCCTAAAAACCAAATAACTAACTAACTAACCAGGTCCAGTTCGTCACGCTCATGTGTTGTATCTACCTCAGGAGGTCACTAGTTCAGAGTTTCGCAGTCTTTCATAGGTTAGTGATATGTGGCAGGGATCTTTGTCTTTCAAAGAGTTCGCGGGCAAAGACAGTGAAAGCCCGGTAATTATCTTCTTGCAATATTATTTCATCGGTTTTTTAGCAAGGAGTTGATGCGTGTATATAGCTGACATCTGAGGTCCTCGTAGTTGTCACAGTCATGGATAAGATGTTCCCATGTTTCCTCCTGACCGCAGTTACAGCTCGGGTTGTCAGAGATTCCCAGCTCGTGGCGTTTTTCTCTGAAGGAGCCATGTCCCGTAAGAAGGACGGTGGTGTGCAAGCCAGGGGAAAACCAGGACGGGGAAATAGGATATACCCTGCTGACATCGGGTATAAATTTTTTGGTGACTTGCCCTTTTGTGGTAAGATTCCATCTATTTTGCCAGATAGATTGTGGGTGTTCCGTTAACCTCTTATTTTCTGAGGATTTGCTTTTTTGTGGATCTGTTGTGTAACCTAGATAAGTTGTGGTTCTTCCTTTCGAATGTTGGTGTAGCAGCCCACAATCTCCAGGTCCAAGGGAATGAAGCCTGCCAGAACCTGGAGCGCATGGGTGCTCACCGTGCAGCAGGCTCTAGTTGTCAAAAGTATGGATCGGTGGATCGACTCCAGCTTTTTCGTGTTGACTGCTGTGTTTGCTTTCTGATACCAGGCACCTGCACGATAGGGATGAAGAGGGCTTTGTATAGAAGAGAGAGGGCCCTCTTTAGTCCCCAGTCCCTCCTGGTGATTTTGGTTATCAGGGCCGAGAGCCTTCTTGTTTTCGTTCTGCGATAACAGAGATGAGATGTGAAGTTCAAGTTTCGGTCTAGTGTTATTCCTAAGTATTTTAGTTCCTGTTTGAGTTTGATGGTCGCTCCATTTATTTTGATTAGTGGAGGTCTACCAGGGTCAAGGGCACCCCTGAGGAGTATTGAGTTTGTTTTTTCGGTTGAGATTGTTAGAAGATTCCTCTTGGCCCAATCCTGTAGCATCTGTGTGGCATGATTGCCTATGGCCTCCAGTGGAGCCCTGCTGTCTGCTTGAAGCATCATAATCAGATCATCAGCGTATGCCTGTGTAATGACATTTGGAACATCCAGGTTTAAAAACTGACAACTGTCCGGCACATCCTGCCAATATTTCTGCCAAACTTAAAAGTGCAAAGTTGTTTTTACCACCAAACGTAACGTCAAAACTCTAGCCAGCGGACCAAGGCATTATTAAAAATTTTAAATTTCATTATCAAAAGAGAATAATGACGAAGATTGTCAATGCGTTATCAGAAAAAAACTTGGAGGTTACAATTAACCTTAGAGATTGTTTCTCTGAACTGGCAAAAGTTTGGACAAACGATGTCACTGAATACACTATTCAAAATTGTTTTTCGAAAGCGGGATTCACATTGAATACAGAAGTCAAACAACGACTGGACAAACAAGATGAACTGCCCCTTTCGCAACTGAAAAACTTTTGGACCTTATTAGAGTCGTCCGGAAACATCGAAAATGAAATAACAATGGATAGTTATGTTTATGTAGATCACAGCAGAACATCCAGATGAAGATGAAATACTGCTGAACAGTGTTAGATGCGACCATGATCACAAAGAAATTAACGATGACGCTGAAGAGACGCATCAGAATAACCCGTAGAAAGGCCAACTCGTGAAGAAATGATTAACGCTTTTAAAACGGTTCATATGGGTCTACAGTTTTGTGAAAATGTTCCTGATAATGTTTTTAATGCTCTCAACAAATGTGAGGTTTTCTTTGAGAATCAGAATTTTTTTAATTGTACTGTGCAAACAAAAATTAAAGATTTTTTAAATTTGTCATATTTACTGGCAAAAATTGTGTAAACGTAATTTAAATAAGTATGTTTTTGAAATAAAATACATTAAAAATAAATGTAGATTCATTTTCTAATTAGATAACAATTTCTAATAAAAAAGATATTCTCTGTATAACAAAATTTCTCTATAACGAAATTTTTCGCCGGATTTATCGAATTCGTAATAGGAAAGTCGACTGTATATGGCTTGCTACATTTCAATACCTTTTTTCCCCACTTCCAAGCGCTGTAGGCAGGTCTTTCATGTACCTTTTTGTATCACCTCTAAATAACAGCTTTTATCATCTCTTTCCGTCACAGTATTATGTGCAAGAAACAAAAATAAAATTGTCGCTGCATGTTCATAAATACATCAAACAGCCATCAAAAAAAAAAAAACTACTACTTTCATATTAGAAGTTTCCATTATTTTTCAAACCCTTGTATGTTTTAATACTGGAAGATGAAAGGTTTTGCATTTGTGAATTAGCAACCCCAAAATAACACTGAGGGATTGTATTAAAAACAACATAGAAGGAAGAGGATTTGGAAGTTATGGTGCAGACAGACGTGAAGTTCTCCATGCAGTGCAAAGAGACAGCAAGGCAGTTGCCTGTCAATGATTTATTGAACAGGTTGCTCATAGATATTGGGAGGTTTATTTCAAGAGATAGGGCAAAATTGAAATTCTTGTGTGAGCTTGGACCAATCTCTGCTGGTGTAAGCAAGCATTTTCCAGAATTATAAGAAATATAAACTTGCCATAAACAGTGTTATATTTTACTACAAAAATATATTGGAGTATATTTTGCAGTTGTGTATTGTAGCTCGGAACAGTAAATTATTGCAGTCCAAAAGTTATGATAATCGGTATACTGTGAATATCGATTCCCATTCTGTGTTATACTTCTATATTTAAAATTGGATTCAATAAAACTCCATGATACTCAACAAAACAATATTAATAATTGCTTTATCAAGTACATATTTTTTTATTATAGTGGTTTATAATATCACATTTTAGTGTAACACGCTGTAATATTTTGTAAGTTAAAATTTTTTTTTTAGTTGTTAACTATAGTTGCTGCAGCAAAGTTGGTATAACTCAAGACGGTGTCTCATTAGAGAACTGCTGCAACAGTTCTATGAGTGAAGGTTGCTTGCATTGATGTAGCATGTATTCACAGTTCTCATTAGTAGGACATAATATTTCCAGAGATAATCCCTTTTTGTCTGTTAGTTGAAAACCCTTTCAGTTTTCTAACTTGGCAAGTATGTTTTAGGATGGGGAAGCATCTAGAATGTTAGTTTAACTCCGCCTTGTTTCACAAATAAATAAATAAATGAAATTATTTAACAAAGAAATCTCCACATTTAGCAGTAACAATGACAGTTATCAGCAGCCGATACTTAATCCCCCAAAACAGAGGACAAAATTACAATGTACTATTAACTGTTCAATTTAAAGTTAACTTTTTAAACCTTAAAATGGTTTTAACAACAACTTCTTTAAATTTAACATTATTCACATTGTTATTTACAAGCAGATACAAATAGATATATGACTACTCAAAATCCACTAACAAAATGAGTGCTGCAATCAAAGTTAAATTTGATTTAAACAGTGTATCCAACCCTAAATACAAAATGTGAACCCAGCCATCAATTCCACAACCATAACACCTACATTATATACCTAACCCAGCAGCCGAATTAAGTGCACGGGTACAAATGGTAAGATAAAATCATGAAATATACAGTTATTTACAAGGGATAAAATCCAATTAAAGCTTAAGATACAAAGTAACTTTATTACACCTCATTACTTATACCAGTGTCATTTGTGTTGGTCAGAAAAGCATGTCTACACTGGAAAATGTTCCTGGCAAAGGTCTGCAAAGACCGATATTGGCATCCTGAATAAGTAAATATTCATTGTCTTCAGTGAAAATCTGTTTATTGAGGATCTTAATTCCTCCCTAAAGTCATCACATAAAGGACAATGATACAATAAGTGCTTACAGCACTTGCTTTCTCCACAGCTATGTCAGTTCTTGAAAGTCTGAACTGAAAAAGTTTCTGGTTAAAGGATGCCCCATTATGATGTTAGACAAGTACATGTCAAGAGAAAACCAACAATTTTGCTTCATATTAATAGTCACCAACCTGGTAGTAGTAGTAGTATCCCAATGGGTCTGCCAAATGTTCACACATTCATTCCAGCAACGAGATCATTCTTTTTAACGTCCATCTGTAAATTCAACATTATGCCCAAAAAAGTCAGTAGGTATTCTCATTTTGATGCAGTAACAAAGACCCCTGTAAGCCACAAAGATCTAGAGGCATTTGGCCAGATATAACCTGCAGACCACCATAGAAAGTTCTGCACATTCTCAAAAGAAGCAAATCCTCATAACACATTCTTAACATAGATAATAACATAGTTCTCTGAAGCGAGGCAAGTTTTTTTTGTATCTGAATAATTCCTACCCATGCATCAGAGCATAAGTTACCATAAAGAGAAAGACTGCATTATAATAGAGTTGCAAAGTTTTCCTTGAAAGTCCCCAGTCAGTGTATGATACTCTCATCAAAGCTCCAGAAAATCCCCTGATTGTTAATTAATTTCTATCATCATTAATTAATTTCTAACCTGGTAGTGTGAAGTCATAAATAGTTGATCTGGTAATCTCCAATTTCAGGTCTGATGGTTCAGAAATACAGCCTATAACAATATGTTTAGCAAATTATTGTACTAGACATGGGGTATTGCATTCTTTATAGTTTTACACAAAATCAACTAAACTTTTTTCACATGGAAAAATAGTCTTGTCTCCTTTCGATTTTTTACATAAGTTATTAATACTCCACATAACAAAAAAAACTGCACGTGTACTCTGTATGCATGAAAGATGTTTTATTTTATGTGAAAACATCTTTGACGAAAATCAAAACTGTAGATTTTTAAAATCAAACAGCCAGAACCAAAATTATGAATGATGTAATGTTTTATGTTCACTCTCTCTGCTTACTCTATTGAATCAACATTAGTGACTGAGTTAGCATCAATTAGGAAGTGATGTCATTTCCATCCCACATTTTCATTACCAATCGGTTTTACTTCAGTCAGAAATATTTATAAACGATATAACATTTTATGCTCACAACCACTACTTTACCAAATCAACATTAGTGACTGAGTTTAGGGTGTGACATCATTTGCGTCATTTCTGTCTTGCATTTTTTTCAGTCAGAAATATTTAGTATAAACAATGTAACATTTTATGCTCACAACCACTACTTTACCAAATCAACATTAGTGACTGAGTTTAGGGTGTGACATCATTTGCACCATTTCTGTCTTGCATTTTTGTTACCAATTGATTTTACTTCTGTACAAAAAAATTTAGTAGGTGCCGCCAAAGATGTTTTCACATCAAAAATTGTATATCACTAATGCTAGATAATCTATAAAAACAAATGACATCACATCCTTGGCTTGGAAGAGGTTAATGAAATCCAAGCCGATAGGAAGTATGATTGTAGCCATTTGTTGAATATTATGGCATCACAATCATACTTCCTGCAGTTACTGCTGCAGGAAGTAAAATTGCAACAATACAAATATGTGTCAATGATTTCTTTTTTCGTCTCGCATTTTCGTTACATTCCATTGTTAGGTGCTGCTATAGATGTTTTCACATAAAAAAAAAAAAAAAATCCATTCTCTGCCACAACTACATAACAGCTAATCATTGTGACAAGAATACAATCATTAATTGTATTTAGCAGCCACATGGGTTCGAACTATGGACAACTCAAAACCATGTGCTACTGTGCTCCACGTTGACTTTGGGCTATGTTCTTTTACTCACACATTAGATATTTATTTAATGAAAAAGAATTAGGTGAGGAGAAATCTATAAACACAAACACACACAAAAAAAAAAAAAAAAAAAACTGATTATACTCTGGCACAAACTTTTTTTTTCTCCTAATATATACATTCCTCTTTAAATATTATATTTGTAATTGATTTCAAATATGCTTGATATACAGGTAGTTCCCAACTTTACAAGTTAATTCATTCCTAGTGTGTGCTTGTAAAGCGGGAATTTATTTGCCATAGACAATGTGCAAAAACGGGTTACATTCTCAACAATGATTTATTTAGTGTGTAAGTTGTGAATAATAATAAAGTAATTATTTATGTCATACAAATGTTAAAGAATGTTTAATCTTCATCATCATCGACTAAACGCATGCTTGTTGATGGTTCATCACTTGTTCATGATTCATCGCTCGTTGGCTCAGAACTGTTAGGTTGTTGTTAGCACAAGGAGTCTCCTTCGGAAATGCTTCAATAGTTGTTTATTTCCAAGACAGTCTTTCCTTTTGTTTATAAATTTCACGATAAATCTGTAGTTACTTTTCTAGTGTGCTCGAAATTTGAATTTTGCAATTCAAAATCTCAATTTCTTTTTCTGTGTTGGAATGCTTTGCCAAGCCCCTTGAGAGTGAAGGAACATACAGGAGTTTCAGCTGTTAAACCTTCTTCCTCAGCTTCTTCCCATTTTGTGATTTCAGTGGGGGTCTTCATTTGTGTGCTCTCCATTGTGTACTTGAAGCAGATCAGTGACATCACTTGTAGAAATCTCAAGCTGCAATCGGTTAGCAACATTTACAACTGCTTCTGTTTCATTTTGTACAACCTCTGCTGGTTCTTGAAATCCTTCAATGTTATCAATAAACTGATGACAGAGTTTATTCCAAACATGCTTCATGTTCTTTTCTATAATTTTGCCCCATGCTTGTTTTGCCCCAATTTTGCCCCAAACTGATGACAGAGTTTATTCCAAACATGCTTCATGTTCTTTTCTATAATTTTGCCCCATGCTTGTTTTGTTATTTGATTGCATCTAAAATATGAAATTCTTTCCAAAATTCTTGGACCTCCCTCCTTATCTCTGCCAGAACAAACAAATGCGCGCACACACACACACACACACACACTAGTACTGTATTATATAGCTACACGCTATATAAAATGGTTTGAAATGTCGTATTTATGAATGTTTAGTTTTTATTTATTGCAATTAATGTTCATATTTTCGATTTTGTTGATACTTGAAAAAAAAAAAGAACTCTTAAACCTGGGAACTCATAAAGCAAAAACTTGTAAAGCAGGAACTGCCTGTATTCCAGATAGCATTCAGCTATGTATAAAAACATTTCATTAAAAAAACCTGTGCGTGTTTGGAAACCATCACAAATAAGATTACCAGTTTTAATAAAACAAATTTACTGAAACAATTACTTACAAAATGAAGGCTGATGACACTTCTTTCATGCCACAAGCTTGAGAAAAATGGCACATGAGAGTTTAACAACAGGAGGTAGCTATTAACTACCACACAGTGGTGCACTAGAAAACTCCACTTGGAATTCTCTAGTTTCCAGACACACACGCACATAGTTGCCAGAGAGTTTAAAGGCAATGGACTGTTAATCTATGTCATGAATAATTTTTAATCTGTTACCCTGCAAATAAAAATGACTTTGAAAAGTGTCAATATATGTTGGGTGAAGCAAAGCACGTTCCTTTTTCTCCACTGACTCACAGAAACACACTGAAGGCACGACAGTCTGAACTAGAATTAACTAAAAAGTAATTATTGGATTTAAAGAGAGCCCGGGATCTAACAGTAGTTCTAAAATTTTTGGAATCTAAAATAATATTTATAAAAACCACAATTTTGGTTTAAACCAAACTATTTCGGATCTAAGAAGAAAAAAATTCATACTAGTCTAAATAAGCTATACATTAGAAGTGTCTCCATCATAAACACCATTAATTTCATATAACAATATGCAACAACTAGGCTCATTACAAAAAATGGTATAATATCTCTCAGAAAATATCTTTACATTAAAATTCTAAGACAACAGTGTCAGAATTTATAGGAGAACTTGCTGTACAGGTTTTACTGTACATTCTTATTACAGAGGAATTTCTGTCCATTTTTACCACACTATATTTAGGTGCAAAGTTTTACTTTGAGATGTGTCAAACTCAAATGTTTACGCTATACCAATTTATTTTACCACAAATTTCTGTTCATCTGAATTGAAATTTGCATATCTGATATCAGAATGTTAAAAAAAAGGCTGAAATGTATAACTACTTATTTACAATAATATCATCTCTAAGCAAAGAAAAGAAAAGTAAAATAATTTAGTAAGATTAGAGTGAAGTATTTTGACAAAAATTCCAGTCTTTACATAAATGCCAATGTTCTGCATATATGGCATTTCTGTACATGTCCATAATAATAATAATATTAACAAAACTGGAATCAATCCTTCAACAAGGCTAATCTTAGAATTATCATCTTCACATCCCAATACTCTTTCATTAATGCCAAAAAGTCACACAAGCTTAACATTTTGCGACGCAGTCACAAAATGAAGGTTCACACTGGTTTCATCAACAGACACAAGATTAAACTACTTCTTTCATAAACACTTCATAAAGAGATATGCAACGATGAAATTCAACATGGTAAGGAATCACAGTATGATGAGCAAACACCCCCTGAACACTCCAATATGTATGCACGAGTGTGTGTATTCTTTGTATAAGTGTGGATGAGAGATGAGATGAGACAAGACTAGCTGATATAACTCCGGTATTGTACGTTAACTATCCAGAGTCCTTCGAAACATTAGGATACTATTGTATATTTTCAGGGCTGGTCCTAATTTCACATTAAGAATTCTAACTATATCAGTTTGGTTCATTAACAGGAATGCTTCTCCATCTATTTGCTGAAAAAAGAAATAAAGAAAAAATATAATTTCTTTTCAAATATTAAAATTTGGTTAAATAATATATATTTTTTTTATTAATATTATTATTTGGAAAATATGAAATCAGAATTGTAAAAGAAAGAAATAGTGAAAAAGAATGCTTTTATTAAGCGCTTTTTCTAAAAAAAAAAAAAAAAATACTTGGAAAAAATAATACATTTATGGATAGCTGACAACAGGCACACATTTCTGAAAAATGTCCACTGATTGTTCAACTTTCCTACATCATTCTCAATTAATAAAAAATTTACAGAGATTTTCAGCCTAACAGGTAACTTTATAAATTTTTTTATAAGTTTTTATAATGGAAAATGTAAGCAAAATTGTAAAACAAGATTAGCTATTTTATACAAGGTTCTAACTTTGAACCATTCTACATGGGAGCTCACAACAAACAACTTCACTCTTTGTGATATTCTTGCAGTAGCAGATCAAACAGGAAATAGCTTGAAAAGCCAATCAAAACAGAATGTCACTAATGTTGATTTAAAGCAGAGGTGGCCAACCTATGGCACATGTGCCGAACGTGGTGCATTTCATCATAAAATTTCTCAAGTATCCAAAGCCCATATTGCCGATTCTTTGGTTCTATTTCCTTTCATTTCAGGTCCTTCCGCATATGGCTTAAGACACTCACCACCTTCTTTCACTTACACGCACATAAACATGTCAATTCCCTCAATTTAGCAAAAGAAATAAATTAAATAGTCTCCAAAAAAATGAATTTTAACCGTAAGTGATCTATGGCTATGAAAATATATCGAGCACCTAGTCGTCCATACTTTTGTATGGCTGTTGCCTCCGGCTCTATGCACAAGTGGGAAAATAAATGCAATACGTGACTTTTTCAGGGGACTGAGAATATACAAATAGATCCTTTGTCAGAAGTCTTTCAAGTTAAAATTAAACAATGAAATGATAAATTTGAGGTATTTTCATCTACGAGAAATTTCCATCAATCGCATTTCCAAATCGCGTTTTGCCAACTCAAGAAATAGTGTGTGTGTGGGGGGGAGCTTTCCCCACCTACTACAAATTTAACACCAAACATTGAAAGACTAGCAAAATCCAAACAGACTCAAGTCTCATTAATAGTAAGTAATGTAATAGAAATTGCTTTACATACAATAATTAAAATCATTTAAAAATGTTAATTATGTCATAAACATACTTTTATTAAAAAGGTTATTAAGGATATGCCTGGACCCCTTCTAGCGAGCGGAGAGAAGAGATGACTCCGAAGTTCCAACCTCATCTCTCTCTCTCTCTCTCTCTCTCTCTCATCACATCCAGCAACTGTGGTACAGAGCTATCTTCACCAAACGAGACTCTCCAGCAGCTGTAGCACCATCGGCAGGTTCCAAGACAGCGGTCGCCCTCTCGTCCAAGAGATCATCTCTCACTATTGTAGATTGGTGCTCCAATAAACATGTGTCTTTTGAACTGGCGTACATTATTTAATTTAGTTGAGTGTTTGAGTTATTCTTTTTCCTCCCCTAAGTGAAGCAGATCCTACCCCTATCCCTATTTTCCAACTCCAACCATGAACGTAAGAAAGGTAGAAAAGGTGCTTGAGTTGTATGGCGCATCTGAACTTGTATGTGAAAAAATTGGCGCATGGTATGTAAAAGGTTGGCCACCACTGATTTAAAGTATAACATCAGTGTCTTTAAAGTATATCATACCAAATTTTAAGAAAATAAGCTCTGCCCATTTATAAATTCACTACTGTTCTGCCAAGAAATTGTCACAAGACATCCTGCAATCTGATGATACAATAAGTCCAAAAACAAGCTATCTCAGCAGTGTCTCACCTTTTAAATAAATGATTAACCATTTTAAATAATTAACCATCATTTTTAAAAGTAGTGAAATACTAAGGAAATTTATGGAAAAGTGAAGTTCTTCAATTTCCATATTTGAAAACCACAGAGTTGTATACAATTTTCCAGTAAGAACAAGTCAAATGATAACAGACTAGCAGTCTTGAAATTAGATGTCATGACATAGCCTTAATAAGAAAATGGTAGAATCACTTTAACTGGTGAGGCCATTTGTTCAAAAAGAAACTATTAACTCAGGCTGATAGATAACAGTGTCCTCTAAGACGAGCATAAACCCAAGTTTTGACAGCCAAATTTTGGCCAACACCACCAGAGGGGCTAAAATATCTCCAAAGCTGTGAATATAGAACTGTTTTCAAATTATTTCAATGCAGGAAGTGAAATACAGCCTCACAAATACACCTTTATTACTGAAGCTGTCTTGCTGTGAGCATTAAGACCATTGCATTTACTAGGCAGTTTAAATCCAGCAGGATTTAAACCACCTAAAATTTCAACTGGCACGCTGCTTTCTGTGATAATTTTATTTTGTATTATGTCTGTGCAATTGTATTCACAGGAAATGAAAATGAAACATGGAGTTCATTCATAAAACTATGCAACCTTTGTCCTAACTTGATAATAGTGTGAAAAGGGCTCATAAAAATTCCTTTCATCTTGATAAGATTCAAACCCAGGCCTTTTGTACACAATGCAAAAGAGCAGAATGTTGCTAAGGTTTCAACACCTAATCTTCTCTTGATTAAGCTAACAGGTATGCAGCAGGAGCAAAGTTTCATGAAAAGTAATAGTAATAGTGGAATGTGATGCAAGAAAGCAAGTGTTATGAGCTTATGTAGCATCAGCCAAAAAAAAAAAAAAAAAATCCACACAACCATTCCCTCTAAATGTTTGCCCAGTTCCTCCTTAAATTTATTTAACCTATCAACTTCTGCAATAGATGGAAGTTTGTTCCAGCAATTAACCACCCGCTGGCTAAAGGCAAATTTCCGCACATCTATTCTACAGCTCTCTCCTCAATTTGAATTTATTTCCCTTAGGTTCGTAATCTGAACAAGTGGAAGAATCCCATCAGAATTCAGCATGCTCAACCCATTCAAGGCCTTATACACCTCAATCAGATCACCTCGCAGGTGCCTAGTCTCCAGCCCCTGCAATTTCCAGAACTTAAGCCTCTCTTGGTAAGAGGATCCCTTCATTCCCCTCACCAATGTTGTTGCCCTTCTCTGTACACGCTCAAGCAACCCTACATCCTTCCTAAAATGAGGCCTCCAGTACTTAAGGCATGGCCTGACCACTGACTTATACAGAGGGACAATCACTTCCTTTTCCCCTGCTAGCAAAATTCCTGTATATCATTGACAAAACCCCATGACCTGCTCTTGCAGCCTGTCTGCATTGCTCAGAAAACTTCACATCTGACTGCACAATTGCTCCCAGGTCTTTTTCATTTTCTACCGCCCTAAGTGTAGTACCACATAGTTGATACGTTCCTCTGGGGTTACTTCTACTCATATGCAGTACTTTGCATTTGTCAAGGTTAAACTTCAGTTGCCACTTCTCAGCCCATCTTCCCAAATTTTCTAGATCCTGTTGCAGGAGCACACTGTCATTAACGACCCTGCCAACCTTTGTAACATCTGCAAACTTTGACAATAAGTCTGATATACCTTCATCGATATCATTGATAAATATACAAAACAACAGTGGATCCAACACTGAACCCTGTGGGACTCCACTAATAACATTAGTCCACGAAGAGCAGCACCCACTGATTACCACCCTCTGTCTTCTCCCACTCAACCATCCTTTTATCCATTGTAGCAACTTACCTTTAATACCATTCTGCTCCAATTTGTACAGTAGTCTTCCATGCACAACAGTGTCAAAAGCTTTCCTGAAATCCAAATATATGATATCAAAATTATTTTTTGCATCTAGTTCCTTTGTAACCACATCATAATATCCAATCAAATTTGTCAGACAAGACTTTCCCTTAACAAACCCATGCTGTGTCTGAATTATTGCTGCAGTCTTGTCTAGATGATCCTGCAATGCATATTTAACCAGTGACTCCATTATTTTACCTGGAACAGAAGTTAAACTAACTGGTCTGTAATTACTTGTCACCCTTTGATCCCACTTTGTGAACTGGGAATAAATCCTCCTGAACTACAGGTAAAGTAATAATGGCAGTTAACCTCAGAACTTAACAGAGTTTTGAGGTAAAGGTTTACTAGATTTTCAGTGCTACATGAACTTATGCTTCCAAAGTCTGAAAAAAGTGACAAAGTACAAACATAGGGTGGAGGAAATTGCTTGTGCTGAGTTACAATGTTAAAATAAAATTTCAAATATCATAGTAAAAAGAAAATTCAACATATTAAATGTGAAATGTTAATTTCTCTTTTAAAACTCACCTCTTCTCTAAACACTTTTGCATGATCATAGCAACCTGGCAGTGTGCATATGAAATCTGCTACCTCATCAACAGACCACTTGCTGACCATGGTACCTGTAATTTGAGCAACTCCAGGAAGAAGTTTAGAATGATATTCCCAACAGAGAGGCATTTCACGTGAAGGATTAAGAATAGGAGGCACTTCAAATACTGACTTATGTACACTTTCTTGAAGACTAATGAAAGACTTATCATCTTTATCTGAAAGTTGCAAAGTATATTAAATCATAAATTTCATAGCAATGTTAATATCCCAATTCAAGTATAAAACTGATATGTTGAAAGTAAAAACTAAATATCTCAACTGTTAATAATTTTTGTGGTTTGAAATTATGAAATATCAGAAAATTATATTACCGTATTTCTTCTATTCTAAGATGCACTTTTTAACCCCTTATAAACCTCTCTAAAAACAGGGTGCATCTTAGAATCAATGGCAACTTACAATCGCAGTTTTTTTTTTTTTTTTAATTTTCCCGTGCTTTGCACACGGCACCACGTTTTGTTTTTATGTGGAAACCCCGCCTCCAAGTTTGACCGTTATCGCATTCTCCAATTCCACTAGAGAATAAAGTGGCATGGGTGATTTCACGTGCTTTCGAAATGTGAAGCCACCATTATTTCATTATAGTGGAGTTTACTCAGTGAAAAAATGGAAGTTTTGTTTGTATCTTCGAAAGTACATAAGAAATGGAGTTACTGTACTTCATTAATTTTGATGTTGTTGTTTGGGTTTTAGGAGCATTAGCAACTACGGCCATATTGCTCCGGGGATATACTGTGGTCATTCCCTGACCTTTCCGCATCCTCTGTATTTGGTGGGCACGGCTCGAACCCCAGTCTAATCAAGAAATGATTAATTTTGATCCCTTATTGCACATTAAAATGTTGTCAAAAAGACTGCACTACGAAGCTGCATTGAAACAAAAAGTTATTGCGTATGCAAAAGAACATGGAAATAGAGCTGCAGGTCAAATTTTTACATTAGTGAAGTAAATGTTCGTCGTTGAAGAAATGATCGCAATTCCATATATTAGTGCAAAGCAACAACCAAGTGCTTTACAGGACCTAAGAAAGGAAGATTTCCACAAGTCGATGAAGCTGTGATACATACTGTAATGGAGATACACACAAAAGGATTACCCATCACTCGACAAGGCATGTAATTGAAACCCGGAGAAATTGTCAAGCCCCACGGGAATAGAGAAAATAATTTTTAAGGATTACTTGAGAAAGGAATATGAATCCTGGCTGTTGACTGATAACCTTCGGCTGACACCTTCCAGAAAAATTAAGCAAGGGCCAGCATCAAAATTGGCAGAATGGGTATCAACAGATTGAAAGCTAATCCCAGAAAGAATAGCGCAGCACTCATTTAAAAAATGTTGCATCACCAACACTGAATTCTATTATAATAAAAATATTTGTTAGATTTATTTTAGTGTTGTTAAGGTTGTTGCGGACATTCTCTCAGATATGCCAGAGAAGCTGTACTTGCTACCTGGGAGTTTAAAACCCTGATGGAACTGATATTCGGGTGACACTCAAGTCAAGTGGACCCAATTTCGGTGAAGTCCGAATAGTCTGTGACAGCCAAATCCTCTGCTTGCACCTTCACAATGGTGGGAATGTTAGCAATCCTGGGTATAACTCCCATGCACACTGTGGGTGACCATCCAGGTGTGAAATAACGTGACCAGGGATCAAGGTGTGGTGCCCACACCACATGGAGAAATGCCACCCGTATTACCAGGCAACACTAGGTGGCAGATGACTCTCATCAACTGGTGTAATATCACCATTTTGCTTATTGGAGGCTTGAAGTGGTGGAATTCATGTTTAGTCTCCAGAGCTAAGTTCTGGTCAACCCGTCCAATCTTTTCCATCTTCCATCATGCAGTATAACTGATGACTTTTAAGGTTATGATGGACACCATGGCAAGATCCAATCTTCCTTACATTTCGAGGGTAGAGCACTAAAACGGTGTTCGCAGGCCGGCCACTAGTTAGTACACTGCATCGAACATATTGGTAACTCTCTAGGAGGCTTCCAGATCAGCTAGTGTATAATCTTGCAACTTCTACTCTGCCAGATAGTGAGTCCGAGTAGTGTGTATGCGGGAGGGAAGCATTGTTGAGGCCACATTATGTCAAGGATCTGGGTATATTCTTACCATGTGTATGCCATATCCAAAAATTTCATTACATCATATAGCATGTCCCCCCCCCCCACACACACTTTTTCTTACTATTGAATACACCATGAATTGTCAAACTAATAGAGTAAGCTTATCTGCGAAAAGATCTAAACCTCCCAAACATTTCCTAGTTCATTTCACAAATATACGTGGTCTCAGTTCTAATCTCAATGATGTCCGTTTCCACTTGCAGTCTGCCAAACCCCATGTACTTTTTCTGATAAAAATCTCAGTTATCGGTTGATTCAACTACTGCTCATCTCAGTTGCCCAAATTATTCGCTGTATGATTCTTTTCACCTCAAAGGTGGTACTTGTACATATGTCCATTCTGATATTCCCTGTCAGAGACTTGGTAATTTGGAATCTCCTCTTTTTGATCTTCTCTGGCTTAAAATCTCTCTACCTCATTCTGTCAAATTCATTTGTTGTCTCTACCTTTCTCCCAACTCCACTAATCACTTGGCGCTCTTTGACTTCCTCTCTTTGCAAGTGGACTTTCTCCAGTCCAACTTCCTAACAGTGAATTAATTTTCCTTGGTGATTTTTAACGTTCACAACTCCAACTGGCTTCCGTTTTCTAGTCACACTGACCAAGCTGGTCGAGATGCTGAGGATTTTGCAATTTCTAATGACCTCGCACAGATTGTTCATTTACCTACCAGAATACCGGATAATCCTAACCATACAGCCAACATGCTTGATTTTTCTCACAAACAACCCTTCAGATCACAACTTGATGATTGTCTCCTCTCCAATGGAGCCTTTATCTCATGGCTATTCCCAACCTCATGTTGTTTGGCATTACAAGGATGCAAAATGGGATGACCTGCGAGATTTCTTTTCTTATTTTTCTTGGTCAGATTACTGTTTCAATACTTCTGATATCAACGTTTGCTCAGATCATGTCAGTGAAATTATTCTTGTAGGAATGGAATCCTTTATTCCACACCCCACTTCAAAATCTCGCCCTATATCTCAACTTTGATTTTTCAATAAATGTGCTAAGGCTTTTCAAGAAAAGAACGTTGCATATCGTAATTGGTTTGTTTCCAATCTTCAGTTTCATTTTCTTCCTACGCCAAAGCTCACAACAATTGTAAAGCAGTTATTAATCAGTCCAAACTAGATTTTGAACAGGCTAAGAGTAGAAAACTTGCTTCTCGCCCTAATGGTAGAGCATCCCTTGCCAAAGCAATTGGCTGCAGCATCTCTGCTCCCACCTCTTGTCAAAACCAGATGGTCCATTTTGTTTTGACAGAGGATAAAGCTGACCTGCTAGCATCCCATTTTTCTTCCAACTCATGTATTAATGATCTTGGTAAAACACCTCCCTCCATTCCCAACATGCTCTATTCAATGCCTCCTGTAGTCTTCCGTAAAAAGGATGTCAGAAGGATTTTTATGAATCTTGATGCTCAGAAAGCTCCAGGTCCTGATGGTATTGCTCCACTTGTTCTCTAATCCTAAGCTCCTGAACTTACTCCTGTTCTTTGCCGCCTTTTTTCACTTTCTTATTCCAAAGGTGTTTTTCATTCTCTTGGAAATATGCTCATATCCAGCCAGTTCCTAAAAAAGGTGACAAATACCTCCCACCCAATTATCGTTCCATTGCAATTACTTCTACTCTTTCAAAATAATGGAGAAATCAATTAACTGCCACCTCTTAAACTACCTAGAAACCTTCCATCTGATCAACGATCGCCAGTATGGATTCCGTCAGTGTCGATCCACTGGTGAAATTCTGGCTTTTGTTACCCATTTATGGACAAATTCAATGGAAAAGTTAGGTGAAACACAAGCAAGTTGCTCTGTTGATGTGTCAAAGGCTTTCAATCGTGTTTGGCACAAAGGTCTTCTAAACAAGCTTCCATCTTATGGTTTGCCACATTTTTTTTTGTAATGGGTTATCCTGTTTTCTCTCTTTCTCTGATCACTCACTTAGGGTGATGATAGATGGCTCTCTGTCTTCTAACTTCTCCACTAATGCTGGTGTCCCCAAAGGTTCAGTTCTTCCCCCACTCTTTTTCTCTTGTATATAATGACCTTCTTCCATTGACTGGAAATCCTATCCATAGTTGTGCCGATGATAGCACATTGCATTCCACTTTACATTTTGAGAAACCTTGCTCAGCTCAATCAGCTTCAACTTCTCGAATATCTGCTACCAATTCCTTAGATGCTGATCTCCAGGTAATTCCCCAGTGGGGCAATGACAACTTAGTTGAATTCAATCCTTCTAAAACTCAGTCTTATCTTATATCTCGCAAAAAGGATTCTTCTGCTTCTATGCTTATCTTTGGTGGCACTCCGATTTCTAGGCAAGATGATATCTCTCTTTTGGGGATTACCCTGACTTCTAATCTCCCTTGGCACAAGCAAATTACAAATATTGCTTCCTCTGCATCTAAAAAACTTGGTTTTCTCTTTCGCTCTCAGCATTACTTTTCTTCCAAACAGCTGTTCACTCTGTACAAATCGAAAATCCGCCCTACCATAGAGCAAACAGAAAGTCAATCACAGAACACATTCAATTTACAGACAGTATACACAGAGTAATATGACATTAGTCACTGATGTCATATTACCCTACTACAAGAACAATTAAGTACCCTTTTCTTTCAAGTTGATTTTTTTTTTTTTTTTTTTTTTTGGAATTAATGTGACTCAGATGCAGAATGTGGCATTTACTGGCACTGGTCAAATTGATAAGACAAGATCTTTCTTGAACAAATCTTCCCTTCTTATAACATCAAGATGGCCCTGGACTGGATCCTTAAACACAGATTCCATAATTTTTCCTGCCGCAGAAATCAGACTTTCAGGTCAATCCCTTTGTGCATGAAATAGATATTTGGAAATTCCCAATCTTTAGAGAGCTTCATTTGAGTTTTAGAGTTAAAAATCTCCTCATTATTAGAGATATGGGTTTGGTGCTTCAGACCGTTATCTGTTATAATATAGTGCTTCTTTCAGTATAACAAGGTACTATCAGATCCATGTGCTTTCCTTACTTTTAAACCTTATCATGTTTAAAAGTAAGGAAATGTTTCCAAAACTTTAATGTTGTAAAAAAACTGCAAAAATTCTGTACTATTGTTAAAGACAGGTAATTCTGTTATAGTATCTGACTTAAAAAATTAATGTTGATCAATATTAACATTATTTTTATCTTGCACAGATACTTTGAACCTGTTTAAATTTAAATAAATGTATTTTAGTCTCTTGAACTTCAAATTAACCAGGTTTTATTTTCCTATATATATAAGTACCATGATTCTCCACACTTAATCCAAAATTAAAATAATAACAAATCAAGAGTATGATGATGCCGTTACTGCACAAGGCTTACACTGAAAGGCACGTCAACTTGGGCCTCTCAATATATGCCATCTATTTCTGTTCAGAGGCGCTAGCCCAAGTTGACGTGCCTTTCAATGTAAGCCTTGTGCAGTAACGGCATCATGATACACTTGATGTGTTATTAATTTTGGATTAAGTATGGCTTCGCTAGTTATGGTGGATATTTGGTTTCCTTTTTAGGCCATGGTCACGTACTAATATTATGCTATATAGTTAAAATATAAATATAGAAACGTGGTACTTATATTAGCAGGAGTATGTAATGTTTAATCTAACATGATGGCATTAATTCGTCCTGACATTTTTAATTTGTCTTTTTTTTTTTTTCAGTAGTTTTCAGGTACTGCAATATAATGCAGGTATTGCAATTTACTTCTACTATATATATATATATATATATATATGAATTTCGTGTTTTTTAGTTACCACTATTTGAAAAAATTATACCACTTTTCACTTTACACAATGCAAATTTCCAGTTAACGTGATATTTTTTATGTGATAGTTGTAAAAGATCTGAATCATATTCAGACCTGAATCTGAATCACTAAGCTTACCGTGCATCAGACGGGCAATAAATAAGCGTTTGCCCAATGCCCGCCTCAGTGTGTTCTATCAGCCATCGGAAGAAGACATGTTACTTGTTTGTCTCCCGCTAATAAAGTCACTTACAGACTGCATTTAAAAATCCTAATTTTTAAATGTAGTTTTGATATATTTTTATTTAATATATATTTTTTAATAATACATAATTTAATATAAATTTAATTCTATAATTATTTTCATTATCTTTTATATGGTATACAGTTACAGTTAAAAAGTTATTTAAAAGGTATTTTTAAAATTCTTTATGGACATTCCTGAAAGTCAAGGACCAATTATAATTTTTCCTATTGATTATTATATTTGATTAAGGAGTTTCTGTTTTGCAGATGTGCTCGCTGGACAAATTAATTGCATTAATCGAGGTCAGCCTGTAATTTTATCTAACATTATCTTATTCAGCAAAAGCAACATGAATTAATTCCTCTTTGATATACATATACTATCTTACCTTCCATTCTAGCAAGCTTTCCATAATCAGTAGGAACCCTGGTTCTAGAGAGAAAAAAAAAATGTATTTAATTGCAATAACAATTTACATTAGAAAAAAGAAATATAAAGAGCGTATTAAATATCTAAAAAAAAAAAAAACATATAGGGATCATAAAAATATAAATATTATTCTGTAACATGATGAGAATATTAGATAATGCAATAAGGCAATATGCACTGAATTCTTTGAAAGAAGGTTTGATGGAGATGTAAAAGGATAGCAAATAAATGAAAAATATTTGCTTTGATTAGTTCAAAGGCTGTTTGGAAAGTAAGGAAACTAAAGTAACAGATCTTTTTGTGAAAAGACATTTAATCAAAGAACCTTCTAATATGAAGACAGATTAGTGCGTTACTTTTTTGACACAGTCACCTGTCAGATTCATGTACAGAGTCATACTTCTGTCATAAAATGCTTTTAAAATTTAATTACTTAAAATATAATATTAAGATCTTGGCTGGACACCCCTATCCCTAGAAGAAAGGCTAAAATAGGACTGTGCATGTCTCATTTTAGTTCCTTCAATTCTTCAAGGGGGACCAGGCTGAGACCTTAATATTACAATTTTTAAGTAATTAACTTCATCTTTAGGAATTGGCAAAAACTTTACACACTAAACAAATGTTTTATTTTATTAATTTTTTATCTTATAGAATTGGTATATGCTGGAATTGAATTGCTGCTTTTTAACCTTCATATTTACATGTAAGCACACTCAAAACATATAAAAAACAAGGGGGGGAACCACATACACTTTGCACTGGGGGTCCATGTTAGTTTGACTTCCCTAATAATTGCATGCACTTTTTTATTTGTCCTTATTTTGGTTTAGTCACCTAATGTCAACAAAAGTGTACAGCACCCTGTAACAAGAAAATAGAAACATTGCAAATGTGCCTTTATTCATGCAACATTTTCACTAATGAAAATGACATGGTTTCTCCCAAAAAATCGTTACCTTACTTTTCAAACAGCCTACATATGTTGCAATAATTTTAGTTAAGCATTAGTTGATGTTTGCACCATTAAAAAAAAAAAAAAAAAAAAAAATCAGAAACAAATTAATATTATGTTATGTAATAGATAAAAAATTTATATTATTATATTTTTTGCTCTACATGAAGTCAAAATATTTGTATGAATATTTTTATAAATTCAAGGTTACTGCGCATAAGGTCATTTTCTTTAAGAATCTATTACACAGTGTATAGTTCGGAAACATATAAAAAAAATAAATGAACAATTAAGATGGGAACATAAAAACCACTATTATAATAAAAATAAAATATAAATATAGAGTTGACCCTTAAACAATGCAGGGTTTAGAGGTGCCGATCCCTGCACAGTCAAAAATCCATATATATATTTTGACTCCCCAAAAACTCCACTAATAACATTTGTCCACTTCATGGACAAATGTTATTAGTGGAGTTTCCCAGGGTTTGGTGTTGGGCCAATTGTTGTTTTGTATATTTATCAATAATATTGATGAAGGTATATCAGGTTTAATGTCTAAGTTTGCAGATGATACAAAGGTTAGCAGGGTTGTTAGCGACAGTAAAGACAGTATGCTACTCCAACTGGATCTAGATAAGTTGGGCAAATGGGCAAGAAGTGGCAACTGAAGTTTAACATTGACAAATGCAAAGTACTGCATATGGGTAGCAATAACTGAAGAGAAACGTACCAACTGTGTGGTACTACACTCAGGGAAGTGGAAAGAGAAAAATACCTGGGGGGGGGTAATTGTGCAGTCAAATATGAAGGTCGCTGAGCAGTGCAGATGGGCTGCCAGGGCAGGTCACACAGTCTTGTCAATGATATATAGGAATTTTGCTAGCAGGGACAGGGAGGTGATTATCCCATTATACAAGGCAATGGTCAGGCCACACCTAGAATACTGTGTACAGGTCTGTAGGCCTCATTTTAGGAAGAATGTAGAGTTGCTAGAACGAGTACAAAGAAGGGCAACAAGATTGGTGAGGGGAACAAAGAGGTGCTCTTACCAAAGAAAGGCTTAAGTTCTGCAAATTGCAGCACCTCGAGAGTAGGCACCTGCGAAGTGATCTGATTGAGGTGTATAAGGCCTTGAATGGGTTGAGCAAGCTGAATGCTGATGGGATTCTTCCTCTTGCTCAGATTAAGAACCTGAGGGGGCACAGATTCAAATTGAGGAAAGACAGTTGTAGAATAGATGTGCGGAAATTTGCCTTTAGCCAGCAAGTAGTTGATTGGTGGAAGACTTCCATCTTTTGTTGTGGAAGTTGATAGCCTAAATAAATTTAAGGCTGAGCTGGACGGGCATTTGGAACAAATGGAAGGATGAAATGGGAGGATTTTTTTTTTTTTTTTTTTTGGCTGATGCTGCATAAGCTTGCTTTCTTGCACCATATGCTTCTACTAATGCTAAAACTTAACTACTAATAGCCTACTGTTGACCGGAAGCCTTATCGATAACATAAACAGTCGTTTAACACATATTTTGTATGTTATATGTATTATATACTGTATTCGTACAATAAAGTAAGCTAGAGAAAAGAAAATGTTATTAAGAAAATCATAAAGAAGAGAAAACACATTTACAGTACTCTACTGTAAGTTTACGTCATCTGTTTACAAGATGAATAGTCTGTTTGTCAGTACCTACATCAATATTGTCTTATATAATACAAAACACTGTAGATGTTATACACATTACTAAAACTAGACATCAAAAATGAAAAGATAATGTGAAAAAGAAATTCATATTTATTTACAGGTATAACAATTCGTGCATTGATAATGAAGAAGCAGCAATATGATTGCTTTATGGTAGCCTAGTGTAATCGATACAATTGCTTCACAGTAGCCTAGCCTATACACCAGGAGTGGCCAACTTAATTTGTGATGCGATATACTTTTTTCCTTCAAAAGGTGCTGCGATCTACCATCTCAAAAATTTCATTGCACAAGGTGCACAAATCGAGGGATGACTGTATATTTAAAATTTTTTGTAATCGACCAAAATTAAATCCGCAATCGACTTGCTGGCCACCCCTGCTATACAGTATTACAGTCATATTCATAATACAGTATCGGAAACATTGTTACATTTTTAAAAAAACCACTTAACTGTGATGATAGGCTGATATGCAGTTTCTCCAATTACGAGAGAAAGAGGCATACAGTAAGGTAATGTAATTCTTTGAAAGCAAAGTTATAAAACAGTAAGAAAACTAACACATTATTAATTTTATATTAAATATCATTCGCCTTATGCCTATGTAAGGATAGGCTATCCACTTCCATACAAGTCTTGCACACGATGTTCTACACGATGAATACTTAGGCGATGATGACACAAAAACGTCTCTCACAGTTCTTGCCGTACAGTTATTAGATTTTCATACGAAGACATATACAACAGATAAGTTTATTAACTCTATGGCATGATGATTATTTACTATTCATTAAGTGGAAGTGGATCATCATAAAGATCTTAAAGGTCTTTATCCTCCTCATCTTCATGTTGGGTAGACTGAGGAAGGGTTGGTCTTGCTGTCTCAGGGGTGGCAGAGACAGAGGAGGTGGAAGGGGAGGCAGGAGAGGTAGGCACACTCGGTGTAGCTTTGCGGAAATACATTGTAATTTCCGTCTGTCTGTCTTTTGTTTTTTCATTTCTCCAAAAATGTTTCTATACGGTATCAATCGTTCTTCCACAATTTGTTTTAGTTTCAGTGCCTATATCATAGAAGGGTCCATGTCGTAAAAGTCAAAAGTAGTCTTCAATAATCACAACCCTTCTGCCAGACTGTCTAACAATTTGTTTTCTGGCACTGGTTCGGAAGCACTCATCACCATCAAGTCGTCTTATGTTAATTCCCTTGGTATGGTGTCTATTAGCTCTTGAATTTCTCCAAAATCCATATCTTGAAACCCTTCACCCCCCCCACCTTTTTTTTGCCATATCCACAATCTCTTTCATGATTTCCTTGAATGGCTCTGTCGTAAGTCATGCACAACATCCGGACAGTTTTCTACAGCAGGAATTTATTGTTTCAGGCTTGACGGCTTTCGTGGCCTTTTCTATAACAACGATGACATCTTCAATAGTGTAATCCTTCCAGACTTTCATGATGTTCTCTCTATCGGGGTTCTCTTCCATGGCGTTGACAATCCTTTCCATAGAGTACCATGTGTAATGCACCTTAGAGGTCCTTATGATCCCCTGATCTAGAGGCTGAATTAGAGATGTTGTGTTTGGGAGCAAATAGACCACTTCAGAACTTTCAGTGTTGAACTCGTGGGGTTCTGGGTGGCCAGGGGCATTGTCCAATATAAAAATAACTTTAAAAGGCAGTCCCTTACTGGCAAAGTACTTCCTGACTTTAGAGACAAAGCATCAATGGAACCAATCCAGAAAAAGGGTTCTCGTTGACCAGGCTTTCTTGTTGTTCAACCAAAAGACTGGCAGCTTGTGTTTATCTTTTCCCTTCAAGGCTTGGGAGTTATAGCTTTATAGATAAGGGCAGTCCTGATCATAAACCAGACTGCATTTTACCAAACCAGTAGAGTTAGTCTATCTCTTCCTGCCTTAAATCCTGGTGCTTGCTTCTCTTCCTTACTAATAAATGTCCTTTGTGGCATTTTTTTCCAGAATAGGACACTTTTGGCTGCATTAAAAACCTATTCAGGCAGATATCCTTTCTCCTCAATGATTTTCTTAATGGCGTCTGGGCCGACCGGGCTAGCCGGGTGGGTAAAGTGCCTGCCTGGCAACCCAAAGGTCGTGGGTTCGAATCCCGCCTCGGGCTTGGATCAGAGTAAATTGAAAAACTTTGGGAGGTGCATTACGGCCATAGAAGCCGATGCGCCAACAACTAACAAAAAAAAAAAAAAAAAAGTGTCTGGGAACTCGTCTGCTGCCTTTTTAGTCAGCAGAAGCTGCTTCTCCTGTTATCTTGACATTTTTTTAGCCAAACTTCTTTCTAAAATTATCAAACCATCCTTTGCTGGCATTAAATTCTCCAGCTTTAGATCCTTTACCTTCCTTTTGCTTTAAGTTGTCATATAATGACTTCACTTTTTCTCGAATCATATTAGAGTCTATAGGTATGCCTTTCTTATAGCAAACCTGCACCCACATAAAAGCTGGATTTTCAATAGGAGATAAAAAAAGGTATTTCATAAAAGTGCAGGGTTTTTGCGCCTGCTGGTGTAGCTGCAGCGACAGTGTCATGAATTTCCTTTTCTTTTTTTACAATGGTCCTTACGCTGGATTCATTTATCTTGAAATGGCGGGCAACCTCAGCTACAGACCTCAATCTACGGTACATATCAAGCAATTCAACTTTTCCTTGTAATGTCATGACTTTTCTCTGCTTCTTGAGAGCACTTCCAGCATCACTAGTGGCACTTCACATGGGTCCCATGGTGTTATTCAAGGTTTACGGTATTCCAGTAAACACGATGAAAAATACGTGAGAACCACAAGAGATCACTTTTTACTGCAATACGCAATTTACTGGAGAGATGAACTGCTCATGCAAAGATGATTAGCATCACACGGTGTTTTAAGCAGATTAGCATTAGCATTAGTAGAGGCATTTGATGCAAGAAAGCAAGCTTATGCAGCATCAGCAAAAAAAAAAAAAAAAAAAAACCACTTCCACTTCACCCCTCTGTTCGTTCAAAATACCTGTCCAGCTGAGCCTTAAACTTATTTAGGCTATCAACCTCCACCACAAGGGATGGAAGTCTGTTCCACCAACCAACCACCCGCTGGCTAAAGGCAAATTTCCGCACGTCTATCCTACATCTGTCTTTCCTCAATTTGAATTTATGCCCTCTCAGGTGATTTTTCTGAGCTAGAGGAAGAATCCCATCAGCATTGAGCATGCTTAAACCATTCAAGGCTTTATACACCTCTATCAGATCACCTCGCTGGTGCCTAGTCTCCAGACACTGTAATTTGCAAAACTTAAGCCTTTCTTCGTAAGAGCACCCCTTTGTTCCATTCACTAATCTTGTTTCCCTTGTCTGTACTCATTCCAGCAGCTCTACATCCTTCTTGAAATGAGGCCTCCAGACCTGTATACAGTACTCTAGGTGTGGCCTGACCATTGCCTTATACAATGGAATAATCACCTCCTTATCCCTGCTGGAAAAATTCCTGTATATCATTGACAATACTCCATGAGCTACTCTTGCAGCCCATCTGCACTGCTCAGAGAACTTCATATCTGCCTGCACAACCACCCCCAAGTCCCTTTCATTCTCTACCACTGTCAGTATTGTACCACAGAGTTGATACGTTGCTCTGGGGTTGCTGTTTCCCATGTGTAGTACTTTACATTTGTCAATGTTAAACTTCATTTGCCACCTCTCAGCCCATCTGCTCAACCTTTCCAGATCCTGTTGCAGCAGCATAGTGTCAGTAGTGTCCTTGACAACCCTGCCAACCTTTGTATCGTCTGCAAACTTGGACATTAAGCCCGATATGCCATCATCAATATCATTTATAAATACAGAAAACAATAATGGACCCAACACTGAGCCCTGAGGGACTCCACTAATAACATCAGTCCACGATGAGCAGTGTCCATTGATTACCACTCTCTGTCTTCTCCCCCTCAACCACCCCTTTATCCATAGCAGCAATTTGCCTCCAATGTCACACTGCTCCTATTTGTGTAGCAGTCTTCCATGTGCAACAGTATCAAAAGCCTTTCTAAGATCCAAGTATATAATATCAAAGTTATTCCCTGCATCCAGTTCTTTTGTGACTGCATCATAGTATCCAATCAAGTTGGTCAGGCAAGACTTCCCGTTAACAAAACCATGCTGTGTCTGAGCTATAACTGAAGTCTTGTCTAAATGATCCTGCAGTGCTTCTTTAACCAGTGCCTCCATTAATTTTCCTGGAACAGAAGTTAAGCTCACAGGTCTATAATTACTTGTGTCAGCCTTTGATCCTCCTTTGTGAATTGGGGTCATATTTGCACATTTCCAGTCTATGGGTACCTCCCCTGAGTCCAAGGAAGCTCTCATAATTATGGCTAAGGGTTTGCTTACTTCCTTTGCTGCCTCCTTTAATATAACTGGATAGATCCCATCCACCCCGGGTGCCTTTCTTGTGTTTATCTTCAACAGTTTCTCCTCCACTTTACTCCCAGTTATTTCAAGATTCTGTAGCTTACTGCTAGAGTTGAATACACCTCTGGCATTCCCCTCGCTGAATAACTCCTCATGTGTGAATGTCGATGCAAAATATTCATTTAGTTTGTTAGCTACCTGAGCAGGATCATCAACACTTGACCCATCAATATCAAGTGGACCAATCTGATTCATCCCCTTCCTTCTACAGTTTACATAAGTAAAGAACTCTTTGCTGTTTTTCTTTGCATCCCTTGCCAAGGATTTCTCGTAATCTGCCTTCGCCCGCCTAACCTCCTTTGTAACTTGGTTGCATATCAACTTGTATCTATCATAGGCTTCTGTGTCATGTGTTAATTTGTATGTATCCCATGCATTTTTCTTCTCTGCCATATGCCTCATTAGTTCATCTGACATCCATTTTGGCCTAAACCTTGAACAATATTTCTTAGTTGGTATGTAAAGCCTAGTAGCTTCCAAGATAAGTTCTTTGAATGCTTCCCATTTTGAATTTGCTGTTGGTAACATCATCAGTTGGTCCCACTGTATAGAATTTAAATACTGTCTCAGTCCATCGTAGTCGCCTTTACGGAAGCAATAACCCTTCCCTTTACCCCTAATGGTAGTTACCTCTTTGAGTAAATCCCACTTCAGCACACTGTGATCACTGCCACCTAGTGGTTCATTTATCTGCAGATTCTTAATGCATGAAGAATCACTGCTGATAATCAAATCAAGAGTATTACTCCCTCTAGTTGCCTCCCGAACATGCTGATGTAGAAAACAATCATCCAATAAGTCCACAAAAACCCTGCTAGTGTGTGAGTAACCAGCCCCCAAATTCCAGTCAATATCTGGGAAATTAAAAACTCCCATTATAAGACACCCTGATTTACTGGCCCACTCTATTTCCCTGTACAGTTCCTTATTATACTCATCAGTCATTAGGCCTATAGCACACTCCTACTCTCAATTTTGATCTCCCAATGTTTATGTCACACCAAACTGACTCCACACTGCACTGTCCAGCGATGTCGACTGGCTTCACTTCCTTGGTTTTTATGTGTTTCTTAACTAATAGCATAACACCTCCCCCCTTCCTATCCTGTCTATCCTTTCTGTAGACATTGTACTCCCCAAATTGCAGTTCCGCATCCCTTATATCTGTGTGACACCACGTCTCTGATATCCCAACAATATCTGCCTTCGATGTTTTGAGCAATACCTCAAATTCATCAAATTTATTTACTAAACTCCTAGCATTGGTGTACACGCAAGTATACCTGCACCTGTTTCTATTCTTAGCTACTAACACAACCCATGTGTTTACTTGTACCGCAATGGCTCCCAGCAGTCTCTGAAATACCATGCATCTTGTTTTTCAGACTTCTGCTCATTCTAATAGAAGCAGTGCAGAATCTCTTTCACCTCTGCCAGTGGCTACTGTCAATCTATTGGTCTTTTTCTCCCCCCAAGCTAGCAGTTTTCCGACCCACCTAACACTGCCTCGATAGCATCAGCAAATATTCTTACACCCTTTCTATTTAAGTGTATCCCATCCCTGTAGAAGCAATCTCTCCTGTTAACAAGTACAGACCAGGCTGAAAAAAATTCTACCCCTTGAGCCTTGCACAATCTTTCCAGGGCTGAATTGATCGACAAGGCTCTCATCATATACTCCCTCCTATCGTGTCTGGGCAGAATTGCAGACACTTTCAAATTCAACCCTAATTCTCGGCTTTTGTTCAACAGTGACCTGTACTTGTTAAGTAATTCTGCCTGTCTCCTACTCTTAATATTATTAGTGCCAACGTGTACAACTATATCACCTTTTGTGCCCTTAAAAGATGATATTCGCTCTACAACGTCATCAACCTTTGCCCCTGGCAGATGCTCGCAACACTTGAGCTCACCGCAATAGCAATAGAAGGTGGCTATGAAATTATTACAGTAGTACAGTATGTACTACAGTAAATGTTATGATTTAATACTGCATCTTTACGTTTGTTTCGACTGTGAATGGTGCCATGTATGGTCGGTCTGCAAGTGTTTGTATAAGTTTTGATAAATTTTAACTTTTTATAATATACTAGCTGTAGGCTACTCATTTTTAAAACAGGATACAATTATTAGGTTGTTAATTCATCTCGTACTATTTACTTAATATGATTTTTTATACTTTTTTGCTTTTTTCTTCTCTTCAGTTTATGCATACATCGCCTCATGTGCAAACATCAAAAATTAAGCTATTATATACAAAGATATATATATGTATATGTATATATATATATATATATATATATATATATATAGGCTACATGGTTCATCTGCAAGTTTTTTCAAATTGTCATAAATCTCCAAAAAATTTCCGATATATTTATTGAAAAAAATCCATGTATAAGTGATGTTGTTGTTGTTATTTGGTTTTTAGGAGCATTAGCAACTAAGGCCATATTGCTCCGGGATATGCGGTGGTCATTCCCTGATCTTTCCGCACCCTCCGTATTTGGTGGTGACGGGCTCGAACCCCAGTCTAATCAAGAAGCGTGTGCTACGCACTACTGCTCCTTCCCACCTGGCTACGGAGGCGCCTCATGTATAAGTGAACCCGTACAGTTCAAACCAGTGTTGTTCAAGGGTCAACTGTATAAAAATATATGAAAAATAGAAAGATATAATTCATGGCTTTCTACAAATCTAAGAGGTTCCAAATGCTCTCATACAGAATCTGATTAAGTCACTGTTGAAAGCAAAGAAAGAAAAATAGAAAAAGACAACTGGCAGCATCTTATCTCCTCAGGAGTAAAACTGCTGGATCACTGGTGACTACTGAATCCAATAGCATTTTAATGAAGTGAAATGAATACTTCAGACATCTGCAACCTCTATGCTCTGTCAACATCTGGAACTGGAAGAGGAAGAATAAAATAAATAATAAATCACTCATTCACTCACTTTTTAAACAGAAGCAAAAATTCTAAAAGGGAATTATAAAATTTATAGAATATATATATTAAAAAATAATGCCATCAAATGAAAACCAGGGTGAAAAACTAATTAAAATAAAAACTGCTAGATGAAGAGCTGAAATATAAACATAAACATCAAATAAATAGACATAGCCCATTCTCTCTAAGCCTCTGAAAATATTCCAAAACTAATTAGGTTATATAAACATCCCCTCACCTGATGGCTGTGAAGGGCTTTACAAGATCATCCAATTTGCATAAGTGTATAATTGTCATTTTGCTGTTAGCCATGTTCAATGAGTTTGAAACTAATGGAAGTGGTATTTTATAGTTCAAACTTCCTCCAACAGATGGTAGTATAGAGATTATGTAGTAGGCTGACAGGTTGCAAGTAACAACCAGTTTCATTAGTAGCATTAATGTTCTGTGTCATGATTTTGCAATGGAGCAACAAACAAATATCAAATTTTGCTTTCAACTGGGAAATTCTGCAACAGAAACATATGAAATGTTAAAAACTATTTATGGCGATGAAACATTATGTCATACCAATGTGTTTATTGGTATATGTGGTTCAAAAACAGATGTGAGGATGCTTGCAATGCTCCGAGAAGTCGGCATCCATCAATTAGAATTGCAAATGTTTGAAAAACTGTGGCAAAAGATCATTGTTTAACTCACAGAATGACGGCTGATGAGTCAGATATGAATAAGACGGCAAGTCATCAAATTCTGAAGAATATTTAAGGAAAAGGAAAGTCTGTGCAAAATTTGTGCTGCACAACCTCACAGACAAGCAGAAGGTTGAAGTCTTTGCATGAAAAGTATCATCATACAAAGAGTTTAACCAGACTTGTCAAGACAATCCTAATTTCCTCAAATGTATTATTGCTAGAGATGAGTGTTGGGTGTTTCAGTACAATGCAGAGACAAAGTGCATCAGGACATGCAACACTCATCTCTAGCAACAATACACTTGATCATCACCAAGGTCCATCATCTTCCTTTTCCCTACATCTTCATGCAGAATTTGACAAATTGTCTCCTTATTCGTTTACAGAAGTTCAGGATATCAAGACAATACTGATCACATTTTTCGACAAACATTATTTACAAGGAATTTGTACCGGGGGGGGGGAGTCAATGGTAAGGTCTATGTGCTGCATTTCCTGGGTTGAGGCTGCAATTTCAAGAAAAGGAGCTGGTTCTGGTTTCATGACAATGCCCCCACCCATTCCACACTTGTTTTGAAGACAATTCTGATGAAACAAACATCCACCCTACTCTCCTGATCTAGCACCAGCAGACTTCCTCTTTTCCAAGGTGCCCTCAAAGGAAACAGATTTCAGGATGTTGACAATATAAAGAAAAATGCAACTGCCAAACTGAACATCTTCTCTTTGGATTCTTTCACTGGCTCTTTTCAGAAACTTTTAGAATGGTGTAACAAGTGCATTCAATCATATGATGATTAACTGAACAAAATGTATATGATGCATATATATTTCTGTTCTCCTTATCCAGTATTATGAATTAGATGTTCATTTTAATTTAGATGCTTAATTTTGCAGTGCCTAGTAATTATATATCCAATTTTGTACCTACCATATACACATATATTCTATAAATTTTTGATTTCCTCTCCATTTCTGCCCCTGCTTAGATAGTGAGGGTGATTTATTATTTTTCTAAGTATAGGGGCCACAACTGGATAGATAACGTGATTGTAGATCGCTTTGATTATTTAAATTGCATAAAACTATACCCTGAATGTATAGTGACTGTCACAAGATGGCAGAATTCAATTTTATAAATTGAGAGTGGACAGCTAAATACAGCTGAATAAAGGGTATACTCTTTTTAGTTTGGGTTCCTATTGAAGTGAATAAAGTTTGTACAGGAGGCCCCCGTTATAACGCGGTTTGCTTTACACTGATTCGCTATAACGCTGTTCATATATTATAACCCGTATCTGACTATAACGCTGTCACAGATCACTATAACACTCATTTACAGATTTTTGGCATATTTAACGAAATCGTTTCATTTGATGGAGTCGATAGCTTGAAAATGAATAGCAAAACAAATGTTTCCCACGCCAACTTGAGAAATTTTCCCACGCTCAGTGAAATTTTCTCGCACACTAATTTAATTGCAGTACAGTGACTTGTTACGTAGTTCCAAGATCAACATTTTAAAAAATTATCAAGTATATTGCTTGTAATATTTGTGTTATATGCATTTATCCGAAGTATAGTCATAACTCAGTACAGTATTAGCCATCGTGCGTAACGAACAGTTTACCTGAACATTGTATCATAATTAATGCAACCAACACAGTTACATTTTCGAAGAGTTAATAAATAATGGCCGATAAGAATGTAAAAGCAACAGCGTCTGGACGCAGTACGGAGACTATAAATGTAAGAAAAAGACTGAATTTGAAAATTAAATTAGACATTTTGAAGCGAATTGATTCCGGTCAAAGACAAGCAGATGTGTGCCATAATTTAGGACTTGCAAGTTTAACTGTAAGAACAATTATAAAACAAAATAAAGAATTAATTTTAGCAGTGGGAAAGATAGCCGGCCTAGCCCTAGTTGCTTGCAATATCCATTGCAAGCAACTAGGGCTAGGCCGGCTATTAGGATTGAAATGGAAAGACTAACTAATTTTATTAAAAATAATATCCAGTGCAGAATTTAGTTAAGTTAAATATTATAAAAGAGAGAGAGAGAGAGAGAGAGAGAGATTAGCCAATATAATGATTTGAAGAAAACTCACCTAAAAAAAAAAAAAAATGTGGAACCATTTAAAACTAGTAAGAGCTGGTTGAATGGATTTAAAATCCAGGGAGAAGCCGCAAGTGCAGATCAAGGAGCCGATTTAACAAGTTCAAAAAAGAACTTGTTAAAATTATTGAAGAGGGATATTATGTGTTATACTTCTCAACAAGTTTTTAACATAGATGAAGCAGGACTTTTGTGGAAACGAATGCCTAAAAGAAGTTTCATATTGAAAGAAGAAAAAAACATGCCAGGTTTCAAAGCGGCGAAGGATCAGTTGACTTTATTGTTGGGTGGTAACGCAACTTGGGTTGAACAAAGTTCAACCCAAAATCGACACATTTTTCACGATTAAATTTATCAATTAAATTCATGATTTTAATTGGAATTTTAAGTTTAATTTTGATATGTAAGTAGTTACCACATATACGTATGTAATGCAGAATATTTTATGTGCAAATATTTGAATATTAAATATTTTGACCAACATTTGTGCATCTTTTCACTACCATTTATTATTGATTAGTAAATATCCTATGGCACCGACCGCAACTCACAAATACATGTGTTACCTTATGGGAATGCGGCGCTCGCTTAGCGCGGATTCACTTAGCACTCTGTTTTTCCAGAACGAATTATCAGCGTTAAATGAGGGTCACCTGTACTTCAAACAGTAAGAACATGAAAAATTGGTAAATATTATGAAAAATTAGTAAACAATTGATAATGAAACAGTATTTTTTCTGCTCCACATTTTTTTGCATTTGCAATGCCTGAGCTTATCCCATGAATAATATGCTACTTCACATAACCAGGGCCATTCTGTATAATTATTATAATATCGGTTACTTTGCTTTTCACAATGTGCATTGCACATATTAATAACTATAGGAAAATTACTGCAACAAGCACAGTTAAATAATGTGCAAACAGAAATATGTTAAGAAAAGTATTTCAATGCTAACAAGTTATAACACAATGGCTTACTTTTTTCGTTTTAAAGATGTTTTGCTAGAAGGACTTTCATCTCCATTGCTGGAATCTGCAGCTCCTTGAGCTAGAGGACACCCAGAAACTCTGTGATGGACGGAATACTTTCCTTTAACATGGCCGGATCCATCACAACCAAGAGTAGGACATCTCCTATGGAAAACAATAGCCTAAATCACAAAAAGACATATAAATCATGTCTTTTTCATTTAAATATATTTCCCGTTGTTAACTGGCTGGTATACTGGCTACATAAAGGGGTTACAATAAACTTATTATTATTATTATTATTAGCCATAAGGTACAAGGAAGCCTGCGGCTTATGCTGCACTAGCCAAAATTAGAAATTCCTCTATTCCTTGGGGCTGTAATGAAATGTAAATGGAAAAATTACATTTATATAAGTTGAACCACTTATATAAATGTAATTTTTATAAGTGGTTCAACTCATTTTTTGACAAAGACATCAGTTCCCAGTACAAAACAGTTCAATAATATCAACAATTAATGGACACAGTGGATCCATTTTACATCAGTAAGTTTAAAAGGTGCATTCTTCTCATCTTTTTTTTTTTCCTTTTCTGCATTTGGATTTGGTATAAATCCTTCACTTCCTGCATGTAGCAAAATCAGATGATGGCCTATCTTTATCAGTATTTTCTACTGCATAGACTTACACTAAATCATCATCCAACTGTTTAAATTTTCCATGTTTTTCTTTGAACCAAGTCTCATCAACATGTACAAAATTCCTTGATTGGTCTTTAAAATCACATAAATGGCAATAATAAAAAGCAGCACTTCCAGTCTTTCAGAAAAAAAAAAAACTTATAATTATCAATTGTTATATAATGATGGTTCAGTTGATCTGTAAAACATGACAAAGATACAATGCATTACCACTAAACTGAATTGTATAATTTAATCTCTTCAGTATTTCTGTGACTGTTAAATACCGAATGTCTCCATGAGATTATGATTTTGATTTGTCTTACAGACAAATCAAAATCTAGATTAGTTAGAACAGCTTCATGTCAACATTTCTTTCCTGGTATAATGAATGTGCTATCTATGGTAAAATTACTATTGTTTTTCTTAATAGGCATCATAGTATTAATCATCATAAATGACATGCCTACAGCAATTCTTTGATCAACAATAAATTCTCATTCTTTGATAATTTTGAATTCTCAAAAAGAATAAGCAATTCTTTGTTCATTAATGGTTTCTTTTTCCCCAGATGGTGTAAACATTAAATATGATTTCCCTAGCTTGATTACTGGTAAAAAAAAAAAAAAAAAGAAAGAAAAAAAAAAAAGTAAAGTGCAGCCATTATCAACCCACTGCAGGATGGAAGCCTCCTCAACAATTCGTGTTGAGGGAAATGGACCATAATCTGCCACGCTGGTCCAGTGCGGATTGGCAGATTGACCGTATTCAGCAGTCAAGGGCTTGAACCCCGGTCTACTCAAAGAGCGTGTGCTACTGCCCACTCGGCTACGGATGCCTTATTATGGCCTCCTGATTACTGGTAGGTCTACTTAAACAATTCATGCTTGTTTGTTGATACCATTATCAAGAACTTCCTTGAGACAAAATGTACACTGGATAAAACCCAGCTGAATCCTAGTGTGCATTCCTCAGACTTATGTTGTGCGTGGTATAACTGACCTACAAAAGTTACAGAAAGAACTAAAAGAATTAAACTGCTATTACTCAGTTAAGAGTTGAATGGAAGTATGAGAACAGTTTATAGAGAGCTCAATAGCTTGGGTTATTGTGGCCAGGATGCTGCATACAAATCTTGAATCACACCAAGCAACAAACATGCATGCATTAACTGAAGTGAGTGCACAAAATGTGGCACGAATTAAGGATATTCAGAAAGCTGTAACAGGAAGTAACCAACCAGCCTGATTACTGGTAGGTCTACTTAAACAATTCATGCTTGTTTGTTGATACCATTATCAAGAACTTCCTTGAGACAAAAAGTACACTGGATAAAACCCAGCTGAATCCTAGTGTGCATTCTGCATAGTATATTTGACCTACAAAAGTTACAGAAAGAAGCAGAACTCCTTAAAGGTGGTCAGAAGAATTAAACTGCTACTACTCAGTTAAGAGTTGAGGATGCTGAGTTAAGGATGCTGCATACAAATCTTGAATCACACCAAGCAACAAACATGCATGCATTAACTGAAGTGGGTGCAAAAAATGTGGCACGAATTAAGGATATTCAGAAAGCTGTAACAGGAAGTAACCAACCAGGCTTCGTGCTCTTCATTACAAAAATGTGTGTGATTCAATCGTCTGAATACTTAATTTAACCTGGCATGCCAACAATTAAAAGAAGCTGTGGATCTGCTCTGATATGGCTCCACCTCCTATGAGTAAAGAATTAAAACTTTCTGAATACAAATACACTGTCAAGTAACAATAGATTTTGAGATAATTGTTTTTATCACTTGCAATTATGCATGACTGATTGATTTCTCTATAAACTTTAAGAATCAAAAAAGTTAAAAAAAAAAACAAAAAAAAAAAAGGAAATAAGCTGACTTGCTCAACAAGCAGTAAAACTAAAAATTACTGTAATTAATTCAATAGAATACTATGTTAAATAGCAAAATCTTGCACATACCTGAGACCTTCAACTGTCCCGCCAGGTTCAGCATACCTTCTGCCAATGTCTGAAGACTCGCTTCCCGTTCCACTTGAATTACCATTGCCACTCCGGGAGAGTCCTAATCTGTCTTGTAAGGTTGTTTCTTTGTTCATATTGACTTCTGAATAAGGACAACCAAATGCACTAAGAGAGAGGAGGGGGGAAAATGGAAAAGTTGCTTACTTTGCATTCATGGAGCGCCAAATTAACTTTAACAGACCTCAATTTAATGAACTTCAGAAATAATGGAGTATCCACTGAACCAGACGTTTTGTCCATATGGGACCTAGTGATGTAACTGCCTCAGTGCAATGGTATTTTCTATCAGTTAAAATAGTTTCACAAAAAAGCAGAGAGCCAGGACTTTCCTCACTGTCACCTTCTATCAGCCTGCCAAATGTCAGACATCAGTAAGGAGTCAAATGACCCGCCAGCAAGGAAACTCAAGAGTTCATCAGACTCCAATAAGCTTTAATCAGTTTCCACTGCTATTATATGACACAGCAAAATTTAAGGCTCTTCTTCTTCCCCACAAAATAAGTGAAATAAAATACAATAGGTAATGTTTTTTATTTCACCCTGTTGGGTGTAATACACTACTTGTATACTAAAGGTTTAATACACTACATGTATACTAAAATTCCCAATTCAAAAGAAAATGGAAGAAGAAAAAGCAAATTAGTGCAAGTGCATGACTCCCCACCCAAGGAGATGCACCCTCTTCCCATAACCATCAAAGCATGAGAGCCACTTGCCTAGAAAAAGAAAAATTTAAGACAGGAAACTTACAAGCACCACATTTTCAAGGAGCATCAGCACTTGAACTCTGAAAGAGTCTAGTTTTTCAGTCATTGACTGTTATCCAGCCAAATGCCAACAGATGTCCTGATAAGATATTAACAATCAATGAAGAATCCTTTCCTAGCCTAAAGACACAATCCCATAGACAAATTTGGAATCATCACCATACTAGTTTATTTCAGTTAGGAATTTTGCAAACAAATTTTTTCGCACTTTACTTTTCTAATAAATTATAATTCTGTCATGCAGAAAAGTGTCGTATTTAATTGCATTATATTTATAATTAATAATCCATGTGATTCCTCTACAAACCAAATTAATTTTTTTCTTAAATTTTAATATTCTTTCCATATTTTCTTAGAACCCACTCTCTCCAAATTTGTCCACTTTAAACATACCAATTTTGATAAAAGTAAAAGTAGATTCTTTATTCTTCACTATATCTCATGCATTTGATTCCATTCATTAAGCTTTCAATGATATAAGTTTTCATTTATTGATTCTTTCTAAACATCCACTTAGATCACTGAAAGTGAGGATTAGATTCTATTTACTATATCACAGGCATCCCACAAGGTAAGCCCTTGTCTATTTATATTACATCTAAACAATTTTATGTCTGTGCTTCCATCTATCAATATTGAGTGACAACTCTTTGTACAAGCTCTACAACTTCACAAAGTTATTAATTCTTCCTCTGATAGCACAAAACTCTTCAATTTTCTTTTGCTTCTCTCTCTCTCTCTCTCTGATCAAGAACGTGTTTCTGAATCTTTCAAAGTTTTCTCTCAAAACATGATAAAATTCTATAATGGCATCAGCCTATATAATACAGACATAGCTGGAGCCAGCCAATTGTAATGTGTTGTTAATGTACCTCTTTGCAATGTTACACAACAATGCTCACAAAATACTTAGTCATGTTAAAGCAACAAAATAAAGCCAATTTAAACTACCAAATTAAAAAAAACATGTTCTTGTTTATAAGAGCCAGAAGTATTTACATTAATTGTTTTGAAAAGGAATACCAATATTTAGCAGGCTTGAACCATGGTCCACTCCCTGGTTCAGATTCCTTGTCTCTGATCGCTTGGCTATGCTGGAACAAATTTTAAAAGAAGAACAAATTCAACACATTTTTTAATATAAGGGCAACATAACGGTTACCATTATATTAAAATCCTTTATCTTCATAATAGATCTTTATTTCTCCTCTATTTCAATTGCTATTACAGCAAGTAAAGTAGGGGAGAAATTAGAAATGTTACAACTGCCCTTTTCACAAATTACTCCAGTCTCCCCTATTTAAAAATTTTACAAGATAATCATCAAAATAGATTCATTGAAGATTAAATGCTTCTGGAAAGCAAAAGACAAATATATAGGGTCAACTGATAGGGATGAAAAATATAACCTTTTTTAATACAATCATAAGCAACGAAAAGATCTGCTACTAATGAATTGTTCTGAGAAATTTGGCTTTGAGTGCCTGTGCACACAATACGTCAACGCTAAATTGAGTGGTGCCTCTTACTTCTACCTCTCAAATATGTCATAATAAATAGTTGCCATGTGTTTATAGAAAGTGAATAAAATCCACACAGTTATCACTTACTAAATGGATAATTGGATAGAAGTATGGTTAGGATGACCAATAGAGATGGAGGATATCCTTCTGTTCCGATAATTTGGAAATGACAATGAGCCCTCATTTTCTGTAAGACATTTCAGCAATAAAAGGGGAGAAGGGGGGGTAAACCAGTCTTAAAAATGAAATCTCAAAATGGATCCAAAACATTGATGTTGACTGCAATTTATTTATTTAACTGAATGTGCCTGTTTTTAGGAACTCCTCTTTTACACTTCTATTAAATTCTGGTTAACAATTAATAAACCATTTAATTTGCATATATACATAGGGTCTGCGTTTTTTTATCCTTTTGAAATTTAATTATTAATCTCCATATAATACCATTAAATGATATAAAAAGACAAGAAACAATTGCTAAAACATTGCTGACTGAACTGACGAAATTATGGAGATATCAAGATCTGTCCCTGAAGACAAAATTATGGATCATTGATTCATTAATTCACAATTCAAAATTGTGAATCATTGATTCATTAATTTTTCTGGTTGCCACTTATGGATGTTAGGGATGGAATCTGAAAAGAGTTGACAGGAAGAAAATTGAGGCATTTGAAATGTGGTGTTATGGGAGAATATTGTGTGTTTCTTAACTTGATTGAAGAACAAATGAGTGGGCACTGAATAAAACTGGCAGTGCCTAAAATTCTTCTTCAAGCATCAACAGAAGAAAACTCAAATTTTTTGGACACATAGCAAGGAGAGAAAACTTTCTGTTGAAGAATATAATGGAAGGAAAAATTAAGGTGAAGGGGAGCAGAGAAAGACCTGCAACTAGGTTGAAGGATGGGATCAGTGAACTTCTGGCCATGACAGTTTGCAATGCTGCTTGTAGTGCACAAGATATGCACAAAAGAAAAAGTCCTATAACTTTGTACTTTATGATGATTCAACCATGTCAGGCAGGAAATACAACCCATACCAAAACCCTAATAACACAGCATATCTTCAGGAGTGAAGCACTCGGGATGTAATTTTTTTTAAATTTTTTTTTTTTTTTTTTTATTTCTTCTTTGTAAATATAATCATAAAGGTGCATGTGTGCGCCTGCATGTGCGTGCGTGCATGCGAGAGAGAGAGAGAGAGAGAGAGAGAGAGAGAGTGTGTGTGTGTAGATTCCTTGGAACACATCACTCTTAAATTCTCTAAGTTCGCTGCCTGTGTCACAGCATCATTAGATGTGAAAATATGTTTCTACATATAATATGTATGTAATGGCTATACACAGCTGGACATCAATAGTAATGACTAAAACTCTGCAACCCAAAGGTAAACATAAATTAAATAAAGATTGGAGTTCAAATGGAGAGGTTACCTGCGGAAAAAAATATAACAGGACCTCTCCACTTGCAGGGATTACATCTCAAATATATCTATGATGGTGAGATTATGGAAATATTGGAAAAGAGGATCCAGTTCTCGCAAATATATTTTAGTGCTGTGTCAGTACTACAACATATTTTATATAAAATAATATATTTCATACACATCGACTGCTCATTGATTCTGCCAAGTTTAAGCCCATGCCAAGAAATCAAGATGTCTAATTGCAGAGTTTGCAGTATAAATTAACACACTCAAAAACTCCATTTGTAATGAAAGGTGCTCTCTTAACACTGTGTGCTTAGACACTCTGCTTATTTGCTAGATACCGTGTTTCAAATTTTGACCAACGGCACTGCATACAGGAATAAAAGTTAAATATGTAAAGAAATCGAAATGCCTTTTCATTATGTTTACTGGATGGCTCCTTGGATGTTCATAATTTGTCATCACTGTGATTCTGCATTTTCCTATTGGAATGGCCATTTACAGATTTTAATTTTACACAAAATGATAAAGAATTCTATGGCAGATAATAATTAATTTGCTTCAGTAATTTACATCTTTTCCATCAGTGATATTCATTGACAGCATTCTTCCTACATATCAAATCTAATATCACACATTTTAACATTATTCAGACATTTTAATTGACAAGTGAGCTTACCTGGCAAAAGAAACTACCAAAGAAACTGACTGAAGGACAATCACTTCCAGGCCTACAAAGGTAGGCAATGTGCCCCTGGGTGCACATCCAACAATTTCCAAGCAAGGATGAATTCAGTTAACAATTGACCCATGAAATATAACTTAAGTGTAAACCACATATAACCAAAATTTTCCCAGAATCTGGCAAACAGTCTCTTGCAGTAACTTAACTGGAAAATAAGCAATCAACGTATGGCAAAGCTACAAATAATATGGCTTTCCCATACCATTCGAATCATTTGGTTACACATTCACTACATTAAACTGCTTTCATATTCTTTCTTGTAAAAAATAGGAAAGTAGTCGAATGATCAAAATATTAATTCACTTTATAAAAAAAATAAATCTACTACCTGTGGTGGGTTGTGTACTTGGGGCCTTTGATATGTCCAATACCCTTACATCCTGGAGTTGGGCATCCTCCTTGTGACAAAGTTGCCAAACTTGACAAATCTAAAAATAAGTAGACTAGTTTTAAATTAAACACAAGTTTTCTAAAACTACAATTAAATTCACTTTACAGAGGTTACACATCTGTTTATGTCAAAATTATGGTCACAGGTGCATGTGATGAGATTTTGACCAATATCAATTAATGTACAGTCTACTGTTAATTGAGTGCTGCTATTGGTGGCTGAAAACAATGAAGTAGTAAACTCACCTCCACTGCACTGCTTAAATTATGTTTATAGTCAAACACACCTGCCAACTCTTAGAAATTGTAATTTCTAAATAAAAGTCTTAGAAATTGGAATTTCAAAAACTTTTATTCAGATCCACTCTTTGGCCAGAATATTAACAAAACAGTATCGTAGAATATTTCTTCCAAATTAATAATAATACATTTAATTAATGCATGCCACAAATGCAGAAAATTACATGTTATATATTATGAAATTCATTAAACACGTTTTAAATTCTTCTTCGTGTATATGTTTTAAAAGTACTTAACTATTTTTTTCATTCTGTTAAGTCAATTATACTGTATTGCCTTTGTGACTTTTTTTTTTTTTTTAGTGCTGTAAAGAAATGGGTTAAGTAATTTAAAAATATAATTAATAAATATTAAGAAAATATGAAGAAATGCACATCCTGTCTTTTCAAGAAGCCAACAGTAGTTTTTTTTTTGTTTTTTGTTTTTTTCTATAGCACAATATATTTTTATCACCAAATCAACTGAGTTTTAGCAACAGAACCTATTGCCACTCATATTTTGGTAATGACTGTGGCAGTAGCTTCTGCTACCCACTCAATCAGTTTATACTCTAATTTATTAAAAAAAAAAAGAAAAGAAAAAAAAGCTGAACATCTTGTAAAACTGTAAGACAGACTTGTTTTTGTAAATCTTAAGAAAAATTTACAAAGGTTGGCAAGTACAATATAAAAATTATTAATAATTTTACCAGGCAAAGCATATGAATTTTAAAAATAAAATTCATATGCTTTACCAGCCTTTGATTTTGATAATGGAGAGACTCTCCGCTCTCAATGAACAGTGAGGGCCAAGTACTTAACCTTATAGCTCCACTTAGAGACAAATACTGTCATCAATAGTATTTGTCTCTGAGTTGAACTGTTTAATCACATATCATCGGTGGTGAATACTCATCCTCAGTTCTTCAGTGAGAGTTGAAAATTTCTCCATGACTGCAAATGAATTATGGTAAAGTACGCAAATTTCACTTGATTTGACTACTGTATTTGAAATATCTCTAAAATCTAAAATATTGCTAGAAATCTTATATATATATATATATATTATCAATGCTAATATGATTTTTTTAATGATGATCAATAATTTAAAGGTGAAAAGTACAAACTAAAATAAACAAAAAAGTCCCAGTGAACATTGGGCAGCAAATGAACCGTTTTGGAGATAATGCACATTTTCTGTTAAGATCCGCCACTGACTATGGGAGCACTCTGGGAGGATAATCTGTATTGCTGAGACCTTGTACACGCTGGATATAGTAGGGGTATGGTAATTGGCGATGTAAAATTCGCCACACACTGCTATGACTCAGTACACGCTCTTGCAGAGCAACCCTCCTTGTCAAAATTCCTGGATTTTGTTCTATTCTTTCTAATACCCTTTCCTCAACATCAGGTGCTATGCTTCTGAGCCTACCTGCTCATACTCCATGTGCAAAGTGCCCATGTTCTCTAAGGCGTTGATGTACCTTGATAAATGTGCACCTGTTGGGCTGCCTTCGGCGGGGAAATGCTTCTTGGTACAAACATGCAGCCTTGAGTACACTGCCGTTGGCTTTACCATACATGAAATGCATGTCCGCATACTCTTCGTTGCTGTAACCTCTTTCCATGTTGACTATCCTTTGACAAGTATTAGTATGCTCTCAGAGCATTGAGAGAGGGGGAAAGGGACAGAATGAGCATATCCTAACCTAACCTAAACAAACATAGCAGTAGTGGATCCCAACTCTGTACAGTTCACCTTGTCAGTGGTGGATCCCAACTAGAAATGTGCAATATCTCGAAAACGATTCACTTAAGGGCCTATGTTTACTAGGCTTTTTTTGCATATTGTAGTTCACCTTTAAATTACACCTTTAAGTTCACCTTTAAATTATTGACCATCACTTTTGAAATGCCCTGTATTTAATCATCTCATATTATGGTAGGAAGTTGGGGGAGCAGGGGGTGAGTAAATGTGTGGGAAGCTCAAAAAAGTAAAATAAATAATAAATAATTTTCAACACAAGATAATTACTATTAATGGGTCCAAACAAAAAATACTATAATAAAAACAAAAAAAAAATAAAAATTAAAGCAAAATAAATCATTGTTAAGTACAAAACAAAAGTAAGTAGGAAAAAAAATTACTGTGAGTGAAACACAAATCAACGTAACAAAAAGAGAGGAAAGGGAAGAAAGACTTCCAACAAGAGCATTTTATAGAGAGAGCTGAGTGACAATAGTAAGAAATTCATGCACCCTATTGAACAGTTTATAGAAAAGACACTGGTAGTAGTCAAAAAAAAAAAAAGCTAGAAAAACAATTAATAAGAAAAAATGCAAAAAAATAGAAGGGGAAGGACTTCCAACAAGTAATACTGTATGAGGAGTTTAACATGACAATGGTTTAGAATTCATGCTCCTCATAAACAGAGTTTATGGAAAGTAGGACTGCACCACTGATAATAAACTGAAGGAAAATAACATCAGAGGTAAATTCATATTATGGTTAAAGGAATGGTGAAGTAGTAGGAGACAGAGTAATTATAAATATCTATTGCTCTTCATGGATTAATGTTAAAAGGTGTTCCACAGAGTTTACATGGTGGCCAACTCATCCTACTCAACATCACTTGAAACATATCTAGATACATATAAGTAAATACAGAAGAGTGTCAGTTATCCAGAATAATTAAAGTCAGACCTCTTCCGGATAGCAAAATTTTCTGGATAAGAAAATGTAAGGTAAAATTAAATAAATTCTGTTATAATGTATTAAGGTAAAAAAAAAAAGACTTTAAATAGCGTGAAAAAAAAAGACTTTAAATAGCGTGAAAAAAAAGAATTCATTTAATTAAAATAAATAATAACTTATACATAAAAATTTGCACATTTACATATGTATATTCGGATAGGTATTTTACTGCAAAGTTTATGTGAAAAAAAATTTAAAGTAATTTTTTTAAAATAATGTTTGATCGTATTTTGTTTCATTTGTTGTGACCTTTTCTCTCAAATTCCTTAATAATATCATTTTGATTACATCGCATTCTTCCTGGTTTTCTGCCCATTTCAGTGCTGTTTCTTTTCATTGACATTTTACCATAAAAAAAATGAGAAAAATAATAAATTGCAGTTTTAGACTGATATTATTCTTACTGAATCTGGAGCTAAACTAAACATAATATGAAATGAAGAGAACAAAATATGAAATGGAAAATTGTTCACAGAAGCAAATGACTAAACTCTATCACTCGTTGTTTCCGAGAAAACCCATTAGTCCTAATCCAACATTTCACCAGATATATGATGTAAAAAAAAACAGACAGAAATATTCTCAGAGCACAATAAACATTTGTCTCAAATACTACTATTAATAAAAGAAAAAAAAAAAAAAGAAAAATTAGCTTTAAAATTATTCCGGATAACTGATGTTTTACCATACTTAAATTTGAAGCATCAGTATTTTTTTATGGAACCCAGTATATTAATAATCTTGCCAAAAATTCAAACTCTTAGTTATGGCACTGATACCATATACATATCTAATACCATAACTAATTTTTCATAAATATCCACAAAATTTTCAAATCATAAAAAAAATTTTTTTAAATTGTAATTAAAAAACATTGAAAATAGTGGGAATCACAGACAGGAGCTACAGGTTTAATAACATGTTGGCAAATACTTTTAAATGATTCTTAGGGACATTTGAGTGTCATTATTTTCTATCTTTTGATAACACACAAATGAAATTCCCATCAAACAATTAAATTTTATAGAGAATTAAGTGAAAACAATATATTCCCCTTGAAAGCTTCACAGCACTCAGTTACTATAACATTAATTGTTATATAAGTTAGTGGAATAGTATACATATTAAACCAACTGAAGTTGTGCAGTGGCATCATTACACAACATCTCATATTGTGAATTCTCAATATTCACAATATGAGATGTTATGCAATGACACTAACTTAATTTACACTAACTTATTGCACTAACATATATGACAGTAAACTCTTCTTGCAGTCTAGTGCTTTTTAGCCCTAAATCCTATTATGTATATAACATTTATTATATATAACTGATTAAACTATCTATACTAATAAGAGTAAATCACTGACAATTAGATAAGTTACAGAATTTCTTAACGTACCGATATGATTGGACTCAAGTTTGAATAGCAAAGCTTAATAAACGGTACTTACCATTGATAATCTGCTGTTGTTACATGAAGTAGGATGGAAGAATGATTTTGAGGCTTAAGCGGTTTTGAATAATTTAGAATTTAAAAATAAGTTAATTGGTAAGGATATGGAATTAAAATATGCTCAAAGAAGTAGAAGTGCACAACTTTGTCACTGGTTGTCATTGAAGAATTAATGAAAAACTTTAAAATATGAAACCGGTGAAGCCAACAGTCTGACATTCGTTTTTTTAACGTCATCAGTTGGCAATACTAAAGTGAGAAGAAAACGTGTGTTTTAAAGACTTCTATGCTCCCGTGATGCTCTTTGTGACATGTGGGAATCTTAAGTGCATGACATTCCAGACTGGGGAGAGGTTGGAGGGTAGTTTCGCATTAATGACATTTAGTTTGGTGTGATGGCAGCACCATTCTATAATAAGGGCTTCATATTGAAAAATTTTGTAACTAGATTTTAATTTTATGATGGTAATGGCAGAATCAACTAAAGGGATGTGGTTGTGGGAATGTACGTGTAGTGTAAGTTCGGTACTGGATTGCCCTGTTTTAAAGCTGTTATAATGATAATAAGCCCGTGTGCTAGAAGTTTTTGTGGAATGAATTTTGTGGATAATTTATTTTTAAATTCTAAATTATTCAAAATCGATTAACCCTCAAAATCATTCTTCCATCCTACTTCATGTAACAACAGCAGATTATCTAAGGTGAGTACCATTTATTAAGCTTTGCTATTCAAACTTGAGTAAATCATTGCTAATTGAATCTGAAACAATTGTAAAACCAACTAATATGCCATGGTCCAGTAATTATTTTATACAAATCTGAATTATTACAATTTTATTCTTTAAAAAAAATCAAAAGATTTTTCTCTATAAATTAATTTTAAATGCAGCAGAAGATAGCAAAAACTATAATTTCAAAGATGTGTGAATTAAGAATATAACAGCAGCTTTCCCTATTATTAATGAGTACCCAGTGAGGCATAAGTGAGAATAAGATACTTATGCCTACAGATATATCAAATAATCAAATTTTAATCCATTTTTTGTAAAAAATGGTCTAAATGCATAGATACAACCAAGCTAGAACCAAATTCAGAATATCATCCAATATTTATAACTGGATTATATTCAATAAATATTTTTTTTTTTTTTTTTTTTTGATTTGGTAGTTGTTGGCGCATCGGCTTCTGTGGCCATATTGCACCTCCCAGGGTTTTTGCAGTACTTTGATCCAAGCCCGAGGCGGGAATCGAACCCGCGACCTTTGGGTTGCCGGGCAGGTACTTTACCCACTCGGCTAGCCAGGGCGGCTCAATAAATATAAATTCAACAACTTTATACAGAAAATGTATTAATTAGCAGTTATAAATAACTTACTGATAGGAGCTTGCAGTGGATGTCCTGTTCTGGAACACCACTCAGCAGGATGAATGTCTGGTGAGTCATCATCTACCCAGTAATCATATGCATGAGACCAGCCATCAAAATTAACCTTTATAGCATTTTCATCAGTATCTACAATAGTGGCTACTCTCACCAACATCGGATTCCTTTTATCCACCACTTCTAGCTTCATACCACTTGTGAAACTATGTGCTGGACGTTGTTTAAAGGCACGAGAAGGAACAGCCTGAGATTTTGTCATGGTTAGATATTCTTCCCAACTAAACTTTGATGGATCCTTGAAATCTAAACAGAAAATAAATAAAACTTATAATAAAGTTTTTATATTTATTTTGTGCTATCATTAGATTTGTGTTATCTAAATAGGTGTTGAAAAATGCTACACTCATGTGAGAGGAGAACTAGCCACAAACTCTGACTATTACATAAGAACTAAACTTGTGCATGTAGAGTTACTATGTTTTAACTGTTATTGAGAACGATGGGAGCTTGCTGTTAACCCATTTTGTCTGAAGATGGGATTCAAAGAAGAATCCAGAAAAATTGCTATTTCTTAGTTTGGTATTACACTTTTATTCAAAGAAATAAAGGAATTGTAACAATCACAATAACAAAAAAATATTTTTTTGGGGAAATGTACTTCTAATATTTTACTAATAAAGTAAAAGAAAATTCAGTCAATCATTTTTAATTAATTTATTACTACTTGCTTAAACTTTTCACAAGTCAGTTTTCCAAATGCGATTGAGTGCCAGACAGTGAATTTCTAACAGGATCTGTGGAGTGAGTTTTTGCATGAAATTTGTAAAAATTAAAACTTTATTACATAAATACTTAAAATATTAATCTGTTCCTATTTGCAATTTATTACTCAACACTAGAATAAAATTATTGTAAATTTTTAAAAAATTCTTTTAAAAAAAATTGTAAATAAAAACTGTTATTAATTCTTTTTAAGAAATTATATCTTCTGCTTCTATTCAGTTAGTTTGATTTCATCAACTTCCGAGTCTGAACTGTTATTTATTGAGAAATTCTTCAATTTTGGCTTTTGTTCTCAAATCAGACAACTGGATTCAATAGGTGCAATCATTTTTTCCAATTTTAAAAATTATTTTCATGCTGCCATTTATTATAAACTGTGTCTATAATTAGTTCAAATCACAGTAAAAGATGGCAGCATGTACTAGAAAATTTCAATACAATTCATATATTAACAGACATTGTTTGAAGCAACTTTCAACTTGGTGCACATGGCCTTAGATGCCAATGTGCCATAAAACTACAGAGAACGAGCGTAGCCTGTGCAGACGTACATTTTTGTGGCTCCTGGAACAGAGAGGTTTTTATGATTTATTTTCTGTTTTATTACCTTAAATTGGCATATTAACTTATTTTCTAGAGTAGCTTTATATTCCTATTTAAGATACTTAGTTTAAAGTAACTTAGATAGAGATTTTGTAGGCATTACTTAGTATCAGAAAGGGTATCAAATCCACGTGTTTACCGTTCGTAAATTGCCACCACTGTACGCGATACAAAATATCTCGAAATAGATAGCATAAGCCTAATATAGTATAGTATAGTACATAATATTGTCAATTAATCAGATAATTAATCTTGTTGAACTTCATTGTCAATTAAATTGCACTTTTAACTATACATATAACGACTTGGGTTATGTAACATAAATAATTAGTAAAAAATAAATAATTAATACTTAACTTGATACGGAAGTTATATAAAGGGATTTCGTAGATAACACTCGATACTGAAACATAAATATAGAGTTATAACTGTGTTGGGATATAAGTTTAGGGTTTTAATTTTGTACTGAAATTGAAATTTTATTGAAATTAAATCGAAATCATGACTCAGACCAGAGCAGCAAAGCAAAAGGCTCAAGCTAATGGGAGTGCTGTGGCTCAGGGGCGAACTGGGGGGGGGGGGGAGTTGCCCTCTGAATCGCAGTCTATTAAAATGCACTACTTGCTTGATGTTTGTGGAGCATCGGGTATGGGACATGATACTGCCATGGGGGATGCCTGTGTGTGCGCGATGCAAGGAGTGTAAAAAAATCAGGCGACAACTCAGCGTTGTTATGGGCCTATATGAGAGCTTGAAGGACAGGGTGGATGCCCTCGAAGGATTAAAAGTGAGGGGCCCATCAAGCTCTCAGCTGCCCACACGAATGCCAGAGCTTGCACTTGGTCATCACACAACACAGCGGCAGCCCCCAAGGCAGAATGCGCTGGTCCCCAAGGAACTAGTAGTTGTTGGTGAGGGAAACTCTATTGTCAGGGAAACGGGAAACATGCTTTGTAAAAAGGATAGGTGGAACAGGACCAGGGTATGTCTGCCAGGGGCAAAGGTTGATGACATTGTAGAGCGGATATCATCTTTTAAGGGCACAAAAGGTGATATAGTTGTACACGTTGGCACTAATGATATTAAGAGTAGGAGACCGGCGGAATTACTTAACAAGTACAGGTCACTGTTGAAAAAAAGCAGTGAATTAGGGTTGAATTTGAAAGTGTCTGCAATTCTGCCCAGACACGATAGGAGGGAGTATATGTTGAGAGCCCTGTCGATCAATTTGGCCCTGGAAAGATTGTGCAAGGCTCAAGGGGTAGAATTTTTTTCAGCCTGGTCTGTACTTGTTAATAGGAGAGACTGCTTCTACAGGGATGGGATACACTTAAATAGAAAGGGTGCAAGAATGTTTGCTGATGCTATCGAGGCAGTGTTAGGTGGGTCGGAAAACTGCTAGATTCGGGGGAAACAAGGACTAATATATTAACAGTAGCCACTGGCAGAGGTGAAAGTGATTCTTGCACTGCTTCTATTGGAATGAGCCGCAGCCTAGAAAATAAGATGCAGGATATCTCAGAGACTGCTGGGAATCATTGGGGTACAAGTAAACACATGGGTTGTGTTAGGGTAGCTAAGAAAAAGAACAGGGGCATGTATACTTCCGTGTACACCAATGCTAGGAGTTTAGTAAATAAATTTGATGAATTTGAGGTATTGCTCAAAATATCACAGGCAGATATTGTGGGGATTTCAGAGGCGTGGTGTCACACAGATATAAGGAATGCAGAACTGGAATTTGGGGAGTACAATGTCTACAGAAAGGATACACAGGATAGGAAGGGAGGAGGGGTTATGCTATTAGTTAAGAAATACATAAAATCCAAGGAAGTAAAGCCAGTCAACATTGCTAGACAGTGCAGTGTCGAGTCAGTTTGGTGTGACATAAGCATTGGGAGATCAAAATTGAGAGTAGGAGTGTGCTATAGGCCTAATGACTCTGATGAGTATAATAAGAAACTGTACAGGGAAATAGATTGGGCCAGTAAATCAGAGTCTTATAATGGGGGATTTTAATTTCCCAGATATTGACTGGAATTTGGGGGCTGGTCACTCACACACTAGCAAGGCTTTTGTGGATTTATTGGATGATTGTTTTCTACATCAGCATGTTCGGGAGGCAACTAGAGGGAGTAATACTCTTGATTTGATTATCAGTAGTGATTCTTCATGCATTAAGAATCTGCAGGTAAATGAACCACTAGGTGGCAGTGATCACAGTGTGCTGAAGTGGGATTTACTCAAAGAGGTAACTACCATTAGGTGTAAAGGGAAGGGTTATTGCTTTCGTAAAGACGACTACGATGGACTGAGACAGTATTTAAATTCTATACAGTGGGACCAACTGATGATGTTACCAACAGCAAATTCAAAATGGGAAGCATTCAAAGAACTTATCTTGGAAGCTACTAGGCTTTACATACCAACCAAGAAATATTGTTCAAGGTTTAGGCCTAAGTGGATGCCAGATGAACTAATGAGACATATGGCATAGAAGAAAAATGCATGGGATACATACAAATTAACACGTGACACAGAAGCCTATGACAGATACATGTTGATCCAAGTTTGAACCAAGTTACAAAGGAGGTTAGGCAGGCGAAGGCAGATTATGAGAAATCTTTGGCAAGGGATGCAAAGAAAAACAGCAAAGAGTTCTTTACTTATGTAAACTCTAGAAGGAAGGGGATGAATCAGATTGGTCCACTTGATATTGATGGGTCAACTGTTCATGATCCTGCTCAGGTAGCTAACAAACTAAATGAATATTTTGCATCGACATTCACACATGAGGAGTTATTCAGCGACGGGAATGCCAGAGGTGTATTCAACTCTGGCAGTAAGCTAGAGAATCTTGTAATAACTGAGAGTAAAGTGGAGGAGAAATTGTTGAAGATAAATACAAGAAAGGCACCTGGGGTGGATGGGATCTATCCAGTTATATTAAAGGAGGCAGCAAAGGAAGTAAGCAAACCCTTAGCCATAATTATGAGAGCTTCCTTGGACTCAGGGGAAGTACCCATGGACTGGATATGTGCAAATGTGACCCCAATTCACAAAGGAGGATCAAAGGGCAACACAAGTAATTATAGACCTGTTAGTTTAACTTCTGTTCCCGGAAAATTAATGGAGGCACTGGTTAAAGAAGCACTGCAGGATCATCTAGACAAGACTTCAGTTATAGCTCAGACACAGCATGGTTTTGTTAAGGGGAAGTCTTGCCTGACCAATTTGATTGGATACTATGATGCAGGGAATAACTTTGATATTATATACTTGGATCTTAGAAAGGCTTTTGATACTGTTGCACATGGAAGACTGCTGCACAAATTGGAGCATTGTGGCATTGGAGGCAAATTGCTGCTATGGATGAAGGGGTGGTTGAGAGGGAGAAGACAGAGTGGTAATCAATGGACACTGCTCATCGTGGACTAATGTTATTAGTGGAGTCCCTCAGAGTTCAGTATTGGGTCCATTATTGTTTTCTGTATTTATAAATGATATTGATGATGGTATATCAAGCTTAATGTCCAAGTTTGCAGACGATACGAAGTTTGGCAGGGTTGTCAAGGACACTACTGACACTATGCTACTGCAACAGGATCTGGAAAGTTGAGCAGATGGGTGGAGAGGCAGCAAATGAAGTTTAACATTGACAAATGTAAAGTACTACATATGGGAAACAGCAACCCCAGAGCAATGTATCAACTCTGTGGTACTACACTGGCAGTGGTAGAGAATGAAAGGGACCTGAGGGTGGTTGTGCAGGCAGATATGAAGTTTTCCGAGCAGTGCAGACGGGCTACAAGAGTAGCTCATGGTGTATTGTCGATGATATATAGGAATTTTTCTAGCAGGGATAAGGAGGTGATTATTCCCTTGTATAAGGCAATGGTCAGGCCACACCTAGAGTACTGTATACAGGTCTGGAGGCCTCATTTCAAGAAGGATGTAGAGATGCTGGAACGAGTACAGAGAAGGGCAACAAGATTAGTGAATGGAACAAAGGGGTGCTCTTACAAAGAAAGGCTTAAGTTTTGCAAATTACAGTGTCTGGAGACTAGGCACCAGCGAGGTGATCTGATAGAGGTGTATAAAGCCTTGAATGGTTTGAGCATGCTCAATGCTGATGGGATTCTTCCTCTTGCTCAGAATAATCACCTGAGAGGGCATAAATTCAAATTGAGGAAAGACAGATGTAGGAGAGACGTGAGGAAATTTGCCTTTAGCCAGCGGGTGGTTGGTTGGTGGAACCGACTTCCATCCCTTGTCGTGGAAGTTGATAGCCTAAATAAGTTTAAGGCTCAGCTGGACAGGTATTTCGAACGAACAGAGGGGTGAAGTGGAAGTGGGTATTTTTTTTTATTTATTTATTTTTTTTTTTGGCTGATGCTGCATAAGCTTGCTTTCTTGCATCAAATGCCTCTACTAATGCTAATTCTAAAATAACAAACAACCTCAAAGCAGATTTATGGGTAAACTTGCCAGAGCACACACTTGAAAAATGTAGACCTATGGACATACTACCCCTGAAAGGGTTAAGAAACTGTAATGTTCTCCTTCCATCAATACTTTTTTCTTAATTCATTATATTTATTATCAAAACACAGATACAACTTGACTTGTTATTTTTTATTATTTTTTTTTTAATCAGGTAAGCCTCATATTTCTCAGTAAATGATAACTAGGGGGCTTTTCTCGCGAACCCCCACACACTTTTCTAAGTAAAATGTAGAGGTATGATGGAGTAAGTCAAATCTTTTCTAACGGAAAAGACACAAAATCATCAAATTCAAATTATTTTATTAGAGTCACCCAGAATTCCTTCTATATACCCATTTTTGTGTAAAGTGACTGTAAATTGTGTGTTCTCTGGTCGATTTGCCTGCTTTGCTGAGCAAAAAACCCCCAGTTTCTGAGGGGGAAAACCTTGCTATCTATGCCTGAGGACTGACTAATCCAGCTGAGGAGTGAAAAAAGCCCATTACAGTTCCTTGCATCATCGATGGGATTCGAACCTGGCCTTTTCCACCCGGTGTTGGGAGGACAGCGATGAAACCATTATGCTACCCCACGCAAACCGTAAAAGACACACCTGCCGAAAAGCACTGATCGATATCTAATCAGGAAATGGCCTATGTAATTATTTACCTGTGCATTTGTAGCAATGTATTGCCCCATACACTTGTACCACGTGACCCGCATCCCTCTTCTCCCATTGGCTACCCTACCATGTGGCATTATCAAGGTCAGCATTTCTCAACCTATGGTACACATACCACTGGCGGTATACAGAAAAAGATTTGGTGGTACAAGAATAACAGACGATTGAATTTTTTAAATTTATGAAATTATGAAAAATAAAACATTAAAAAAAAAAAACCCTCTAAAGGTAAATAATTACATGTTTTACCTATCTTTTTTCAATCTAAGAGGAGTTCTTAAATCATGTGTTGATTTTCAAATATTTTGTTTGATCAACCTCTGAGCTGATAGCTATATATTTCTCAGAAAGCTTAAAATCATGACCGAGTCTTATCTTGCAATGTTAATCAAGTATTTTATAGTTTATTTTGTTTCGTTATCTAGCTTGTTCAATTTTTGTATTAAAAATGAAATAAAAATAGGTATAATTTATAACATAGCTTTATTATGCAAATATTCTTGACTTTTCCTCTTAATACAAATACATATTTTATTGAGTGATACCGAAATTTTCCAGTTTTGGTTTTGGTGGTACAAGTATTAAAAAATTTGAGAACCGCTGCTCGAGGCAGAATAAATATCACTATGTAATTATTTACCTGCATTTACAGGGTCACTTAAGAAAAGGCCCTTTGCTTCGGGTTCCATAATGCATGAGGAATATTGTTGCATCCAAAAGAGCAGGACTAAAATATTTACAAACTATAAAAATATTTAAAATATTTGCAAATATACAAACTATATTGGGTCCCTTCATCAGCTAACATTACAATGGAACATCAAATGATGCCGGTGTGTATCAGACAATGAAACACATGCACAAGGTTGGTAAATGTTGTGGAGGCAGTTATGGCTCAAATAAGTGACATAATTGCCTGCCCTCTTTTCCCATTGAATCAATATGAGGCACACCTCATAAAAACACTATTCCTATGGCAACTGACATATGTTAATTCATGAGGGCATGAATAGACACAACACATGGTGTCCTGCACTAGTTCAACACCACTATAGAATACTGAATCCTTAAATGGGGAGGCATATTATAGCCGGAGCAGCTTATGTACCATCAAACCCCCACCACAACAACAACAACAACTTTAAATGGGCCCACAACGTTCAGGATTACACCTGTAGGTATATATCTTTCATATACCTACAAATATATGAAATGTTCTTCAAGTCGCTAATAAGTTGTCAATTTTCCAGTTACTCTGCCTAGATCTTGAGGAATTTAATTTTCCCACTCTTGCCTACTGCTTCAAAGTAATTAACATGATGCAATTAACAGGAGAATAAGATGGCATTCAACTGGGATTTCATTGGTATTGAGAGTTTCATCAGCTCATTTCCAAATTCACCTAAGTCGACTATTCAAATTTCATCATTACTGACCAAACTGAAATAAGATTAACCAATAACCTTGATCTTGATATAGATCAAATGGTCAATAACCAAGAAAGACAGATTTGTTTATGAAAAATGTGTTTGTATAAAACTATCAATTGTACTGTGCTTTCTGTAAGCTCTGTTATTAATCATAGAAACTATTAATTTCAACTTTGCTTTGTTACTTTCCTCAAGTGTAAAGATCCACTAGTCTTTGTTCTAGTGTCACAGTTGATCCAACATACTCAACTTGGAATTAGCATTAGAAAAGGCCCATGATGCAAGAAAGCAAACTTATATAGCATCAGCCAAAAAAAAAAAAAAAAAAAAAACACACATCCTTCTCATTTCACCCATCCACTCACTCCAAATGTTTGTCTAGTTCTGCCTTGAATCTATTTAAGCTATCAACTTCTACAACGACAGATGGCAGTTTGTTCCAGCAATCAACAACCCGCTGGCTAAAGACAAACTTCCGCACATCTATCCTACAACTGTCTTTCCTCAATTTGAATTTATGCTCTCTCAGGTGATTATTCTGAGCAAGAGGAAGAATCCCGTCAGCATAGAGCATGCTCAAACAATTCAAGGCTTTATACACCTCAATCAGATCACCTCACAGGTGCCTAGTCTCCAGACACTGCAATTTGCAAAACTTAAGCCTTTCTTCGTAAGAGTAACCCTTTGTTCCATTCAGTAATCTTGTTGCCCTTCTCTGTACTCGTTCCAACAGCTGTACATCCTTCTTAAAATGAAACCTCCAGACCTGTATACAGTACTCAAGGTTTGGCCTGACCATTGCCTCATACAAGGGGATAATCACCTCCTTATCCCTGCTAGAAAAATTCCTATATATCATTGACAAGACACCACGAGCTACTCTTGCAGCCCGTCTGCACTGCTCAGAAAACTTCATATCTGCCTGCACAATTACCCCAGTCCTTTTCACTCTTTACCACTGTCAGTGTAGTACAACACAATTGATACATTGCTCTGTGGTTGCTGTTTCCCATATGTAGTACTTTACATTTGTGAATGTTAAACTTCATTTGCCAACTCTCAGCCCACCTGCTCAATTTTCTAGATCCTGTTGCTGCAGCGTACTGTCATTAGTGTCATTAACAACCCTGCTGACCTTCGTATCGTCTGAAAACTTGGACATTAAGCCTGATATACCATCATCAATATCATTAATAAATACCGAAAACAACAATGGACCCAACGCTGAATCCTACGGGACTCCACTAATAACATTAGTCCACAAAGAGCAGTGTCCATTGATTACCACTCTGTCTTCTTCCACTCAACCATTCCTTTATCCATAGCAGCAATTTGCCTCCAATGCCACACTGCTCCAATTTGTATAGTGGTCTTCTATGTGCCACAGTATCAAAAGCTTTCTGAAATCCAAGTACATGATATCAAAATTAATTTTTGCATCCAGTTCCTTTGTGACGACATCATAGTATCCAATCAATAACTGAAGTCCTGTCTAGATGATTCTGTAATGATTTTTTAATTAGTGTCATCATTAATTTCCCTTTAAAGATCATTAAAGATTGCCAACATCATCATTACTACTACTACTACTATTTGGTAACTTTTTGATTAATTTGATTGTGCTTTGGTTATGAAAATACAGCTACATCAGAATTTGTTCATCTAGTGAGCTTGATATGATAATGGCAATAAATTTCTTTTGATGATAATAATATAATTTTAGATATGACTTCACATGAGATGCTTTTCAAAAATATAAGATATTAATCCCAACTAGCAGTCAAAAATTCTAATCAAAATTTGTATTAGTTGCACAATTTTATAATTTCAGCATACCTTGAAATAAGCAAAAATACAAAAGAAAAATATATTTTCTATTTAGTGAATACAGAAAAGGCATTGCCAATAAAATAATACTTTAACAACTTACTATTTGGAGGAGTAAGTTCACGTTTATATTCCTTACACCAGTTGACAGGATGGAGGTAGGGTGAAGAGGGATCTGCCCAGTAATCATATGCATCTTCCCAGCCATCAAAATGAACTAGGAAACGGCTTTCCATTACATCACCTATACTCGCAACACACACTAAAGAACTGTTTTTTCTATCTACTGCTTCTAATTTCATTCCAACCCGGAAACCATGAGAAATAGCCTAAGAAAACAGTGTAAAGTTTAATTAAAAATTTCAGACAACGATAACAATTCAAATTTATGCAAAATTATCTAAAAGCCTATTAATAGCCTTAATATCAATTAAGATACTTATGAATATACAGAGAAAAATTAACTTCCCATAGCTGAATATATTAAGTTTCACCTATTCAATTGTAATTACTGAATATTCCTATAAAGACTTCTGCTGGGATAAAAGCAACACTACCATTACAATAATGAAGAATAATTGCTATAACATGATAATGAATTCTCCAAAACCTTCATAAAACACTTTAGAAGATTTATCCTCTTCCAGAAGGATCAATTATGGAGTGCACAGACAATCCAGGATTTCTCTCTCTCTCTCTCTCTCTCTCTCTCTCTCTCTCTCTCTCTCTCTCTCTCTCTCTCTCTCTCCTCAATACAATATCATTAATTATCAATACTAAAAACAGGGGCATTATATAACTCATTATACATATCTAAGTACTGTATTATATAAATTTTTATAATAGTGCTTATAGTAAATCAAAAATCTTTGTGCATTTCTCCTATAGTGATAAATCTAATAGATGTGAAGCCAGGGAAGCATCCACTTTACTTAGCTCTCCATTCAATAATTAAGGATGACCAAATGACATACATTTCACAAATGTATATCATCTCAGTTCTAATCTTAATGATGTCCATTTCCATCTAAAGTCTGCTTAAACTAAATCACTTTTTCTGACAGAATCTCAATTATCAGTTGCTTCAACCACCTCTCACCTCATTTGTTCAAATTATTTGCTTTATAATTCCTTCTACTTTAAAAGCAGTGCTTATAACATGTTTTTTTATGACATACACAACATATTTATGAAGAATTGACAAGGAGAGAGAGAGTGCTATAATGTTAGAGGACATCTAATATTATAGCTTGGTGATGGTCCCTTCTCTAAGAAGAAGGATCATATTCCCATTCTCAGCCTTGTGTCATTTGGCATTACAAGAATGCAAAGTGGGATTACTGTTACTAATTTCTATTCCTCTTTTCCTTGGTTTGACCACAAACACATTCCATTAGGATATGCAGTGTTAAAATGTGTACTATATTGTATCCATTCATGATAAGAATATAGTGCAAGGTCTGGTCAAAAAGTATTCCAATAATCCAGACACTTTTCATGATTGAGACAACAAAACACATTATGACAAAGTTTGTGTAATGTACTGTAATATATTGTGTAATGTAATATATTACACAATATATTACAATACATGTAATAATAAAGTTTGTGTAATATAATTAAATGCCTCATAGTTTGCTAATGTCAGCTGATAAAGAAGACATGCTTTTACATTTTGATATTTATTTAGAAACTGTACAGGGAAATAGAGTGGGCCAGTAAATCAGAGAGTCTTATAATGGGGGATTTTAATTTCCCAGATATTGACTGGAATTTGGGAGCTGGTCACTCACACATTAGCAAGGCTTTTGTGGATTTATTGGATGATTGTTTTCTACATCAGCATGTTTGGGAGGCAACTAGAGGGAGTAATACTCTTGATTTGATTATCAGTAGTGATTCTTCATGCATTAAGAATCTGCAGATAAATGAACCACTAGGTGGCAGCGATCACAGTGTGCTGAAGTGGGATTTACTCAAAGAGGTAACTACCATTAGGGGTAAAGGGAAGGGTTATTGCTTTCGTAAAGGCGACTACAATGGACTGAGACAGTATTTAAATTCTATACAGTGGGACCAACCAATGATGTTACCAACAGCAAATTCAAAATGGGAAGCATTCAAAGAACTTATCTTGGAAGCTACTAGGCTTTACATACCAACTAAGAAATATTGTTCACGGTTTAGGCCTAAATGGATGTCAGATGAACTAATGAGACATATGGCAGAGAAGAAAAATGCATGGGATACATACAAATTAACACGTGACACATGTGTGTGGACATGTGTTTTTGTAATGGGCGGCACCTAGAATGTCAGTTCATCTCCGCCTCTTATCTCTGTGAAGAACAGTACCACTGTAGAAGGGCCAGAAATAAGTAGTGTATGTTTGTGTGTATTGTGTGTGTTCTGTTGTTGTGTCTGACCGCTTGGCTACCCAGAATCATCAGTCACCTGGACAGATGATTCTGGGTACTCATCCACACCACGGGAAGGTGGGCCAGTCTCAATGGAGCTCGCACTGTCTCAATTTGAGACTCTGACTCACCTGATGTTGGCAAAAGATGGGCCAGATTCCTCTGGGGGCCCACTCCAGAGGAGAAAATATATATATATATATATATAAAATAAATAAAATAAATAAATAAAAAAAATAATAAATAATAATAAATAAAATAATATAAAATAATAATAAAAATAAATTTTTTAGGGAATGTTGCTCCCTATTGAGCAGCTCCACCAGACAAAGGAGTAGAATTATTCGTAGCCGTATAACTAATTCTTCTTCTTGTGAAAACATTAGATGCAAACTGCTGAAGAGCAACATAAGAATTCTTGTCTCCCACCAGCAAAGTTTCATGCCCATGAGAGAGAGTGTAGAAACTGATGAACGAAGAACATCTCTAAAGTCATTATACAGCGGACATTCAAATAAAATGTGGCTGCAATTTTCATTTTCCCCGCATTGACAAGCTTCCATTCAAAAAAGACCAAAATGACATAGGTTTTCGTTAAGAGATCCATGTCCTGTTAAGAGGAAGGATGTATATAAGTCTAAAGAGAACCAAACAGGTTTCTGCTTTACACAAAAGGTCACCTTAGGGAAAAAAGTTCTAGTAACAGATCCGACAGATGATGTATCCCAGCAGGTCTGCCACAGATTTATCATTTCATTCCACAAACGATTACGTTCTTGCTTAATATCTGAATTAATATTCAGAAAAAAAACCTATAAATTCAGTTGATAGTTGGTTTTTTAACCTATAACAAAGACCTCTGTAAGCTACGTGAATGTCCAATGGCAATACACCTGCAAGAACCTGCAGTGCAGAAACTGAAACAGTACGACAAGCTCTTAACATACATAATAATATTGTGCGTTGCATAGTAGCCAACTTCAATCGAAATTTAACAGTTCTAAGCCTGTGAAACCATACACCTGCAGCATAAGTAGCCATAGGAAGGAATACGATGTTATAATAGATTCTCATGGTACGTCTATTAAGTCCCCAGTCGGAACGAGAAATTTTTACAATAGCACCAGTGAATCTTCTGATTACGTTATTTAAATGAGAGACAAAATTAAGCTTTGAGTGGATTGTAATCCTAAGTAATTTAGTTTCAGAGACAAGTGGAATTCTGTTATTATTAATCTTCACTAAAGGAGGTCGTTGCGGGTTTAAATGTGAAACACATGACACAGAAGCCTATGATAGATACAAGTTGATCTGTAACCAGGTTACAAAGGAGGTTAGGCAGGCAAAGGCAGATTACGAGAAAACTTTGGCAAGGGATGCAAAGAAAAACAGCAAAGAGTTCTTTACTTATATAAACTCTAGAAGGAAAGGGATGAATCAGATTGGTCTACTTGATATTGATGGGTCAACTGTTGATGATCCTGCTCAGGTAGCTAACAAACTAAATGAATATTTTGCATCGCCATTCACACATGAGGAGTTATTCAGCGAGGGGAATGCCAGAGGTGTATTCAACTCTGGCAGTAAGCTAGAGAATCTTGTAATAACTGAGAGTAAAGTGGAGGAGAAATTCTTGAAGATAAACACAAGAAAGGCACCTGGGGTGGATGGGATCTATCCAGTTATATTAAAGGAGGCAGCAAAGGAAGTAAGCAAACCCTTAGCCATAATTATGAGAACTTCCTTGGACTCAGGGGAGGTACTCATCGACTGGAGATGTGCAAATGTGACCCCAATTCACAAAGGAGGATCAAAGGCTGACACAAGTAATTATAGACCTGTGAGTTTAACTTCTGTTCCTGGAAAATTAATGGAGGCACTGGTTAAAGGAGCACTGCAGGATCATTTAGACAAGACTTCAGTTATAGCTCGGACACAGCATGGTTTTGTTAAGGGGAAGTCTTGCCTGACCAATTTGATTGGATACGATGATGCAGTCACAAAAGAACTGGATGCAGGGAATAACTTTGATATTATATACTTGAATCTTAGAAAGGCTTCTGATACTGTTGCACATGGAAGACTGCTGCACAAATTGGAGCAGTGTGGCATTGGAGGCAAACTGCTGCTATGGATAAAGGGGTGGTTGAGGGGGACACGACAGAGTGGTAATCAATGGACACTGCTCATCGTGGACTAATGTTATTAGTGGAGTCCCTCAGGGTTCAGTATTGGGTCAATTACTGTTTTCTGTATTTATAAATGATATTGATGATGGTATATCAAGCTTTATGTCCAAGTTTGCAGACGATACAAAGGTTGGCAGGGTTGTCAAGGACAATACTGACACTATGCTGCTGCAACAGGATCTGGAAAGGTTGAGCAGATGGGCTGAGAGGTGGCAAATGAAGCTTAACATTGACAAATGTAAAGTACTACATATGGGAAACAGCAACCCCAGAGCAACGTATCAGCTCTGTGGTACTACACTGACAGTGGTAGAGAATGAAAAGGACCTGTGGGTAATAGTGCAGGCAGATATGAAGTTCTCTGAGCAGTGCAGACAGGCTGCAAGAGTAGCTCATGGTGTCTTGTAAATGATATACAGGAATTTTTCTAGCAGGGATAAGGAGGTGATTATTCCCTTGTATAAGGCAATGGTCAGGCCACACCTAGAGTACTGTATACATTCCTGGAGGCCTCATTTCAAGAAGGATGTAGAGCTGCTGGAACGAGTACAGAGAAGGGCAACAAGATTAGTGAATGGAACAAAGGGGTGCTCTTACAAAGAAAGGCTTAAGTTTTGCAAATTACAGTGTCTGGAGACTAGGCACCAGCGAGGCGATCTGATAGAGGTGTATAAAGCCTTGAATTGTTTGAGCATGCTCAATGCTGATGGGATTCTTCCTCTTGCTCAGAATAATCACCTGAGAGGGCATAAATTCAAACTGAGGAAAGACAGATGTAGGAGAGACGTGCGGAAATTTGCCTTTAGCCAGTGGGTGGTTGGTTGGTGGAACAGACTTCCATCCCTTGTCATGGAAGTTGATAGCCTAAATAAGTTTAAGGCTCAGTTGGACAGGTATTTCGAACGAACAGAGGTGTGAAGTGGAAGTGGTTATTTTTTATTTATTTATTTATTTATTATTATTTTTTTTTTTGGCTGATGCTGCATAAGCTTGCTTTCTTGCATCAAATGCCTCTACTAATGCTAATGCTAATATTTCGAAATATCAGACTACACACTCCAATGCATTCATGTATGGTTGTGTTAAATTTTGCTCTAAAATTAGGAAAACTGCAAGTGCATCTGATCATTTTAAAACAGCATATGGGGACTCAACAGTGGGCCATACTCAAAGTTTTTGACTAGCATTGTTGTTTAAAAGAGGGTACGGAGTCTATCAAAAGTGATTCCCAATCTGGATGGCCCTCAACTTCAACAAATGATGAAAGTGCATCTCAATTGCAAAATTCAGTATGAAATGGCTGAAGATTAATTGTTCATAAAATTACTGAAACAACCTGTATCGCTTTCAGAACAAGTCATTCCACTTCACAAAAAACTTTGAACATAGGTGTGTTTCCACAAATTTTGTTTCAGCAGTGGCTGTTAACAGAAGAGCAATGTAAACAATCCTTGCAAGTCACTTCTGGTTTGTTTGAATATATGACTAATAATGAGACATTTTTGAAACGTGTCACAGCAGGAGGTGAAATGTGGATTTACAAGTACAATCCTGAAGGACATTGATTCAATAATGTAAAAACAATAAAGAGTAATAAATGATCCAGCTTTTGGAAAATTTAAAATCAGCATTAAAGAAGTTTGTTGTTGTTGTTTTGGTTTTTAGGAGCATTAGCAACTAAGGCCATATTGCTCCGGGAATATGTGGTGGTCATTCCCTGACCTTTCTGCATCCTCCGTATTTGGTGGTGAAGGGCTCGAACCCCAGTCTAATCAAGAAGTGTGTGCTACGCACTGTTGCTCCTTCCCACCTGGCTACGGAGACGCAAGAGTGGGAAAATAGTCTGTTCACACACATCACCTCATAAGGACCTCATCACCTCATCCCTATATCGAAGGGATTAAGTTGCCCACTATAAGTATACTTATTGTCAATACATTATAGCAAGCTAGACTTTTTGGATATTATTATATACAAAAAGTATATTATAAATGGCTTGTATCCAAAATTCAGCTTCATTTTTCCCCCTAAACTAAAGTTCAGTAGCTTTAGTGTAGACTTGAAAATCAGAGGTTGATAGCTTGTAAACTTGCTCCTTGTCCAAACAGTAGTTTTATCTCTTGCCAAAACTATTAGCTGCAAGTTCTGCCCATGAAGTTCTTTTCTAACTGTTGTACTGGTTACCTTGGTAATTCTCCTCCAACCATGTGAAATACATACTATTCAATGCCTACTGACACTAGGACAGAAGAATCTTGATGCCAAGACATCTCCAAGTAATGATGACATTTTTCCTTATCCTTTAAAGTTAATTCTCACTTTGAGTTACCTCTTTCTCCCTTATTACACAGATGTATTTCTTTGTGGATGAAAATTTATTCATATCCAGCCAATTCCTAATAAGGGTGATTTCTCCTTTACTCTTTCCAAATGGGGAAAATTCATCAACCAACAAAATTTTCCATTATCTTCCATCAATGTCAATCCACTGGTGATATCCTCGCTTCTGCATAGCTATCAATCAACCTCTGATTTTCAAAAAAGCAAGAGATTTCATAAATTTTATCAGGAGAATGAAGAATTTTTTTTTTTTTAATCCAGACATTGGCTTTGAAATGAATGTGTTGTTTATCAGAACAGAATGCTTTCAAGTATTAATGATTTTTCTGGAGTGATTTAATGATTAGTGGATTTTCACCCACAATTCTTCTATCTGTGGATTTCTGCCTTGGATTGTCTGTTAGGTAGCACCAATTGATTACCAATGTTTTACTGTTGCATGCTGTTATCATTCTTTTTGGATTTTAGGTCCATAAAAAACTTGAGCCATACTATACTACTCTCCAAACAAGTGACAAATGCCTTAACCATTAGACTGTCACAGAAGGCACTGTTGCAAGCATTGCCTTCTTCAGAAATATTGAGTCAAAGTCTGTTTATAACAATGGGCATGTTGACTATGCTTGGCTGTCAAGAACACTGGAAATGCAAAGCTGACAAAGTTCTCGACATCCAAGCCTTTTAATAGCTCCTCTTTGCTAAGATGAACAATTGGCAAGAATGGATTCTTTGACTTTTTTTTTTTTTTTTTTTTGGTTAGGAAAGCTTGCAAACACTTTGATTGCTGCAATCTGTAGTAGTTGAAAATGGCATATTTTTCAAGTGATCACTATTTGATTTCACTAACAATGCCTGATGCTTTTGTTCTTTCACATCCATATTTTTAAGACAAGAGTCAAACTTCATATGCATCTAGCAGCTCCTACAGTATAGCAATTTGTCTGGATAAAAGAATCCCAGAGAAGATCTGAAATGTCAATGTTGAAAAGTTTAAAAGAATGTGCCTCTATGTATGAAACTTTTTCAAAAACTGGTATCAATAAATTAATTAATTGTGTAAATATACATGGAGCCTAGTGTTTTAATTTTTATAATTTAAGTTAATAATCCAATGTAATAACCTTCATGTAAAAAAAAATAAAATAAAAAATAAAAGCAAGTATCCTCCTGATTATTTTTACATTAATACTAATACACACATACATATATAGAAATTAATAGTCAACAAACCTGAGAATTTTTATTTGTAAAAAGATTTTTTGGTGCGGCCTGTGCCTTTGATTCTCTCAAATAGCTGCTCCAATTAAATTCTTGTCCTATGTAACCTAAGAGAAAAATAAATACAATAATTTATTCTATTAAAACAAAATTTGAAAATTAATTTATATTAATTTTTTTACCAGTTATGAACACTTTTGTGAGTACAGATACAAACATTGAGCTGGCTTAATGTTAGCAACACCTATCTAATGCAGCCCATCAACATCTTGGCATAGACTCCACAATGTGTTACAGGGTGTCCCACGGTAATGCTGTCTACTCATTGCACAAAGTGTCCAGTAATGCTTATACACTGTCAGGTGGATGGTCATAGCATCAAATATCTTTTTTCAAGTAGGTCCGAAGTAGACTCGACTGGGTTGAGATTGGGTGAGTTTGGCAGCTGAGGGGGGGGGTATGGAGAATTCTTTATCGTGTTCCTGAAACCAGTTAGCAATCAGCTAGGCCTTGTGACATGAAACACTGTCTTGTTGACAGATGCCAGAGCTGTCTGGATACCCTGTCATCATGAAGGGGTTTACTTGGTCGGCAACAACAGAAGGAAGCCATTGATCAGAAGAACCAGGGCATGCCACAAAAACAGTGCATCCAGGTGCCATGGCCTCGTGTTGCTTCCCCAAATGTGGATATGCCCATCAGCATAATAAAATTGGAAACAGACTTCATCACATCAGGCAACAGATTTGCACATTGGTAGTCCAGCGTTGGTGCTGATGTGCTCATGCAAAGTGCAATTTCTTGTGTCGCACAGTGAGCATGGGTACCCATGACAGTCGAGTGACTATCATAGCCAATACAAGCTAATGTCTGGAACACAGTCAACGTGCATATTGGTCTTGATATTTCACATTGTACTGGGTGGTTTTCTCAGCCATTGTGCTGTGCCACTGTTGTGTTATGAGACGAGAAACACAACACTCACAATGGGTGTCAACCACATGTGGCTGTCCTACACGTGACCTCTGGCTGGATGTTCAACTACTGTTGAGCCAGTCATGGTAGATTCATGAAACCACAGAATGGGAGCACTTACCCATGTTGACTGTTCCCAAAATGGTGGTAGCTGTGCATCTTGTCCCCACAATCATTCCACATTCAAAGTCAGAAAGATCTCAGCAGTGACCCATCCTTCCTTGCAGACACTTAAAAACTGACCACCACATGCACGAACCACAATCTAGTATCAGCCCTCCTGACTTTGAGCCTTCGCCAGCTTCATGGACTAGTCCATTACTGCACAAGGGAGTGCTGCTAATGTAAAGCCAACTCAGTATATGTGTATATACTTTTTCACGAGAGGGACCAATGGAGTATATATTGCTTTGAAGGTTGTTTCGACACAACATCAACAAATTACATTTGTATATATACAGTCATCTTTTCAAGACATCCAGTACATACAGAGGTGTAGCTAGGTTTTTGGCATCCTTGGCAAATTCGTGGCTATGCGCCTTTTTTCGATAATTCATAATAAATAATAATAAGTACAGTCTGACCTGTTTAACGAACTTTTTTACAGAGAATTCTATTTAGCGAATTTTTTGAATTCCCCTATTTAAAATAGTTTCCATAGAGTGAAGAAGATAATTATAGACATGCCACAATGGTGTCATGTCTATAATTAATTAGGCTTTTGTTGTTTTATTTAAATTATAAATCACTATATTCATGATTACCTGTTTATATAGCAAGCACAAAAACACTATACACATATTATTTATAACTTGTAGCTTATTCAGTATCGTAGAACTTGCACCATGCGTGAATTGTGAATGGCTATGCATTCAAGCCTGCGCTGATAAAGCGGTCGCCTGATTGGCCCTTATGTTTTAGATGGCAAATAGATCTATGCTGCTATACAGTATGTACTCAGATTTAAGGATGCATACAGTCTTGAATCGCCCTCTGAAAACATGGCATTTGTTGAAAATGCCATGGCAAAAATGGCATTTGTGTGGGGGGCGAAAATTAATCCCCCCCAATTTCCTTCTCCCCACCCAAATCTGTCTACCTTCACAGCGCACAGCCCCACATGACAAAATTGTAACTACACCAAAATTGCTTGCCCGACACTTTTCGGCCAAAAATAAAACTCATCCAGCGTACAATCCATTCTCGCTCTTAAGGCAAATCTCTATGACCAAACAGAGCACCAACAGCGATTAAAGCAATGTCTCTTTTTTTTTTTTTTTTTATATAGGTCCTAGCCATTGAAATCTGAGGAAAGTAGGTGGCAGGACCTGCCAGAGTACTGATTCCTTATTGGTAACACCTGGCTAGCCTCCACGTGGCACGGTATGGGCAACGTCGGGTCCCATCAGGGGCCCGATGGCCAATAAGCCAGATGAACAATGGGCACAACAGACTACACTATACACGATTCACACACTTTAAATCTCTGGCTTGACAGGGTACTGTCACTCGATACAGAGAACACCGCGGAGATGGGTGAAATCCCAGGAGCCGCAAGACCCTCAACATACCAAATACCACCCCTGCCCAAAAGAGGCAGATATCCACTATCTAGAGCTCAATTAAACTTTAAACTTCTAGAAACTGTGATTCTTGTTCCAGCCAAATTAAAACTAAACATTTAAAATTCATCAATATATTTTTATATTTTATACTTTTTGCAACAACATTTTCTTTTATACAACTATAAACTCTAAAATCAATATAAAACTCTAAACAATAAAATTCATATACAGTGAAACTTCCCTTTAACGGACAGCCATGGGGAACGAAAATGTGTCCGTTAGAGAGAAGTGTCCGCTAACAAGAAGTCTGAGGGAGAAAAAAAAAAAAAAAAAAGAAAGAAAAATCGTTAAGCGTTTAATGTAAAATTAAATTAAAATATATAAAGATTTTGAACAATATTTTTGTAAATAATATACAATTTAATATAATTTAATTTAATGTAAAATTAAATTAAATTATATACAGATTTTGCACAATATTTTTGTAAATAATATACATACAATTGTGCTATGCATATTATGACTTTATCTTAAGAAAAATACATACAGTAATCACTTATTTTCTTCTGCACCTTCTTCCGGCTGATAATTTTGTTTTCAACATTTGATTGGAGTGAAGAAACCATCGAAAGTCCTTCAGTATCTTCAGCAGCGGCGAAAAACATTTTTAAACGATTGATTTGTATGAGCGCTTCTATTTTCATCGGTGGTTCGTCATTAATATGTTCTTCGACAGAATGACCTCCTTCCATTTCTTCATCCTCATGAGGAACTTCTTGAAAAATATTGATGATAATGTCGTTGATATCTAGAGCACCATCTTCTGTAGTGAGGTTTGAGTCTATATTTTTGTAGCCAGGGTCACTTGCAGCAGAAGTATCGTACATTATCATTAGATGTTGAAGTTCTTGTTCTTCTTGGTGCTCCACATTGCTGTTCACAACTTCAATTTTTGCGTTTGAGAAGCCAGACTTTACAAAACAGTTCACGACAGTTTGTTTTCTAATTGCGTTTACTGAAGAGGAAATCCATTGAATCGCATCTAGGATGCTGATTTTCTTTTCAAGGTCACTCGCACATGTTACATCGTTCATGTTTGCAATGAGATGTCTTAAAACACGTTTTCTGTAGTGAAGTTTAAAATTTTTTATTATCCCTTGATCCAAGGGCTGACACTCTGCAGATGTGTTTGGTGGCAGAAAAACGATTTGAATGTTAGACAATTCAATGTGCGGGTGAGATGCAGCATTATCCATGAAAAGAATAATTTTTCTGTTTTGACGAATCATGTTTTGATTAAAGTGACTTATCCATTCGCTCATGATATCTCGTGTCATCCACGCTTTTTTATTAGACTTCCAGTCAACATTCAAAAGATTCAACTTTATGCCCTTGAAACAACAAGGATTTTGTGGTTTTCCTATAACAAGAGGTTGTTCAAAGTCTCCCAGCATATTTGTACACAATAGTACAGTCAAGCGTTCCTTAGAAATTTTTCCGCCCTGGCACTTTTCGTTTTTAAGACTCATTATTTTTTCAGGAAAAGCTTTAAAAAAACAACCCTGTTTCGTCACAGTTGTAAATATCCTTAGCTTCAAAATCACGACATAAATCTTCCAATTTGACGGTCCACTCTGTTACAACCCCCAGTATCAACAGATCCACCTTCACCACTTACGGTTTTCCAAGAAATTTTATGCCGAGTTTTGAACTTGTCTAGCCATCCCACAGAAGCTTTGAACTCATTTACTCCCATAGATTTCGCAACCTCCAAAGCCTTTTCCCTAATAATAGGCCCATTAATGGGAATTTTTTTAGCACGTGTGCGACAAATTTGAAGTCCAACAATTTTCGGGAATGATTTTTGAACCTGATCATTTCCGTGTTGCCAAAATTTTTTGAGCAGTTAATTTTTTTTTCTTTATGATGTCGCTTACCTGCGTCTTCCCGATTTTGAATTTTGCAGCGAGATTGCGAACACTATTTTTTTGCCGATCATACGCATTAATGAGTTCGACTTTATCTTTTAAAGTTAAATGTTTACGAGAAGACATTGTGCACTTCACATGACACATGACACTGAACAAAACTGAAAACTGAAAAGACGAAAGGCCAACCATACCCCCCCCCGCACACACCGAATTCATCAGAAGTTTTACACGTGCCTTAAAATTCTTGAAAAAGGGTTTAGAACCGCGACGTAAACCTTGATAAAATTCAGAGAAAATGAAATAGAAAATAAACACACGATTGAGGCAATACGTGGAAGAAACGTTCCTAGAAAAAGGGCCGTGAGCTCTCCCGCAGTCCGTTATGGGGAGATCAAATTAAGTGCTAATCTAAACGAAACAGTGCAGATTGCCTGTCCGCGTCCGTTACAGAGAATGTCCGCTAGACAGAAGCTGCAAACACGTTAAAACCAATGGAGGTGAATTGGGGAATTTGAAAATGTCCGTTGTACAGAGATGTCCGTTAACGACAGGTGTCCGTTAGGAGAAGTTTCACTGTATATATTTTTGTATTTTGTACTTTTTTTCAACATTTCCTTTTTATACAACTATAAAGTATAAGATCAATAAATTCCAATTCCAACTAAAACTCCATAAAAACACTATTTACATATATACAAATTTTTACAATTGTCTAATCCTGCTTACTTCTCTAGCAAACTCAGCAAAAGCTTCATTCTATTCTCTATTCTTAAACAAGTCACTCCAGGTGTATGAGTCGGAGCCAATCTGCCTAATTAACATATTCCTTGGTATATCATATCTTACACACTGCCGTAAAATATGCTCTATATCCTCTACCATCCCACAAATACAAATTGGATTTTCTTCTACACCAAGCTCTACCAGTCTTTTCTTTAACCCATGCCCAGTTATTAACATTGATTGGAACATTCCTAGACCAGACCAAGATGAAATCTCTTTCATAGTTTTCACCCCAGGCAGAAAGGCAAAGGTAACATGCCCCTTAACAGAACCACTCCATCTTTCCTGCCATATACAATCTATATCTTGCTGTAACCTTTTCTTTTCTACTTTCAAATCATGTCTTCCATACTCTCTTCCCTCTTCTCTACATGATTTTATTCCCATAAGTTCTATTCTCTTATTATTCTTAATCGCATATTCCATTGTCCTTTCCTGCAATAACTTGCAGAGCATCATTTGAAACAGTTCTGCAGGACCGCGTCACGCCAGAAGGGCAAATCTCTGTGCTGAAATAAGACTTCTTTTAATGTGGCTATTAGTCACTATGACCCCAAGCCCCACATGCATATGTCACAATCAGTACAAATATACATTTATAGAGGTCTAAGGACTTGCCTTTCACTCCCCATTCTACCCTTGTGGCTTTCCTAATTTTTAAATAAATCATCCTCACTATATCTCTTAATTTCTGCACATGAGGCAAAAAGGACACCCTTTCATCCACATAAACTCCTAGGTACTTGACCAAAGGGGCATATGCTATCAATGTACCAAATATTTTTGCAGTCGGCCTTCTACTTTCACTGAGCAGAACCATGCGAGTTTTTTCATCCTTTTTCTTGCCTCATAAGAGACAAGAAAAAGGAATTCTGGAGGCACTTGGTGGGAACTATTGGAAACAATAACCCTTGGGGAGTTGTCCACAAAATAGTGACCAACAAGCTGCCAAGAGGCGATGTCTTGGAAACTACTGTCAAACCAGATGGAACCCCAACCCTGTGTAGGCGGATTCTGTAAATAACATCCTAGACAGTATTATTCAGACTGAAACCAGGGATCATTTCCCCAATCAGCTAGACATTATAAAAGAAAACACTGAATATGGATTCAATGCCACTGAAGAGGTTCAATTGCCAAGACTTAGAAATAGCACTATCTAAAGCCAAAAACAATAAATGCCCAGGTTTTGACCTCTTAGAGGTTGAGATTATCAAAAAATTAATAGAAATAGTACCAGACAAATTAATTCTCAGAAATTAATTCTCAAAAACCCCAAGAAACCGCCTACTGATCACAAATCATATAGACCAATAGCCCTACTCCCTGTACTAGGGAAAATATGAAAGACTATAGGTGAAAAAAAATATGTGAAAGACTAATATATAGTAGATTAGCTCAATACTACATGGAAGCAGGTTTACATTGCAACAATCAGTAGGTTTTAAGCAGGGCAACTCTATGGATGCCATGCACCACCTACTGACAACAGTTAAAAACTCAGAGGAGAAATATATGCTGGCAATCTCTATTAAACTTTTCTGGAGCATTTGACTCACTCAGGTGGCCTAGTGTCCTTAGGAGACTCTGCCAGGCAAATTCCCCACAAAACCTCTATAAGGTAATAAACAGCTACCTTACAGACAGAAGTTTCTCAGTAAACACAAGGTTCCAGGAATTGACACGCCCTGTGAATAAAGGCTGCCCCACAGGGTTCAATCCTTGGCCCTTTCTTCTGAAACATTGTTCTGGATGAATTTCTGGCCTTGGATCTGGGCCCCGTGGAAAGCCTAGCCTTTGCAGATGACATGATTTTCCTTGTAAAAGGTAACACGCAAGTGGTTGTTGAGCAAAGATCAAAGGCCACCCTCTTCCAGCTGCAAGTGGGCACAAATGCACATGCTCAAAATATTGCCTGATAAAACCAAACAAATACTTCTAAAAGGCAATTTGGACATAAGATGTTGATAAATCAAAATTAACACAACCACTATAAAAATGGTAACAGAGCTAAAATATCTTGGAGTGATCTTTGATTCTAAATTAACTTTTTATCCCCATTTGACCTACTTGAATGTGAGAAATTATGCATATAGGATTGCCAGGATCAGTCGAGCAGACTGGGGTTCAAAAGAAAGACCCTGGTAATCATAAACCGTGCAATGTTCCTACCTGTTATCACATATGGAGCCAGTGCATGGTTCACACGCTCGGCCATAGTAAGAAATAGGAATAAATTAAAATTGATACAAAGGACAACACTACTCACTATTACCAGAGCATGTCACACAGTAAGCACACTTGTGCTGCAGTTGCTGGCCGGAGCTCTCCCACTTTACCTGGAAGTAGCCAAAAGAGGCTTATATTATAGATTTAAAAAGGGCATACCCACAGAATTTCTGGGGACAGCCTTTGATACAGCCAACACCTTCAATGCTGAAAGAAAAAGAATAGCTATAAAGCTCCATGAGCTATGGCAAACAAAGTGGGAGCAGGAAACGAGAGATCTGGTTACCAAACGGTTTCTGCCACAGGTGGCAATGGGTAGCCCAAAGCCGCCTAAGTGGTATGCCACTGGACTTTTTGCAACATTTATATTGACAGGTCACGGCTCCCTAAAGGCAAAACTAACTTCCTTAGGGATGACTGATGACCCAAACTGCACCTGTGGCAAGAGTGAAGACTGGGCACACATTCTATATGAATGTATAATATATGACATCCCCAGAACAGAGCTAATAGCACAGATTGGCCCCTTCCCAGGGAAGAAGAATATCGGTTCATCACAGAAGAGGAAAATTATAAAGCCTTTACATCCTTCACACAGAAAGTATTTGAAATGCGCAGAACTATCCAAAGAATGGCAATTCAGCTCCTCAGCAATTAAATAATAATGAATAGTTAAAATTTCCCACATTTCCCACCATGCCCAAACAATGACTTAAAAACTTAAAAACTGGCAAGATAGCAGTATTCTGTGCCCTGACAGAAACCTGACATGGTAAAACCCTCCAGGACAACCCTGCCATGTGTAGAAACTGGGGCCCCACACCAAAAGAGGGGCATTCAAAAAATAAGTTACACCTGCTGCTATCTCTTGGTATAATTGTGCAACAAATGTGGCACCTGCACAGAATGGAGTTCGTATCATGCGCCCCCCTGGTAGGTGAGTTTCATTGACGTAGCGGTAACAGTTGTGTGGGAGCAAGCGTTCATAATGGCACATCAGCTAGAATGTTACTCCAAGTTCGAGATACGTGGAACAGTATGATTTTTGTGAGCGAAATGTCTGAATTGTTCCAAGATTCATCATGAAATAACGGCAGTGCATGGGGAAAATGCAAGGGCATGTACTTTGCGTACAGCCAGGAAAAACAAGAGGCCTAGAAAGTTAAGCAAAGGTGTTGTTCTCATTCAGGACAATGCCATGCCACACAATGCACCCACACAACACGACACTTGCTCCAAAGTTTTGGATGGGAGGTATGGCAACATCCAACGTAAAGTCCCAATCTTTCACCTTGTGACTATCACATCTTCGGTAAGCTGAAAGAACATCTAGGGGAAAATGATTTGCAAATGATGAGTGGGTGCAAACAGCAGTTCAATGACCAAGGAGTGGATTTCTACCATCAGGGAATAAAACATTTAGTCACATATTCCGAGAAGTGTTTACACCAACTTGGTGCCTATGTGGAAAAGTAGTGCAAGGTATGTGCTTTCTATTGCATAATGTTATATACCTCAATAAATGTCTCTTGGGCTACAATGGTCAAGTGTAACTTATTTTTTGAATTACACTTGTAAGTAACCACGCTGGCGGGAGGGAGATGTACAGGCAGCCAGGGAAGCAGATTAGCTGAAAAATATCAGTAAGCTAATAGCAAGGGGATGCAATGTAGAATGAAAGACAGAATGAATAGGCTGGGTGCTGAGTGAACTAGGAATTATGGTAAAAGAGCATGAATGGCAGTTTTGGTGAAAGAAAGAGTGACCCATGAAGGAAAGAGAGAGTGAATGTAATTGGCCGAAAGAATACAAAGTTAATAATAACTTACTTTATATATACTAATGACACAAACACTATCACTGCATTCTCCTCTGGCCTGCAAAAAACTTGCAGTAGCATTAGCAGAGGCATACAATGCAAGAAAGCAAGCTTATGCAGCATCAACCAAACAAAAAAAAAAAAAAAAAAATACTGCTCCCATTTCATCCCTCCATTCATTCCAAATACCTGTCCAGCTCAGCCTTAAATTTATTTAGGCTATCAACTTCCACAACAAAAGATCGAAGTCTGTTCCAGCAATCAACTACCCGTTGGCTAAAGGCAAACTTCCACACATCTATCCTACAACTGTCTTTCCTCAATTTGAAGTTGTGGTGCGGCTACACCTGCACCACAACTGAAGAATAACAGTAAGCTGAGGTGGCCAGAAAGTGCAGTGCAGAGAGCAAGAGTCGAATAAATGAAACGAAAGCCAGAAGAATGAATGAAAGTGTAAGTGCGTGAGAAAAAGAACACAAACCATAAATGCTACAGTTAAGCACACACTAACCATAGTTTAAATTAGTATTTAAATTTGCACTACACATCATTACATCCCCCCCCGGTGTGTGAGAAAAAGATGAATGAGTGAGTGAAAAAAAAAAAATAAATAAATATATATATATATATATAAAACGGGGGAAAAAAATATATATAAGAAAAAAAATATAAAAATAGAATGCAAATAGAATGAGAATGCAGATTATGAATAAAGCAAATGTGTGTCTCTCCCACCCCTTCGCCTGGTGGGTTCCCTACTGCCAGCTAACATGTCCCACCCCAGAGCGGGATGGGCAGTTTGACCTTCCTACCAGATTCGACACTACATGGACATGACAACCATCACCGACGAAGACATACTGCAGCTTTGCTGCCGACAAGGCATTTGGCGATCTGAACTGGGTACTCTAACCCAGTTCCCTTTAAAACCCCATTCCAGGGCAGGGGAGGGAGGAGACAGGTCTCTGTCTCCTCGCCTGACGGGGCTTGTCTCCACTGACCTCTTTGGGGATGCCCACTATCATTCCCATCCTTCTACCTGTTTTCCCCCAGTCTTCAGTCCCCCCCCCTCACTAAACCGACTGAGTACACCTCTAACAATGCCACCAAATTCTAATCAATGTCTAAATTCTACTGCTTTCTTATAAATCTCTTTCGGCCAAATTCTAGTGTTAACCCCCCCCCCTTTTTTTTTTTTTTATTATAGGCCTTGCCACTGAAATCCTTGGAAATTAGGTGGTGGAGCCTGCCAGAGTACTTAATAATCTACTGGTACCTGACCTACCTCCTTGTGGCCAAGTTGGGCAATGGCAGGTTCCAGTAGGGGCCCAACGGCTAAATGGTCAGAGAAACAACAGAACATAATGCTACACAACAGACCACTCCCCACACACTTTTTAAATCTCTGGCATCCAGAGATTTAAAAAGAGTTCTGTGTCACTTGCAAAGAATCTGCACACAGGATGTGCAGATTCAAATTTCATGCACACTGTAAAACATGCCAGGTTTAAAATAAAACTGAAAGCAGAAGTTATTTGATTGATTTGATTTTTTTTTTAGGAGCATTAGCAACTAAGGCCATATTGCTCCGGGAGATGCGGTGGTCATTCCCTGACCTTTCCGCATCCTCCGTATTTGGTGGTGACGGACTCAAACCCCGGTCTAATCAAGAAGCGTGTGCTACGCACTGCTGCTCCTTCCCACCTGGGAAAGCAGAAGTAGTTAAGTGCCAAATACATATATGTTTTTGTAATTTTTAATAATATTTACATACATAAAAGCAAAAATATATGTACATGTTTGAAATTTTGCATACTTAATTTTTAAACTGAAAAATGGAAAAGAATAAGAGCTGATGTCTCTATTTCACACCTAAAACGATTTTCATCAGAATTAATATTTTTTTTATTTTTGAAAATGAAAAGGCATAAAATACATAGCATCTTTTGAAATTTTGAAATTTTATTAAAACTTAAAAGGTATAATAAGTTCTGCAAAACTACAAATTTGGTGAAGAGGTCCACTGTTTGGTGACCTCCTCATCAAATTTGATAACACCATTCACACTACAGTTTTCACAAACATCGACACTGTTAAGGTTTGGCATTTTCTTACTATCGTTCATCAAAGGAGACAGAATTCATTAGGAATTCAATTTGTTCCAACCCTGAAGCCCTCAGATGGGTCTTCAGCTGTTACTGAATATCTGACATATTTATAATTCCATTAACAAATTCATAAAGGATTTAGTATTAAAATTTCAAAATCCCCAGAAGCGAATTCAAACTTCCACAACAAATCACCAAATCACATTTCAATTTTGTGCAGCAAAAATCTTAGCCATAAAATTGCAAGACCAGCCAAAAAATAAAAAAAAAACATACAGCAGAATGATTATAACCTACATTTTGGGTACACTATGGACTTAACCTGTCAAAAGTAAATCTGCCAGTGTAGCCATATTTACAATGGTCAGCATCTCATAAATTAGAAAGAAGAATTAAAGAACACCAGACCTATTAATGTTCTCCAGGAACCATTATTACAGGTATCACTTCCTTTTTCCTTTTGGGCCATTCTATCAATTTTTCAACATACTAGCATTCTGAATAGAGATGGCTACAACAATTCCGCAAGCTTTTTTTTTTTTTTTTTGTTTTTATGTAAACCCCAAACACGAGAGGTATTAGAACCAATAGTACGAAGTACCGTGCTTGGGTTGGAGGTTGAGAAGGCGAAAGAAGATATTTGTTGACATTGGACTTGAACTTCTGTACACTGTAATTTTCAGGAAATACGTATGAAGGAAGGTTGTTCCAGAAAACGGCAGTTGAATGAATAAATGAGGATGATGAAAAGTTGGTTCTGTGAGTTTGAAGTTGGACAGTAAATGGATGTTGGCTGGTGGTGGCACGCGTTCGGACTGTTTTGAAAGAAAGAGAGAGAGAGAGAGAGAGAGAGCGGGAATTATAGAAGCCAATTCAGAAGAACAGTGCCCATGGAAGTATCTGTAGAAGAGGCATGCAGCAGAAACAGTATGTCTATGTGACAGCGAGTGGAGAGACTCTGTTAGAGATGAATCATTAATAAACCTAACTGCCCTCTTCTGAATGGTATCAAGAAGCCTGAGAGAGGTTTTGGGGTCACTACCCCAGATTGCAAGGCCAACCAAAAAATAAATAAATAAATAAAAACATACAGCAGAATGATTATAACCTACATTTTGGGTACAAATTAGGACCAGATATGGGAACAATATTCCATGGCAGGGCGGATTTGCGATTTATACAGAGTGAGCAGCTGTTTAGAAGAAAAATAACGCCGATAGCAAAAGAGAAAACCAAGTTTTTTGGTTGCAGAGGAAGCAATATTTGTAATGTGCTTGTGCCAAGAGAGATTAGAAGTCAGGGTAATCCCCAAAAGAGATATATCATTTTGCCTAGAAATTGGAGTGTCACTAAAGATAAGCATAGGAGCAGAAGAATCCTTTTTGTGAGAAATAAGACAAGACTGAGTTTTAGAAGGGTTGAAATCAACTAATTTGTCATTTTCCCAATGGAAAATTACCAGAAGATCGGCATTTAAGGAATTGGTAGCAGATTTTCGAGAAGTTGAAGCTGATTGAGCAGGGCAAGGTTTTTCAAAATGGAAAGTAGAATGCAATGTGCTATCATCGGCAAAACTATGGATAGGATTGCCAGTCAATGGAAGAAGGTCATTAATATACAAGAGGAAAAGAGTGTGGGAAAGAACTGAACCTTGGGGGACACCGGCATTAGTGGAGAAGTTAGAAGACAGAGAGACATCTACCATAACCCTCAGTGAATGATCAGAGAGAAAACTGGATAACCAATTACTAAAAACAGTTGGCAAACCATAAGATGGAAGCTTGTTTAGAAGACCTTTATGCTAAACACTATCGAAAGCCTTTGAGATCAAGAGCAACTACTTGTGTTTCACCGAACCTTTCCATTGAATTAGTCCATAAATGGGTAACATAAGCCAGAATATCACAATTGGATCGACACTGACGGAATCCATACTGGCGATCATTGATCAGACGGAATGTTACTACGTATTTTAAGAGTTGGCGGTTAATTGATTTCTCCATTACTTTAGAAAGAGTAGAAGTAATTGCAATGGGATGATAATTGGATGGGAGGGATTTGTCACCCTTTTTAGAAACTGGCTGGATATGAGCAAATTTCCAAGCAGAAGGAAAAACACCTTTGGAATAAGAAAGTGAAAAAAGGCGGCAAAGAATAGGAATAAGTTCAGGAGCACAGGTTTTGAGAACAAGTGGAGAAATACCATCGGGACCTGGAGCTTTCTTAGCATCAAGATTCGTCAAAATCCTTCTGACATCCTTTTGACGGAATACCACAGGAAGCATTGAACGGAGCGTGTTGGGAATGGTGGGATGTGTTTTACCAAGATCATTACTACATGAGTTGGAAGAAAAATGGGATGCTAGCAGGTCAGCTTTATCCTTGGCTGAAGTGACAACAGAACCATCTGTTTTGGACAGAGGTGAGAGCAGGGATGGGCAAAAGTTGCAGCCAACAGCTTTGGCAAGAGACCAGATTGCTCGGCTACCATTAGGGCAAGAAGCAAGTTTTCTACTCTTAGCCTGTTCAAACTCTAGTTTGGACTGATTAATAACTGCTTTACAATTGTTGCGAACTTTGGTGTAGGCAGAAAATGAAACTGAAGAATTAGAAACAAGCCAATTACGATATGCAACGTTCTTCTCTTGAACAGCCTTAGTACATTTATTGGAAAACCAAGGTTTAGATAAATGACGAGATTTTAAAGTGGAATGTGGCATAAAGGATTCCATTCCTGCAAGAATAATTTCACTGACACTATCTGAGCAAACGTTGACATCAGAAGTTTTGAAACAGTAATCCGACCAAGGAAAAAAAGAAAAGAAATCTCGCAGGTAATCCCATTTTGCATTCTTGTAATGCCAAACAACACAAGGTTGGGAATAGCCATGAGATAAAGGCTCCATTGGAGAAGAAACAATCACCAAGTTGTGATCTGAAGTGCCGAAAGGACCTCTCACTTTGACCGTGTACTTAGAAGGGTTGAGAAAAAGATCAAGCGTGCTGGCTATATGATTGGGATTGTCTGGTATTCTTGTAGGTAAATGAACAATCTGTGCTAGGTCATTAGTAATTGCAAAAGCCTTAGCATCTCGACCTGCTGGGTCGGTGTGACTAGAAAACAGAAGCCAGCTGGAGTTGTGAACATTAAAATCACCAAGGAAAATTACCTCACTGTTAGGAAAGTTGGACTGGAGAAAGTCAAGTTGCAAAGAGAGGAAGTCAAAGAGCTCCAAGTGATTAGTGGAGTTGGGAGAACGGTAGAGACAACAGATGAACAGAAGACAACAGGGAATATCAGAACGGACATATGCAAAAGTACCACCTTGGAGGCGAAAGGAATCATACAGCGAATAATTTTGGCATCTGAGATGAGCAGTAGTGGAATCAACCAATAACTGAGATTCTGTAAACTCAAGAAAGCATATCTTATTCAATAAACCAATAAGAATTCTAACAAACAAAAAGCCTTTTGTCAATATCATCAAACAACAAATGATTAAAAAAAAATCCATTCTTTCATTGACAACCTCTTCTCAGAATCCAACATAATCACATCTTTTGTCTCCACAGTTACCATCAAACAGAATCCTATTTCTCAGTCAACATCACAGGTTCATAGCAAAAACCTGAAAACTGTAACTTTGCTCACCCCTACCAGACAAAGCCCCACACAACAACAGCCTAGCTCAGCAGCAATTAACTAACAGAAGAAAAAACCCAACATAAAGCCTGCAAATGCCTAGCAACAAATCTCCATGTACTTGAATAGCTTAACTTATACTGTATAAAGCACAGGTCTAATGCTTAATATGAGCAAAGAGAGGTGGAGTTTAGTTTTTGTTTGGCCACAGTGACTACATATTTTTACCTTTAACTGATTTCAGTGCATAATATACTTTAGGAGAATTTTGCAATCCTTCTTTTCTTCCTGTATAGTACTAGTATAAAAAAAAGTTCAAGACTGGAATCACAAAAAATTTGATCTCGGTAAGTACATTTCCTCATCCACGATTGGTTAAATTAGCATTAGTAGAGGCATATGATGCAAGAAAGCAAGCTTATGCAGCATCAGCCAAAAAACAAAAAAACCTTCCACTTCACCCCTCCGTTCTTTCGAAATACCTGTCCAGCTGAGCCTTAAATTTATTTAGGCTATTAACTTCCACAAAAAGGGATGGAAGTCTGGTCCACAAACCAACTACCCGCTGGCTAAAGGCAAATTTCCACACATCTATCCTACATCTGTCTTTCTTCAATTTGAATTTATGCCCTCTCAGATGATTATTCTGAGCAAGAGGCAGTATCCCATCAGCACTGAGCATGCTCAAACCATTCAAGGCTTTGTACACCTCTATCAGATCACCTCGACGGTGCCTAGTCTCCAGACACTATAATTTGCAAAATTTAAGCCTTTCTTCATAAGAGCAACCCTTCGTTCCATTCACTAACCTTGTTGCCCTTCTCTGTACTTGTTCCAGCAGCTCTACATCCTACAGTACTCAAGGTGCAGCCTGACCATTGCCTTATACAAGGGAATAATCACCTCCCTATCCCTGCTAGAAAAATTCCTGTATATCATTGATAAGACACCATGAGATACTCTTGCAGCCCATCTGCAATGCTCAGAGAACTTCATATCTGCCTGCACAATTACCCCCAGGTCCTTTTCATTCTCTACCACTGTCAGTGTAGTATCACAGAGTTGATGGGTTGCTCTGGGGTTGCTGATTCTCATACGTAGTACTTTATATTTGTCAATGTTAAACTTCATTTGCAACCTCTCAGCCCATCTGCTCAACCTTTCCAGATCCTGTTGCAGCAGCATAGCATCAGTAGAGTACTTAACAACCCTGCCAACCTTTGTATCGTTCTGCAAACTTGGACATTAAGCTTGATATACCATCATCAATATTATTTATTAATACAGAAAACAACAATGGACCCAACGCTGAACCCTGAGGGACTCCACTAATAACATTAGTCCACGATGAGCAGTGTCCATTAATTACCACTCTGTCTTCTGCCACTCAGCCATCCCTTTATCCATAGCAACAATTTGCCACCAATGCCACACTGCTCCAATTTGTGCAGCAGTCTTCCATATGCAACAGTATCAAAAGCCTTTCTAAGATCCAAATATATAATATCAAAGTTATTCCCTGCATCTAGCTCTTTTGTGACTGCATCATAGTATCCAATCAAATTGGTCAGGCAAGACTTTCCCTTAACAAAACCATGCTGTGTCTGAGCTATAACTGAATTCTTGTCTAGATGATCCTGCAGTGCTTCTTTAACCAGTGCTTCCATTAATTTTCTTGGAACAGAAGTTAAACTGACAGGTCTATAATTACTTGTGTCAGCCTTTGATCCTCTTTGTGAATTGGGGTTACATTTCTCCAGTCTGTGGGTACCTCCCCTGAGTCCAAGGAAGCTCTCATAATTATGGCTAACGGATTGCTTACTTCCTTTGCTGCTTCCTTTAATATAACTGGATAGATCCCATCCACCCCCAGGTGCCTTTCTTGTATTTATCTTCATCAATTTCTCCTCCACTTTACTCTCAATTATTACAAGATCATCTAGCTCACTACCAGTGTTAACTTCATCTATGGCATTCCTCTTCCTGAATAACTCCTCATGTGTGAATGCCGATGCAAAATATTCATTTAGTTTGTTAGCTACCTGAGCAGGATCATGAACAGTTGAACCATCGATATCAAGTGGACCAATCTGATTCATCCCCTTCCTTCTGGACTTTACATAAGTAAAGAACTCCTTGCTGTTTTTCTTTGCATCCCTTGCCAAAGATTTCTCGTAATCTGCCTTCGCCTGCCTAATCTCCTTTGTAACTTGGTTACAGATCAACTTATATCTATCATAGGCTTCTGTGTCACATGTTAATTTATATGTAGCCCATACATTTTTCTTTTGTGCCATATGTCTCATTAGTTCATCTGACATCCATTTAGGCTTGAACCTTGAACAATATTTCTTAGTTGGTATGTAAAGCCTAGTAGCTTCCAAGATAAGTTCTTTGAATGCTTCCCATTTTGAATTCACAAATAGTTAATGACCATGTATCATTACAAGTCTCTTTTAATGTAAAGTGAATGATACTTGTACATTACCTTCATAACATAAAATTATTTATTTTTATTATGTGATCCATAAAACTATGCCTTAAAAATATGCATTTTCCATTATAACTACAAATGAATATTTAAACTTCTTTTTATTACCTTTTGGGGGCTGAAGCTTGTGCCCTGTCTTGTCACACCACCCTACTGGAAATATGTCTGTAGAATCAGCATTCAACCAGAAATCATAAGAATCTGGATAACTATCAAAATGGAGTCTCATTCTAAATCCAGAAACCTCAGCTACACTTAGAACACAAAACAGTGATGGATGCTTTGGATCAATGCCTTCCAATTTCATTCCAACTTTAAATCCATTTTTTGCAGGAGGAAACGTTTGGTTCTAAACAGAGATGAAAGATAAATGAATTGCTGTTATGTACTGAATTACTTCTATTCTACAATTACTGAAAATAAATAAAACTACACAAAAATTATATTTTGTGGTAATTTAATGATATTGTTTAGAAACGCAGCTCCACAGGCATTACTTGTTTCTGATGCTATATATATGCTTGAGAGAGAGAGAAAGAGAGAGTGTGTGTGTGTCAGATATCATACAAACTGTCACAGTGAAAACTCCTGTCATTGATATGAAAGGGGTTTTTTTTTTTTTTTTTTTCACAAAAGCTACTAAGACTAGATTGCACTTGTTCATGTATTGGTCAAAGCTCCAATTATTTTATAGAATACATTGCCTTATTTAATTATATCGATATACAACTTTTGATTTTCAAAAAGCTTAAAAGATTAGGTATTTATAGGTGTGCAGGAAGCTGATTTTTTGGCCAAACAGAAGGTTTTATTGAAGGAAGCAAGAGTCCTTCCAAAAAAAAGCAGGAGGTATTTTTAAATTTCACACTGCACTAGAAATTAAAACCAGAGGATTATTTAGTACAAGTACGCTTTTAAACATTAACTTACCCAACTGTACATGTCTCTGTCTATGGATTTCTGTTTGGTTTGTCTTCTAGATGTCGACTGATTATACAACTGCTTCAAGGAAGGTACTACAGCAGCAAAAGGTACTTGGCATGTCTTCAGAAATGTAGAATCAAAGTTTTGTAAAGTTTTGTTTGTAACAATGGCACTGCTACTCAGACCTCACTCTTGAGTGAAGTCTGAATAGCAGAGTTATATTAAAGGAGGCAGCAAAGGAAGTTAGCAAACCCTTAGCCATAATTATGAGAGCTTCTCTGGACTCAGGGGAGGTACCCATGGGCTGGAGATGTGCAAATGTGACCCCAATCCACAAAGGAGAATCAAAGAGACACAGGTCTCTTTGATCCTCCACTAACAGTAATTAACTAATATGTAATAAATTACATATTAGTTAATTACTGTTAGTTTAACTTCTGTTCCAGGGAAATTAGAGGCACTAGTTAAAGAAACATTGTAGGATCATCTAGACAAGGCTTCAGTTATAGCTCAAACACAGCATGGGTTTCTTAAGGGGAAGTCTTGTCTCACCAATTTGATTAGATACTAAGATGTAGTCACAAAGGAACTGAATAATTTTCATATATCTTATCAAAGGAATAAGAATAATTTTGATATCATATATTTTGATATCTTATCAAACGAATAAGAATAATTTTGATATCATATATTTGGATCTTAGAAAGGCTTTTGATACTGTTGCACATGGAAGACTGCTGCACAAATTGGAGCAGTGTGGCACTGGAGGCAAATTGCTGCTATGAATAAAGGGATGGTTAAGTGGGAGAAGATAGAAGTGGTAATTAATGGACACTACTCTACATGGACTAATGTTATTAGAGGAGTCCCCCAGGGTTTGGTGCTGGGCCCATTGTTGTTTTGTGTCTTTACCAATGATATAAATGAAGGTATATATCAGGCTTAATGTCCAAGTTTGCAGACAATACGAAGGTTGGCAGGGTTGTTAATGACGCTATGCTGCTGCAACAGGATCTAGAAAAGTTGAGCAGATGGGCTGAGAGGTGGCAAATGAAGTTTAACATTGACAAATGTAAAGTACTGCATATGGGAAGCAGTAACCCCAGAGTGACATATCAACTCTGTGGTACTACACTGACAGTGGTAGAGAACAAAAAGGACCTAGGGGTAATTGTGCAGGCAGATATGAAGTTTTCTGAGCAGTGCAGATGGTCTGCAAGAGTAGCTCATAGTGTCTTGTCAATGATATACAGGAATTTTTCTAGCAGAGATAAGGATGTGATTATCCCCTTGTATGACCATAAGGCAATGGTCAGGCCACACCTTGAGTACTGTATACAGGTCTGGAGGCCTCATTTTAAGAAGGACGTAGACCTGTTGGAACAAGTACAGAGAAGGGCAACAAGATTAGTGAATGGAATAAAGGGTTGCTCTTATGAAGAAAGGTTTAAGTTTTGCGAATTACAGTGTCTGGAGACTAGGCACCTGCGAGGTGATCTGATTGAGGTGTATAAAGCCTTGAAAGGTTTGAGCATGCTCAATGATGATGGGATTCTTCCTCTTGCTCAGAATAATCACCTGAGAAGGCATAAATTCAAATTGAGGAAGGACGGTTGTAGGACAGATGTGCAGAATTTTGCCTTTAGCCAGCGGGTGGTTGATTGCTGGAACAAACTTCCATTTGTCGTTGTAGAAGTTGATAACTTAAACAGATTCAAGGCAGAACTTGACAAACATTTGGAGTAAGTGGATGGGTGAAATAAGGTGGTTTTTTTGTTTTGTTTTTTGGCTGATGCTATATAAGCTTGCTTTCTTGCATCATGTGCCTTTGCTAATGCTAAGAGCATTTCCAAATCTGCATCAGAAATTGATCTGAATTCAAGTTTTCTTTTCAGCTAGTTAAATATTCTCTGACATTTAAGTATTGCTATGAGGAATGATTAAGATGCCTTTATGATGTTTTTTGGCTGATGCTATATAAGCTTGCTTTCTTGCATCATGTGCCTTTGCTAATGCTAAGAGCATTTCCAAATCTGCATCAGAAATTGATCTGAATTCAAGTTTTCTTTTCAGCTAGTTAAATATTCTCTGACATTTAAGTATTGCTATGAGGAATGATTAAGATGCCAAGAAGGACTTGGGATAACGAATAACCAAGTCAAGTGGCTGGGGGAACTGACAATGCACATAGTTGGCAAGGATCTATATATCGATTCTTTCTTCATTATAACTGTGTCTGGTAGATTCTCACATTCAAAATGACAAAACTTATCTGCAAAATATCTATTTTACCTTCATTGATATTGGGGAGTACTGGAAATCTCTCTCTCTCTCTTTTGAAATTGATTCATTTCAACTGGTTTAAAAAACTTATTTTCTGAATAGTGTTATGGGATGGAAAATTGGACAGCTACCAAATCTGAATATTAAATTTAACTTAAAGCTTCTGATATCCTGGGGAAGCAAAGCAACTTTCTATTTGAGAATTCTATTTGGAGCTAGCTGGCTTGCTGTAAGGAAGCACACTTTCGTCTTCAGAATTCGTGACAGATAGGAAAAACCTGTGTGCAGTGCTCATCATTACCTTATATGATGGGATAATCACTTCCTTGACTCTACTGTCAAAATTGCTATATATCATTGAGAATCACATGTAGTGTCCTAGTAGCCCATTTGTACTACTCACAGAACTTCATGTTGGACTGTACAATTACTCCTAGGTCTTTTTGATGTGAAAAGATCTACGGCGGCACTAGAATAAAATCGATTGGTAACAAAATTTTCTTACGAAAATGAAGCAACTGATCGTTAAAATTTTTTATGGAAATGACATAATTCATTGGTAACAAATTTTTTTGCAGAAATGACACGATTGATGTCACTTCCTATTAGGTGGCTGTTAGATTTTAAATTATGTCACTTCCTAAATGATGCTAACTAATGATGCTAACTCAGTCACTAATATTGATTTAGTAGAGTAAGTAGTTGATTCAGTAGAGTAATTTCATATTAAGATATGGAAATGATGTCACTTCCTAAATGATGCCAACTCATCACTAACATTGATTCAGTAGAGTAAGCAGTGGGTAGTAATATGATGCAAGAATAAAAGCTTCAAAGCCACCTAAGAAGCCTCTCGTGTCGAAAAGGAACGAGTTCAAAAACAGAGAATGAAAAAAATGCAGACTTTAATAAAATCTGTCTCAAGATTTTTGATCAAACCATTCAAAAATTTAAGCGATTTTACTCTAGTGCCGCCATAGATGTTTTCATATAAAATAAAACATCTTTCATGCATACAGGGTACATACGCTGTTTTTCAGTTCTCCACCACCATGCATATTGTATCATGCAAATGATATGTTATTTGAGATTGCTATATGCAATATTATCAATATTTAATATCAATATTAAATCTCAATTTTTGAATAAAAATTTAGAAACATTTTTAATTAAAAAAAAAAAAAAGTTTTTGAAGATTGTTGTTGTTGTTATTTGGTTTTTAGGAGCATTATCAACTAAGGCTATATTGCTCTGAGAATATGCGGTGGTCATTCCCTGACCTTTCCGCATCCTCCGTATTTGGTGGTGACGGGCTCGAACCCCGGTCTAATCAAGAAGCATGGGCTACACACTGCTCCTTCCCACCTGGCTACGGAGGCGCCTAGTTTTTGAAGACTGGGCTGTGCTTGCCCTGTACAACACAGTAGTAAAGGTTATACTTCAATGCAGATATTGATATAATTTGAAAATTTTACACATTTCTGCATTTGATTTCTGAATTCATTTTTTTTATGCATTCAAAATTTGGTCTTTATCACAACAGAGAAACCAACATAATGACACCTTCAGATTAACAGAAATGTATGGAAAAAACATTATTATTACCTTATTAAAAGTAATGTGTAATAAACAGTATAATAAGTTACAGTAATGGTGTAATAAGTAATGCATTATTATTAATTTATTATTAAAAGTAATGTGTAACAAAACGATAAAATTTCAAATAACAATGCAATGCAATGCACTGTTATATTTGAAATAAACTGCATGTTACTTACCTCATAAAATAATTTTGCTGGTGCTGCTATAGCTTTTTCTTGTTCTAGATAGGATGGCCACAAAAACAGCTCAGATTCATTATCAACTGGAGGTTTGGATGAATTAAGATTTGGATGAATTACAGGTTTGGATGAATCAAGCTCTACTTTAGGTCGCTTCAGTTGTGGCTAAAAAACAAAAATATGAAAAAAGAAGGATGTCATTGAATCCCTTTCTTTAAAATAAGCATTGAATCCCTTTCTTTCAAATAATTCAAATTTTAATTATGAATTTATGAGAGCATATAATAATCTGCAACAATAAAAATCCAACAATTTTTGTGTATACAGCAGAATCCCATTACAAGGAATACCATATTAATGAAAATATTTCTTCGTCCCAGCAGACTAGCCATATTATTTGTGGTTTGTAAAACTCATCTGAGCAAAATAATTTTGATGAAAAATTATATTTAAAGTCTGCCTGTGATTGAAATGAACTGGTTTAATGAAAGAACCTTATTCAAAAATTATGAATGGCATTGCATAGCCCATATTGTAAATATGATATGGAAGCATTTGGTTGAAGAAAAAAATAGATGTTTTAAAATATGTGGTGATAGAATTTATCACACACTTTAACATGTTTTCCATCTCTTCAAAGGAATAAAAAATATGTGGCACCCACAGATTTTTGATTACACACACTGAAGTTGAATTTTTGTATTAATATCAGACAAAAAAAAAAAAAAAGAGTAAACTATTAAAAACGAATTGACCTATTGATATGTGAAAGTAATGATAAGTTGAATTCACTGCACCATTCTGAATGGATGATATTTCTTTTAATAAAAAATTACATTTGCAAAATTATACTCTCAGAACATATTACTTTTTTTTTTAGTAAACATATTTGTTTATTATTTATTTTAAAACAGAAATTATTGCTTATATTAGAAAAGTGCAGCAGAATTTATTCGTACAAATAATGATTCTTTTGAAATAATAATTTTCTGTAATATTCATTATAATGAAATTTTTGGAAAACAAAATGATTTGTGTACCCGAGATAATTTGTTTAATAGGATTTTTCCTGTATTTTCTTATTACACTGTCTTCTTACTGTGAAATTCACTCATACTTGTAATTACAAAAAACTTACCTCTGCCTCTGAAACACCTTTTTGCAAAAACAGAATAAGTACAAAATTTATTTCACAATTATTTAAATAAAAGCAAAAGCAAACAGTCATAATAACAGACAATAAAAATGTGACTGTAAAGATAATTATGTGTAAAAGCAGACAATCACAAAATGTGATTGTCTGCTATTACAACTTCAAGTTAAGATGAACCTTCAATAACTTGGCTATAACATTTATCCATGGGGATACAGATAAAGATTATGATCAGCTATTATAAGTAAAGGGAAAGGTTTTCATTTTCTTGATGGGAATTATAAGGCCTCGGATATTATGCAAGTTCAATTCAGTAGAAGTGGCTAAAATACCTGAGGGATGTATATGTCTTTCTTAAGAATTTCATTGTAGGAATTTTTATGAACAAAAAATTGATCAGAAGAGAAGACTACTTGGAACATCAACACATTATCAAGACTCAATTCAACAGGGAATAGAAAATACTAGTATATAAAATGTATAAAGATTGTAGTTTGTCCCAAACAATCAATTAACCTCTGACTGGAAGCAAATATTTTCACACTTCTATCCACAGCAATCCTTTTTCAATTTAAGTTTATGTCCCCTTATGTGTGCTATCCAAGAAAGAGTTGTTATTTGGTTTTTAGGAGCATTAGCAACTAAGGCCATGTTGCTCCGGGGATATGCGGTGGTCATTCCCTGACCTTTCTGCATCCTCCGTATTTGGTGGTCACGGGCTCAAACCCCGGTCTAATCAAGAAGCATGTGCTACGCACTGGCACTCCTGCCCACCTGGCTACGGAGGCGCCCCAAGAAAGAGTAAGCATGCCATCAGCATTTAGTTTACTCAATCCGTTTAAAGCCTTAAACACTTTGACCAAGTCTCCCTACAGTTGGAGACAACTGTAGGGAGACTTGATCAAAGTTTCCAAGCACTGCTATTTACAGAACTGAAGTCTTTCTTGGTAAGAGTATCTTTTTGTGTCCTTGACTAATCTAGTTGCTCTTCTCTGCACTGATTACAACAGATCCACATCCTTCTGACATTAGGCTTCTACAACTGTACACAATATTCAAGATGCTGCCTAACCACTGCATTATACAATAGGATAATCAATAGGTACAATAGGTACTGCTAAATTATTATGTAATTGGCATTATTTTAAATTTATATTGGTTTTATTAATTGAATTTAAAGTGCGAAATTATATAAGGGTTTTTTTGGCTACTGTTTAGGTCTTACCTTTACTTTCCTTTTTCCGTTTGTTTTATTTTGGGTTATTTTTATGTTAATTTTTGCTCTACAGTTTTTGCCATACTACTGGCTTATGTTTTATTTTTTATTTATTTAATTCTAATATCTAAAATATTGGATATATATATAAGAAAAAGAAATAATTGATAAAGGACACAGCAAGATGGGAAAGTTATTAACAACAATGTGCCAGGCCTAATGGAAGAAGATATGAGAAGAAAAGAATGTTAAGAACCTAATAAATTAAGTGGAATTATGTGGAAATAATGGCTGAATTAATAAGCCAAATCATATTTACAAAAGCTAGAAAGGAAGTGGTAATTAATGCATATTAAAAAATAGTAATAAATGAAAATAAAAATGAGAATAATAATGAAAATAAATTGGTACATAGATCAGGTGACTACACCCGATCATGTACCAAAACACTGTGTTTCTATACAAACCCATGCTGATGGAGGTAGCATTAAAGAATAATAAATATTAGAAAAAAAAAAAATTATTGAAACCTCCAGAAACATGAATGAGGTAGCCCCAATGCAGTGTGTATATTTTAAGTAAAACTGTTAAATTAAAAAAGTGTAACAGGCAGCATAGAAATGGGAAGTAATACAAGGTATGGGGGGAAAAAGTAGTAAAAAAAAAAAAAAAAAGAAAGAAAGATAAATTTGCTTTAGATTCATCACTAGAGCCAAAAAAAGTGGCTGTTATCTTCCAGGTAAACAATTTTTTAAACTACTAACTACCATCTTCATTAATATTCCATCCACCTGGATCATTAATAATAACCACAACATCATTAAAATCTTTAATTCTAATGCCAAAATCTTTAGTATTGAAACTTATGACTTTACTAACTTATTTACTTCCTTGCCACATCATTTAATTATCTCTGTACTTAATCAATTATATCTTAAATACAAGCACGTTCTACCCTTGGATGAGATTGTCTGGAATAATTATATCAACTATATTTACGATGGCATTAATACCTATAGACAATCTATAGGAGTTCCCATGGGCTCACAAATTTCCAGTATAGTTTCTAACTTATTTCTTCACTACTACGAAGATCTTTATACTCATAATAATCCAAACCTTAATTTCTTTGCATTTAGATATGTTGATGATATCTTAATTTTAAATAATCATTTTGAAAATATTGCAAAATTGATATATCCTACTGAACTTACCTTAAACAAAGAAAATAATGGTAACCAACATGCAAACTTTCTCTATTTAAATATTACTTTAAATAATTCACCTCTTTACAATACCTTGGAAGTATTTGATAAAAGAAGTCAATTTAATTTCAATGTTATTTATTTAACAAATTGGAATTCTAATATTTCCATTAGAGTTCATAAAAATATCATTCATAGACAAATTTTACGTCTTGCGTATCTTAGCAGCAATCAAACACCTTTTGTCAAAGCTTTAAACGGCCTGTATACAAAATTATGTTTAAATGATATTCCAATTAATTTTATAAATCGTATTTATTTAAAAATCTTTCTGACTTCATTAAACATAAATTCGGTTTCACTATGTCTCATTTTGATTAAGGTTAACATGATAATTTGTACAGATGTATAGTTCTATATTTAAATGGTGGTATTCCCACCACTTTGAAAGTGATCACATCATATGACTTCTATTCTGAACGATGCTCATGTCTTTTCAATTTCTAAGTTACCTTTTTATTATCTTTTTATTTCCATTCTTATTTTATTTTATTTTAATTATTTTTAATTATTATTATTCGGACCTTTTCCTCACTTAACTATAGAGAGCTTCCATTGTTTTTTTCTACTAAGCAACTTCACCGTCGTCATAGCTCTCCCTGTTTGTATTCTATTTATTAATCATGTTTATTATGCATTTTACTAATTGATGCTACATAATTTTAAAGGTATTTAATTTTATTCTTCTTTATACTAGTTTTTACATCTCACAGGCTAGCAGTATTAATTTTCCTCTTCTACTAACACCTTCACAGCCAAGGCCCTCTCTAAGAGGTTGGGTACTTACGAACCTAGCTTGCCTAGTATCTTTAAAATCTTTTCCTTCTCTTTGCATCTTTCTACTTTCTATTCTGCTTTTTCCGTCCGATGAACTATTAGTGTAATACGAGGGCGATTTGGACATTCCTCCTTTTCTTATTCTTGCTATATTCGTCTCTCTTTTTTTTACTACTTTTTCCCCCCTCATACCTTGTATTACTTCCCATTTCTATGCTGCTGCCTGTTACACTTTTTTAATTTAACAATTTTACTTAAAATATACACACTGCGTTGGGGCTACCTCACTCATGTTTCTGGAGGTTTCAATAATTTTTTTTTTTCTAACATTTTTTTTTTTTTTTTCCCTAACATTTATTATTCTTTAATGCTACCTCCATCAGCATGGGTTTGTATAGAAACACAGTGTTTTGGTACATGATCGGGTGTAGTCCCCTGATGAAATACCTGATCTATGTACCAATTTATTTTCATTATTATTCTCATTTTTATTTTCATTTATTACTATTTTTTAATATGCAATAATTACCACTTCCTTTCTAGCTTTTGTAAATATGATTTGGCTTATTAATTCAGCCATTATTTCCACTTAATTTATTAGGTTCTTAACATTCTTTTCTTCTCATATCTTCTTCCATTAGGCCTGGCATGTTGTTGTTAATAACTTTCCCATCTTACTGTGTCCTTTATCAATTATTTCTATTTCTTATTTTATAGTTGTATCCTGTTCTGTAGCCATGTGCATCCAGATACATCTATTTTCTTTTCTTTTCTTTTCCTTTTCCTTTTTTTTACCTGTTTTATATATATATATAATTACTACTGTAAGAGTATAATTGGTACTATATAGGTACTTAAAGTGTTTTAAAACAGTGGCATAAAAGTGCTAAGCAGGCCGTAAGGGCAAAAGAACCTAAGACTAATATAGCCTGTGTTGGTTTACATTGCTATACACTATAAATAAATATATTTATAGTGTATAGCAATGGGGTGGATGGGATCTATCCAGTTATATTAAAGGAGGCAGCAAAGGAAGTAAGCAAACAAAACAGTGGCATAAAAGTACTAAGCAGGCCATAAGGCCAAAAGAACCTATAAAGACTAATATAGCCTGTGTTGGTTTACATTGCTATACACTATAAATAAATATATTTATAGTGTATAGCAATGGGGTGGATGGGATCTATCCAGTTATATTAAAGGAGGCAGCAAAGGAAGTAAGCAAACCCTTAGCCATAATTATGAGAGCTTCCTTGGACTCAGGGGAGGTACCCATAGACTGGAAATGTGCAAATGTGACCCCAATTCACAAAGGAGGATCAAAGGCTGACACGAGTAATTATAGACCTGTGAGCTTAACTTCTGTTCCAGGAAAATTAATGGAGGCACTGGTTAAAGAAGCACTGCAGGATCATTTAGACAAGACTTCAGTTATAGCTCGGACACAGCATGGCTTTGTTAAGGGGAAGTCTTGCCTGACCAATTTGATTGGATACTATGATGCAGTCACAAAAGAACTGGATGCAGGGAATAGCTTTGATATTATATACTTGGATCTTAGAAAGGCTTTTGATACTGTTGCACATGGAAGACTGCTACACAAATTGGAGCAGTGTGACATTGGAGGCAAATTGCTGCTATGGATAAAGGGGTGGTTGAGGGGGAGAAGACAGAGAGTGGTAATCAATGGACACTGCTCATCGTGGACTAATGTTATTAGTGGAGTCCCTCAGGGCTCAGTGTTGGGTCCATTATTGTTTTCTGTATTTATAATGATATTGATGATGGTATATCAAGCTTAATGTCCAAGTTTGCAGACGATACAAAGGTTGGCAGGGTTGTCAAGGACCCTACTAACACTATGCTGCTGCAACAGGATCTGGAAAGGTTGAGCAGATGGGCTGAGAGGTGGCAAATGAAGTTTAACATTGACAAATGTAAAGTACTACACATGGGAAACAGCAACCCCAGAGCAACGTATCAACTCTGTGGTACTACACTGACAGTGGCAGAGAATGAAAGGGACTTGGGGGTGGTTGTGCAGGCAGATATGAAGTTTTCTGAGCAGTGCAGACGGGCTGCAAGAGTAGCTCATGGAGTATTGTCAATGATATACAGGAATTTTTCCAGCAGGGATAAGGAGGTGATTATTCCCTTGTATAAGGCAATGGTCAGGCCACACCTAGAGTACTGTATACAGGTCTGGAGGCCTCATTTCAAGAAGGATGTAGAGCTGCTAGAACGAGTACAGAGAAGGGCAACAAGATTAGTGAATGGAACAAAGGGGTGCTCTTACGAAGAAAGGCTTAAGTTTTGCAAATTACAGTGTCTGGAGACTAGGCACCAGCGAGGTGATCTGATAGAGGTGTATAAAACCTTGAATGGTTTGAGCATGCTCAATGCTGATGGGATTCTTCCTCTAGCTCAGAATAATCACCTGAGAGGGCATAAATTCAAATTGAGGAAAGACAGATGTAGGATAGACGTGCGGAAATTTGCCTTTAGCCAGCGGGTGGTTGGTTGGTGGAACAGACTTCCATCCCTCGTAGTGGAGGTTGATAGCCTAAATAAGTTTAAGGCTCAGCTGGACAGGTATTTTGAACGAACAGAGGGGTGAAGTGGGTTTTTTTTTTTTTTTTTTGGCTGATGCTGCACAAGTTTGCTTTCTTGCATCAAATGCCTCTACAAATGCTAATGCTAATGCTAATATATAATTATCAATAAAATAAAATAATGGTTATGTAGCTAATTATTGATAATCTGATACGTTGAATGGTACTTTTTCAAGGGCTAACACCATTCAATATATCCCACCAATAATTAGCAAGGCTATCTGTTTCTGATTGTTATCTGCCTGGTTAACTAGGTCCAAATTATAAACAGAAAGACAATCTATGCTAAACATTAAATTTAACAGCAAACAGGCAAGATAACAGCAAGCCCGATAGACAGCACTGAAACAAATAATACAGAAAAAGAGAGCCACCCAGGGTATTTTACTTTTTTTTTTCATGTACAAAAGAGAGCTTATGCTAATGTAAGGAGAAAGGAGGTAAGGATAAGTATAGTAATAGTTCCTCACGTTCCCTTGAATTACTCTAATAGATCTTGAGGTATAAAATTTAGGGTTAGAAATAAAAAGTGAAAAGCAAAGAAAAGAAAACACAAATCCTAGCAGCACACACACACACACACAGTGCTTTTTTTTGGACAGTACACAATGGTATGCTGTACCGGCACCTTTATTAACAGTGACGTGTGACATTTGGATGCAGTACAGTTCGAAATTTGTAATATTCCATAAATTTTTTCACACATTTACCTACTTTTCAAATAAGCTTAAAGTTATTTAACTAAGTTTGCATTTTTCACTGTCTATTGTTAAAATATTTTCTATATAAACCTTTATAACCATTTTTAGAATTCTAAATTACTCAGTCAGACCTCTGTTTAACTAACTCCTTTTATAGCAAATTGTTTTTGAATTCCCCTTGGAAATTACATTTAAAATAGTTTCATTTGAGCGAAAAAATTTTTCATATAACAAACGGCTTAGGAGAGACTTAACTGGGTACACACTGTTCGCACTTCTGGCCTTCGGGCAATTTAGCAAATTAGTGCTGCTGCTAAGCAAGAATTGAGAGAGCTAAATGGATTACCATTCTACAACTTAGGGGTACCTGGTAAAACCGATCCGACCACCAGTCCCTGTCCCACATATGGAGAAGTCACACTGGTCAACAGTGAGCAGATCAAGGGGTATTCCCAGTGGGCTCTGGCCCACCTTCTACTGCAGTTGTGTCCAACCTTATCCCATAAGGTCACCATATTCAAAGTTAGATTTCTTTCGGGGGGCCACACTGAGTAATTCGAGAAAAATTAATGCATTACATTTTCCATATCTTGTTACATGTAAAAGGAAGTTTCTGTTTTCATGTTACCATTTTTTATTTTCAGGCTATATATAAAAAATTAAAATTCCCAATACTTTTATGTGTAGCAAATCTATGTCACTAATTTATTTTTTAGATTTTATTAAAATTATAAAAATATGACTTTCTTTTGTTTTTCAAAAAATACCTTACTTTTTTGCCTTTAAATGCTCACTTTAGAAATTTTACAACCTGAAAGGATCACTGCTTAAGATGAATATAAGGTGAATAAATAAAAATAATGATACACCTGAAATTGAAAATATTCGAAAATTTTATTAAGTACACTACAAGATTATATTTACTAAACAAAACATTTAATGAGAAAATAATTAGCAAAATTTAAAATGCTCTTTTAATTCACTTCCCACGGGGGGGGGGGTCACCGCTGTAAATCAACTGTAAGCATCCCGTTCGAGAATTAGGAGGAAGTGATTTTCTTTTACTCAGACAAATAATCATCTGTTGTTTCGCAGAAGTGCGTTATCCACATTTCTCTGTAAATTTTCCCTATCTCTGTTTACACAGTCACAGTAGCTGAATATCCAAATGACATCGACATTTTGGACAGTTTCAAAAAAAAGAAAAGAAAAAAATTCAAATTTAAGACAATATTGATGGCGAGAGAAGGAAAATGAGGACAACAAAGGTATTAAACCTTCTAAACATGAAATGTTGGCATTTAGTGAGAATAAAGTTAGAAAATTGTGAATTAGACTTCAGTTAAATGAAAGAGATTCAATTCGTCCATTTCAGCAATACCTAATTGAAAAGACAGTTTCGGAAAAATTGCAGAACATTTGATGAACGCTCTAAGTACAATACCAATTTCATCAAGTGAATGTGAACGAGGATTTTCACAAATCTGATCGTCAGCCCAACCAGAGCTTCGTTGATGACAAAAACAATTTCTTCACTACTATTTCTTAATTAAAATTGTAGGCTGACACCTTCAATCCAGCAAATATGTCAATTCGTGGCTGCTTCAGAAACTTCATTCAGCAACACACACAAACAGTAAAAAGTCGGCATAGTGTGTTGGATGAGAACTCAATAAAAATATGGAATTATTCTATAAAAACTTTATTATGAAATTATTTTTACTTATTATTTTACTAGTTTTTACTTATTATTTAAACATTTATTTTTTTATATACTTGAATAATAAATTTATGCTTAATAAACTGTGTGTTAATATACTTAATTTGTTGTTCTTATTCCAAAAACATTACTACTAAGTAACAATATCAGGAAATAATTTTTTAGAATACTATACTTTTTTAATGTCCAAAAGAACCTATAAAATAAAATAATGATTATGTATCAATTTTTCCTGTTAGCAAACAATGAATATCGGCACCTATTTTTTTTTACAAAAAAAGCACCGTGTATATATATATATATATACACACGGTGCTTTACATATATACATATATATATGTATGCTGCTAACATTTGTGTTGTGTTATTCTTGGATTATTGTTGTCCATATGCAGTGCTTTGCATTTATTAATGCTAAACTTCAACAGCAACATCAACTACCCTGCCAACCTTTGTATCATCTGCAAACTTACACATTAGGCCCAAAACAACTCCATCAATATCATTAACAAACACAGAAAAAACAATGGGTCCAGCCAAATCATTGGAACTCCACTATAACATTAATCCACAAAGAGCACTAAGCACTCTGTCTTCTGCCACTCAACAATCCCTTTATCCATAGCAATAACAAGGGGAACAGTGTGAAAAGCTTTACTGCAATCTAAGTATATGATGTTAAAATTATCTTTTGCATCCAATCCATTTGTAATGACCTTGGAGCAGTTAAGTATTATCCTGCACGATTTCTCCATAAAAATCCATGCTGTAATTTCCTTTATTTCTAACAAGATGATCCCACATTACTTCTTTAAACACTGGCTCCATTATTTTTCCTGGGAGGAAGTCAAGCTTATAGGTCTATAATTACTCACTTTGCCCTTTGTCTCCCACTTTGTGAATAGGAGTGACATTGGCACATTTCAGATCTAGTGGGACCTCTCCTGAATCCAAGGATGCTCTTATAATTACGGCCAAAGATTTGCTCACCTCTTTTGCTGCTTCTTTTAATATAATTTGATAGATCCCATTAGTCCCGGGTGCCTTATTTTTTTAGCTTCAACAGATTCTCTACTACCTTCTTCTCAGTTATCAAAAAATCATTTAGCTCCCAGTTATAACTTGGTAAACTTCTGGCATGAATGTAGACGCAAAATATTTATTTAATTTGTCAGCAACTTGAAAAGGATAATCAAAAGAGCTAATGTGGTTCATCCCTTTCCTTTTAGTGTTAACATAAACAAAGAATTCTTCGCAAATTTTTTTTTTTTGCATTCTTAACCAAAGACTTCTCATAATCTGCTTTAACCCACTGACATGAATTTAAAACTACTGTACTGACCTTTACAAAAGCAAAATAAGTTTCCTTTATCTTTGAAGGTAGTTTACATTTTTAATGTAGCAAGTAGCAGATAACAAAAAAATCAACAGATGGTATTTAAAAATAATTCTGTGTAAACTGATTCAAGAAAAATACAAAACGTATAAATCATACCTCAGTAATTTCATTAAGAAGCTTCTTGTTTTTCTTCTTTGGTAATGTGGAATCAATATGATTACGCTTTCTAAAAATTAATAAACAGAAAGAAGTACACGAATGAGCTTTCTTAACAGACCTAACAACAATTACTATGAATTAAAGCTTTTTACTACATTAAATATTACATTATCAAATACAAGAGTGGAAGGAATAACAGAAATAGCTTAAACAATAGGCATAAAATAATGAATAGGTGATCTCTGTTATATATATATATAGTCAGTCCTCGTATAATACATGTTTACACACACGAATTCGATCATACACGATTTATAAATAGGGGAACGATATCATATATAACACGAACCAAATTCGCTTATGCACGGTTCGCCTTTGTGATTACAAGAAATGGCAGTCGAATGCGGAATCACCCCAACTGAACACAACATGATAGGAATGAAGAGAAGATTCTGAAAATGTATTTATGTTTTTTATATCAGTGAAGGGGAAACACATTTCACCATAATAGCGTAAAAACCCACACAATTCCAGCTATCAGTATTATCGCAAATGCCATTAGATTGAGTTTACTACCAGTTTATAACAGATTCACTAGCAGAAATGCAACTGGAAATTGTTTTTATTGTTTTATGGTAGTAACCCCCAGAAATGTGCTTTAGTAAAATGTGAACTAGTGAGGTGTTCATAGTGTGTCTCTGCCTTCGGTGTTGTTTATTCAGTTGCTACACGTGTGCAGCTTTGTTTGTGTATCAAGCGTGCCTCCTCATTTTGTAATTGTGCTTTATTTCCTAAAAATGTGTGAAAAAGGTGTGAAAAGGAAGCGTCCTGGTGAAGACACTACAGATTCAGAGAGAAAAAGAAAAGCAATATCGATAAACAGAGGCGAACTGGGTCAAAAATTCTTACCTGGGAAAATTTGTAGTGGCCTCATACTAGCGTTTATGGCCAAAATCACACAGGCCTCCGGCCCACCGGGGTTTCCCCGGTAAGGCTTATGGCCAGTCCGCCTCTGTCGATAGAGAAAAAATATGAAATTGTGAAACGCTTTGAGCAAAATGAAAGCCCATGTGATATTGCACATGCTACAGACCTAAATAAGGCAACGCCGAGAATTACAAAGAATGCAGAGAAAATAAAAACAAGTTTCATAGCAGGAACAACTCAAAGTGTAATTAAAATCCATTAGATTAATGACCACCCAAGATTGAACACAAATGTGTGTTTATATTGCACGAGGGTTTCTAGGAACACAACTATTGTGCTATACAAGGACTGACTGTATATATATATATATATATATATATATATAAAATATTTATAAAACATTTGAGCTGGCAGTACAACCAAAGTGTACTGCCAGCTCAAACATAAGTTGACTTTATCTTCCCTTCAGATCATCAGCCCATCAATCTGTCAACATTGATCACTTCATTAAAACTACAATCTGCATAAGCAACAGTGAAGAGGCCTCTGGAGTCAGCAACTCTATGATTCATCTATGATACTACTAAAACACTGACTCAAATCGATAAAATGCATTTATTAAACAAAAATACACGTACTGACTGTATAAACTGTATAAAATAATAATAAAAGATAAAATAAGATGGTATATAACAAGAATAAAATGTGATAAAACTAAAAGCACTAAAAAGGTGTTTAAAATCACTAAAAACCCTAAAACAGGAGCTTTCAGCAGCAGCGACCACCTTCATCAGCAATAATGGTTGCAGGTTATCTGACAATCTATATATGTACACATACGCCCCAACAGGTCCACAACATGAACTATGGCACCTGCGCAACAGACCATAAGAAAAGGATTACCTCACTAAAATACATAAAACCATCAGCTATGCATTCGGGAACATTTAGTTTATTGCCTGGGTTTTTCTCATTCATTTGTGATCGTAGCCTAGCTGTTGACACCCACCATGGTCGGGAGTAACATGAGGCAATGGTAACAGAGTTTGTAGCTGAAAAGCCTCAAACTCTTTTATCATTGCCTCATGATCAACAGCTTGGTGGAAACAGAGTTCAATATACACTATAACACAAGCAGGCCTGAACAATAAATGGAAGATGTCAAGATCCAGACAGAGAAAATAGAACTTGCACTTTCCTCAGGCAAGAGCCCACTTTCAATCATAATAAATCAGCTGCAATCAGGTAACATCTTGACAAGACATTGAGGAGTGGGAAGCCATTTGACACAAATTGCAATACTCAGACAATTAAAAACTATCTCAAGAAATGGCTGGCTCTATATTTTGTATTGTTTTCCAATCAAGTGATTCCCCAGAATGCACTGTTCATCCCAAGTATGTAAATACTGCAGACCCACTTTCCAAGCAGTATTTAATAAAATCCATTAATTCCCTTGATCTCTTTCTTTCTGGTATCTTTCCTATTTTTCAACAGATGTCTTATTCAAGATTTCTTTCCACCCCCATGCCCAAGAACCCTGAGGTGCATCAACCATGTTAAAGTGACAGGGTAAATGTGCTTATCCCCTCCTCCGGCTCATCCACTCTGCTTAAAAATTATGGAATAATCTGGCTGATATGGTTTCAGGAAGATCCACCATAAAAAACCTATACTGAACTGAACTTCAGGCATTCAATCAATAGGCAGAATTGGTTATCATCTATTTAGACATTCACATGGCCACTGATGCTAAATGCATCAAATGCATGTAAATGTAATCTAAATGTATCTAAATGTAATCAGCATTGCTTTTTCTACTGATTCACCACTTCCAATATTAGGAGTTATATTTTCTATAATCATAATTTGGTTACTGTACTGTGGCTTGACTTTCATCAGTTCAATAATATCAACACATGCATTACTTTTTTTGCATGAATGCACAAGTGAAGATTTCTTTAACTAGTGTTAGGAATTTTGCTTTCAACAATTTATTATTGCCACTATAAGAAAAAAGAAGAAAAAAAACGTTTTAGCTTATCTCCTGAGATAAGCTCATTGCAATCATCGTAAATTTTACATTTACGATGATTGCAATGAAAACTTTTTCAAAAATTAAAATTTCTCTTTGCAAATCAGGTTCAGGAGTAACAGATATTTCCAATTTATCAGATAATACTAGTTCAAAAGATCAAATGATTTTATGCAATTTTGTAATGTAAATCAAGTATTGCAAATTTTGTTTCAATCAGACTGAAATAGACCAATATTTCAAGTTGCAACCAACAAAATGGCTGTTGCTTGAACACACACACACACAACCAAAAACCAAAATGCAAATTTGATGTTGACCATCCAATCAACATCTGGGTGTGATATAGATGCAAGAGTGTAAATTGATTCACTCCTTAAGTTGTAGCAAAGAGTGCCCTTAGAATATTCAGCTTTTTAAGGAAAGTTGTTTGAAGGGCTTTTGTGTTACAGGAAGTTAAGTTTTTTGTCCAAGGTTGCACCTTAGAAAGATCAAGCAATACTTGCAGTACTGCTTGATTTTCTAATCTAAGTTTTGTATCTGGGTGTAGGTCACATTTCATACAAAACATGTATTTCATACAAAACATGTACCCTTGTATCCACGGGGGGGGGATACGTTCCAAGACTGAAACCGTGGATATAAGTGAACACCTGCTGACCTCATATATAACGTGATTTTCTTGTACATACATACCTATAATAAAGTTTAATTGATAAATTAAACATATAGTAAGACATTACCAACATTAATACAGTAATAATAAAGTACAGCAGGCTCTCGATTTACTGAGATTGGATTAACCGGGACACTTCAAGAGTCCAAATTAAAAAAAAAAAAAAAACCAACCAGAAATCATAAAATTCAAGTAATAACTAGAATAGATATAAACAGATATTTTGCAAGTTGACAAGAAATAAGCGACAAGAATTAGCGACAAGGGCATAAATTCAAATTGAGGAAAGACAGATGTAGGATAGACGTGTGGAAATTTGCCTTTAGCCAGCAGGTGGTTGGTTGGTGGAACAGACTTCCATCCCTTGTGGTGGAGGTTGATAGCCTAAATAAGTTTAAGGCTCAGCTGGACAGGTATTTTGAATGAACAGAGGGATGAAGTGGAAGTGGGTTTTTTTTTTTTTTTTGGCTGATGCTGCATAAGCTTGCTTTCTTGCATCAAATGCCTCTACTAATGCTAATGCTAAAGAAACTGCGTTATAAGTGGTCATTGGGAGATTAGTTTACCTATTATCTTGCAATCCCTCCCCCACTGTCTTCACACCTTCTACTCAAAACAAAACAAAAAAAGAGACCAAACGTTTAGTTTGATTTAATGCGTCACATCGATTGTTGTGTTCCGTCGCACCGCAAAAGGACAAATTTTGTTTCATTATTTATGTTAGGCATGTCAGTTTTTTTTTTTTTTTTTATAAATTGCGAAAATGATGGGCAAATGCAAGAATTGTGCTTTCAAATTGAACAAAAACTTGAAATTATTCAAAAGTTTCAAAATGGTGCATCTGTTAAATTTCTAAAGAACCATTATAATGTTAGTGACCAAACCATATGCAACATTGTAAAAAATAAAGGGAAGATATTCAGTTTAAAATCGATATCGTAAAAAATAAAGGGAAGCATCGTATTGGACACGCGAGTAGTATATGTTAAGTTTTTCTTTTTTTTTTTTCAGGGGTTAACCACAAGTAACTGAATCAGCAGATACAGGGACACAACTGTACATGATTATTTTGTTGATGGCTTCTTGAAATTACCTTTCTATTATTTGAATGTATCTTTCCCATGCAAACTAGTGAGGGAAATGGGTTGATAGTGTGGCAGGAGGGCTAGCATCACTATCAGTAACACAAAAACATGGATGGCAAACTTTTGCTATATATCTTATGCAGATATACAAGAGCCGGAAAACCAATAGCAAAATATATAGAAATCATAAATAGCATGCTGGAGAGTCAACTGCCACTTCATATATATCGTGAAAAAAATGTTTGTTAAGCATTTCAGTAGAAAGAGGGAACTATCTAATGTCAAATCTAATGTCATTTGTGTTTATTATGATTTATTTGCATAGTCCCTTGATTTAAATTTCTACAAAGATTTCCTCTGTACAGCCCAAAGAAAAGAGATTTCTTCTGTACCATCCAATGAACAGAGATTTCCTCCATACAAAATAATGAATTAAGTGTGTATATATTAAAAAAAAAAAAAAAAAAAGATCATATACACTTAAATCTGTGAATTTAGTAGGACATGACATGCCCATTCTGAGATAAACGTTTCAAAACACTGAAAAATATTCATCAAACCCCGGCTGTATATGAGTTGTCAATCCCACCTTGCTGAAACCTTATCAAATGGAGATAGCGCAACTCCAGTGTTAAGAAATTTTGCAGAATAATGATACATCAAAACTCTATACCAGTTAATGTGTGCCATATCAGCCTAGAAAATAATGGTCAAATAATTCTGAATGATGCTATCTTTTCACTTTGAAGCAGATGGTGATGACACATGGGATTGATATCAGAAAGCCTATAGTCTGAAAGATGAAAGTGAGCCTTATCAATTATGCAAAGTGTTGATCTGGTGTTCACATTCCTTTAAGAGATAAAGACACTGCAAGCAAAAAGTTATCCAACTGTTAATTTCACAATGAACAGCCAGGATTTTATATGAATAAAAATTTAAATCCTTGTGCAATATTGTGACACACACTCATATTGGATACAGTGAATGCCACTGCATGCCTGACAGCCAAATGCCATGGTCTTCACTTAAAAGCTACTCTCACTCTTTCAATGTTTTCTAGGGTAAGCACCATAGTTGCTTGTCCTTAAATTTTTTTTTTTCCTTCTTTGCCAAGGCACTTTTATGTAAATTACCAAGCCAGATCTTTATAGTGTTACAAGGTACAGGTCTATTATGATGAAAGGAATCAAAATAAATGAAGAGTTACAACCTCAAGGCTTATTGTGGTCCCAGGACAATGTGTAGACATGAATAACACACATTGTAAGGTCAAGCCAATATGCCATCACAAAATAGCTGTGGTCCATTGTTAACTGTTGTGTTTTTATATCGATGCAATTAAAACACAAAAGAAAGTGCATACATTTCTCAACCAGATTGTGATGTATGATAAGATATGGGTCATTCACTAAAACCTGAGTAAACAGGTAACTATAATTATTTACTAACAACACAAAATGTAATTAATAATTTTTTTTTTTTTTTGTGGGCATGCTCTTTATGATACTAAGATTTGCTTTCACAATTGCATAAATGATGTTGATAACTTACTGTTTTGCAGCTTGCTTTTTTTTTTTTTTTTTTCTTATAAGTAATAATGTTGAATGCACTGTATTTGATACAATGCATTCAACAATATTACAACAATACAGTGCATTCAGCATATAAACGTCTACAAATTTTCTTTCAAGGTTACTATTCAAGCTGAATAGCATCCTTGAAAGAGAATTTGTAGATGTTTATATGTTGTTTATAAATATTATGGCATTTATTGTGAAGTTGTAATGAAAATTGTGGAGAATGCACTGTCATGTCCAACAGGTAAACCAAAAAATGTACTTACTTATTTGCATATACAGCAATACATGCTTGACTGCAAAAACGACCCGATTTACAAAACTCAGAAGTAAGTCCATAGCAACCACAATTTTCACAGCAACGAATATCTTCTACTTTCGCTTCAACAGAAGTACCATTTTCTATTTAGAAAAAAAAACATTTCTACATATAATTACATAATTATACATTATTATTATTACTACATGATTATGTAATATTAATTAGCATTAGCATTTAGTTGAGGCATATGATGCAAGAAAGCAAGCTTATACAGAATCAGCCAAAAAGGGAAAAAACCTTCCCACTTCACACAAATATTTGTCTAGTTCAGCTTTAAATTTATTTAAGTTATCAACTTCCACAACAACAGATGGAAGTCTGTTCTAGCAATCAACTACCCACTGGCTAAAGGCAAACTTCTGCACATCTATTCTGCAAATGTCTTTTCTCAATTTGAATCTATGCCCTCTTGGGTTTGTAATCTGAGCAAGTGGAAGAATCCCAATAGCACTGAGCTTGCTCAAACCATTAAGGCCTTATACACCTCAATCAGATCACCTCGAATGCACCTAGTTTCCAGATGCTGCAACTTGCAAAACTTAAGCCTTTCTTATAATAATAATTATAAAAATAAAATAAAATAGTAATAATAATTATACAAATAAAATAAAATAGTAATAATAATTATACAAATAAAATAAAATAGTAATAATAATTATAAAAAATAATAATAATTACATAATCAAGAGAATATATATGTAAATAGCAATAAACATAATTTATAAATAAAGGTTGTTAGCATTTTGCACTGTAAATTGTGTAATCTGCACACAAAATTATAAATAAAAAACTAGAAAATTTTTGATTTAAAGCACCATTATCAAGTTATATGACATCAAATTTGAACAAATTATTTCTGCTCTGGCACAGAGTGGCTGACAAAAGTAACACAAAAGAAAATTATTCAGTGAAATGTTCAGATAATTCATGTGGCCTGATGAAGCATTCTCCCATAGTGTTGATCCATGCATTAATATCTATACCTAGAATTAGGCTTGCCTCCTCTGTTGCAGACTGTGTATAGTGTTATTATTATCATCATCTGTTTATTAACCTTAGGTTCACTCCCTGAACAGCCAGTGGGCTAGGAGGGTGTACAAATATATATATTTTAAATACAGCTTACAATTTTATACTAATTTCTTGATATTTAAAATAATGACATTGTTTAGAAAATTATATTCACTTAATAGCAGTATCGTCCCCTTGGCATGTAAACAATCAGCTCATTGGAGTACAACTTACTAATGAGAATGTTTAGACAATCAACACAATAGTGCAGAAACCAAAAAATCTCCAGGTATGCTTATCTCCTGTTTGTAAAAGTAGAACTCACTATACATGATAGAAATGCATTACTAATGCAGTGCCATTACTTGTAGATGAAAGAGCAGTGCAAACTGGCATAATACTCTGAAAAACCTCTCTAAAATTCCTAGACTCCATTCAGAAGACAAAAGATCCATATTAATTAACTAGTCAGGTTAATTAATGACTTTCTCTTATAAATCACGGATAAAGGGAAAGGTATTTGCTTTCGTAAAGGTGACTACAATGGTCTCAAGACAGTTTTTAAATTCTATACAGTGGGACCAACTGACGATGTTACCAACAGCAAATTCTAAATGGGAAGCATTCAAGGAAGTAATCTTGGAAACTACTAGGCTTTTTGTTCCAATTAAGAAATACTGTTCAAAGTTTATGCATAAATGGATGTCAGATGAACTAATGAGACAATTGGCAGAGAAGAAAAATGCATGGGATGCATATAAACTAACAAGTGACACAGTAGCCTATGATAGATATAAGTTGGTCTGTAATCAAGTCACAAAGGAGGTTAAACAGGCAAAGGCAGATTACAAGAAATCCTTGGCAAAAGATGCAAAGAAAAGCAACAAAGAGTTCTTTACTTAGGTAAACTCTAGAAGAAAGGGGATGAATCAGATTGGTCCACTTGATATCGATGGTTCAACTGTTGATGATCCTGCTCAGGTAGCTGACAAACTAAATGAGTATTTTGCCTCTACATTCACACATGAGGAAATATTCAGGAAAGGGAATGCCAGATGTTTATCAAACTCTGACAGGGAGCTAAATGATTTTGTAATAACTGAGAGCAAAGTGGAGGAGAAATTGTTGAAGTTAAACATAAGAAAAGATACTTATGATAGATGGGATAGATGAGATCTATATAGATACACTTGGGATAGATGAGATCTATATAGATACACTTGGGATAGATGAGATCTATATAGTTTTATTAAAGGAGGAAGCAAAGGAAGTCAGAAAATCCTTAGCCATAATTATAGAGCTTCTTTGGATTCAAGGGAGGTTACCATGAACTGGAGATGTGCAAAGGTGTCCGCAATTCACAAAGGGAGATCGAAGTGTGACAAGTAATTACAGACCTGTTAGTTTAACTTCTGTTACGGGAAAATTAATGAAATCTTGGTTAAAGAAGTAATGAGGACCATCTAGACAAGACTGCAGTTATAGTTCAGACACAGCATGGGTTTGTTAAGGGAAAGTCTTGTCTAACCAATTTGATTGGATACTATGATGCAGTTACAAAGGAACTGGATGCAAAAAATAATTTTGATATAATATATTTGAATTTTAGGAAAGCTTTTGATACTGTTGCACTTGGAAGACTACTGTACAAATTGGAGCAGTATGGCATTAAGGGCAAATTGCTGTTATGTAGTAGTAGTAGTAGTAGTGGCATGTGATGCAAGAAAGCAAGTGTATGAGCTTATGCAGCATCAGCCAAAAAAAAAAAAAAAAAAAAAAAATATCACACCATTCCCTCCAAATGCCTGTCCAGTTCCTCCTTAAATTTATTTAACCTATCAACTTCCACAACAACAGATGGAAGTTTGTTCCAGCAATTAACCACCCGCTGGCTAAAGGCAAATTTCCGCGCATCTATTCTACATCTGTCTTTTCTTAATTTGAATTTATGTCCCCTTAGGTTCGTAATCTGAACAAGTGGAAGGATCCATCAGAATTCAGCTTGCTCAACCCATTCAAGGCCTTATACACCTCAATCAGATCACTGTGCAGGTGCTAAGTCTCCAGCCACAGCAATTTGCAGAACTTAAGCCTCTCTTGGTAAGAGGATCCCTTCATTCCCCTAACCAATCTTGTTGCCCTTCTCTGTACACGTTCAAACAAATCTACATCCTTCCTAAAATGAGGCCTCCGGACCTGTACGCAGTATTCAAGGCGTGGCCTGACCATTACCTTATACAGAGGGACAATCACCTCCTTTTCTCTGCTAGCATCCCTTTATACATGTATAAAGGGATGGTTGAGTGAGAGAAAACAGACAGTGGTAATCAATGGACACTGCTCTTCGTGGGCTAATGTTAATTAATGGAGACCACCCAGGGTTCGGCGTTGGACCCATTGTTGTTTTCTGTATTTATTAATGATATTCATGAAGGTATATCAGGTTTAATGTCCAAGTTTTCAGATGATACGAAGGTTGGCAGGGTTGTTAATGACACTGATGACAGTACGCTACTGCAACAGGATCTAGAAAAATTAAGCAGATGGGCTTTGAGAGGTAGCAACTGAATTTTAACATTGACAAATGTAAAGTACTGCATATGGGTAGCAGTATCTCCAGACTGACATATCAACTGTGTGGTACTATGCTCACAGTAATGGAGAATGAAAGCCTGGGGGTAATTGTGTGGCCAGATATGAAGTTTTCTGAGCAGTGCAGAGCATGGTATCTTGTCAATGATATACAGGAATTTTTCTAGCAGGGATAAGGAGGCAATTATCCCCTTGTATTAAGCAATGGTCAGGCCACACCTTGAGTACTGCATACAAGTCTGGAGGCTTCATTTTAGAAAGGATGTAGAGCTGCAGGAACAACTACAGAGAAGGGCAACAAGGTTGGTGAATGGAACTTCCACAACGATAAACTTCTATTTGTAATTGTGGAAGTTCACAGCTTAAATAAATTCAATGCAGCTAGACCAACATTTGGAATGAATGGATGGGTGAAATGGGAATTTTTTTTTTTTTTTTCTGATTGATGCTGCATAAGCTTGCTTTCTTGCATCAAATACCTCTACTAATGCTAATCTCTTTCCACTCTCTGTCACACAAATGTTCCATTTTTGCTGCATACCTTTTCTTTAGATAATTCCATAAATGCTATTCTTCTGAATTGGCATCTCTCTCTCTCTCTCTCTCTCTCTCTCTCTCTCTCTCTCTCTCTCTCTCTCTCTCTCTCTCTCTCTCTCTCACACAAACTATTCCAAACACATACCCCAGCCAGTCAATATCCATTCATTGTACAATTAAAAACCCACAGAACTACTTTTTCCTCATTTATCCCATCTATTTTTGTTCTTTGGAACAAGCTTGCTTTGCACATATTTCCTGAACATTACAATCTACAGAAATTCAAGTTGGAGTTTATGTCAACAGGTATTTTCTGTCTTTCCAACCCATACACAGTATTATAGGTTCTTATTCTTTCACATTTAGGATTATCAAAAAAAAAAAAAGCCTCTTGTTTTTGTGTCAATGTGAAAAATCCTCCTTCCCTTGAGATACAATGTTTTCAAGATTTGTATTGCACACCTTTATAATCTTTCTTCATATGAATGCATTTGATATTCTCTCCAGATGAGTTTGCCAGTATTTTTACCCTTTGAAGGAGCTCTGTCTTTTCCTTAAATGGTCCCATCAAACAATATATTAAATAGACGTGACCATCAGATGTGTCAATTACCCAGAAATCAACAATAAATTTTGTGCAAAAACTTAAGGAATTTTTTTTTAAAGTTTCTAATTTAACATCAATGCTGTTTTGTGGGGTTTTTTTATGAACACAGACAAAGGAAAATTGTCAGGACATAGTGCATAGTGTTTAGTGAGAATAAGACAAAAATAGTTGCCTCAATACAAATACTAAAACAACCACCTCTAGGTCAATAGCAATGCATCAATGGCCATTAAATAATTCATGGGACAGTTTAATTATCAAACCATATCTATTGTTTTGAACACAGTTTCAAAAAATTGGCACAAATGGTCATAAGATTTGAAATAATCAAAAAGAGCACTTCACTTAAAAACAAAAAACAAAAAAATTCCTTCTTTATAAATGTAAACTTTTAATAAGAGAATTTCAATGATAGTGGAGTTTGTTTATTTTTTTAAGGGAAACCACTGGTAACTCTGTAACCAGCAATAATGTTATATATCTCTTTTTGGCGAAGGTAAAGGAAGCCAACACAAGAACCATGGCAAACTTGTTTCCCACTACAGCAATTTCTCCCTGCATTCTTAGTAAACAGATGGTGCATATTATCAGTAATGGGAGTAGAAGTCAATAACATACGTATTGATTAGTTTTTCTCATTATTAAAAGCAGATTATTGGAGTTCATGAGTGTAATGCCTTTGTGGTTGAAATTTACTTATGGGTACACCCTCCAAACTGCCTCATTCTTAGGGTGTTTATCCCCCCCCCTTCTCGCTGTTTTAAAATAGGAAAATGACTTCTACAGATGGTGCGTGATATCGGTAGTGGCAGTAGAAGTTGTTTTCCTATTTTAAAACAGCGGGAAGGGAGGGGGATAAACATCCTAAGAATGAGGCAGTATGGAGGGTGTACCCATAAGTAAATTTCAGCCCACTCATAAACTCTGTCCAATAATCTGCTTTTAATAATGAGAAAAAACTAATCAATAAATTGTTATCGATTCTACTGTCACTACTGATAACACGTACCACCTGTTTACCGAGGAAGAAACGAGTTTGCCCGGTAAGTTTACCGAAGTTTGCCGTGGTTCTCATAGTGGCTTTCTTTACGTTAGCCCTTTTTTTATCATCTTTATTTCTTTTCTTTTAAATATTTAATATAAAAGAAAATAAACTTCAAAAAAGGTAATACATCAAAAACATATACTGGTAATAAAAATAAAATCAGAACAATCAAACAAACCTTGTAGAGTCTCTTTCTGTTCCTCAAGAACATTTTTTGCAGATTCTGACATAACACTAGTTTTAATGTCATCTTTGGAATCTTCAGAAACTTGTGGTTTAACTTCATCTTGTGCCTCATGAGTATCAGATGACACATCTGTATCATCATTGATCATCTCCAATGTACCAAATTCGTTCAATTTAAACTAACAAAAATTTGGGAAAAGAAGCAAATTATTAATTACAAAATAATTATGAATTATAGCTAAAATTCAGTAATGAAATTATATCATTCTATAAATATGAGAATAAATATTTAATTAAAGTTCCCTTTTCATTTACAAATATTTGATTGCACCATCAGAAGATCACCTTGCAGGAGACAAGGCACCTGTGAGGTGATCTGATTGAGAATAAGGCCTTGAATGGTTTGAGCATGCTCATTGCTGATGGGATTCTTCCTCTTGCTCAGAATAATCACCTGAGAGGGCATAAATTCAAATTGAGGAAAGACAGTTGTAGGATAGATATGCAGAAGTTTGCCTTTAGCTAGAGGGTGGTTGATTGCTGGAACAAACCTCCATCTGTCGTTGTAGAAGTTGATAGCTTAAATAGATTCAAGGCAGAACTAGACAAACATTTGGAGTGAGTAGATGGGTGAAATGAGAAGATATTTATTTTTTATTATTTTTTTAATTTTTTTTTGGCTGATGCTGTATAAGCTTACTTTCTTGCATCATATGCCTTTACTAATTTCCCATAAAGGCTATTATATAAACTGCAGTAAATCAGGATTAACAGCAAGATTCTCAGTTGAATCAAGGGCTGGACAAAAGATAGGAGACAGAGAGTAGTCACAAATGGACATACCCCAGGGTGGACTAGTGTAGCAAGTAGAGTCCCTCATGGATCAGTGTTGGGAGACCCCTTCTGTTTCTTACCTTCCTTAATGACAATAATAAGTGAGTGCAGGGAAAGTTGTCAAAGTTCAAAATGATTGGTTGCACAAATGACCTGAAAAATGACAATGAAGTTTAATGTTTATAAACATTTTGCACCTTGGGATTTTGCATCTTGGGAACAGAAATCCAGAAGTTACAAGCTGGGGGGGAAAGGATTAAAAGTGGTCCAGGATGAAAAGACTTAGGGCTTATGATTCAGTCAGACAGGAAATAGGTGGCTAGGAAAGCACATGGTATCTTGTCTATAATATACACAACTTTAGCAAGTAGGGAAAAGTATATCATTATCCCTTTGTTTAAGATGATGATGAGACTGAATTTAGAATACTGTGTTCTGGTTTGGAGAACAGACTTGAAGAAAGACACAGAACTTCTAGAAAAGGTTCAGACAAGAGCAACCAGGTTGTGAATACTGCTAATTAATGTCCATATGAAGAACAGTTTAGATAGTGCAGACTGCAAAGCTTGGCATGAGACATCTTGGATGGGCCCTAATAGAGGTATATAAGGTGCTGAGAGAATCAGTAAAATGAACAAAGGAAGTATATTTTCCTTGGCAAAAGAAAAAAAGAACCAAAGAGCACAAATACAAAATTTTCGGGAGTAGCAGAAGGCTGGATCTCATGAAGTTCACTTTTTGGGTAGCGTGTTACTGACCAATGGAATGAACTGCCTGCCACATGATGTTGATAGTTTGGTAGAGTTTAAAGTGGAAGTGAATAGGCACTTTTTGGCAATGAGGAAGATATACTTTTTTGGCAATGAGGAAGATATGCATGACAGTTTTTTTTTGGCAAATGTAGAAAAAGCTCACTTCCTTTCATCATTTAGCCATTATAATACTAAATGCATACATGAAATGTAAACAAAATATTGCAAATTAAGACATACTGACCCAAAATTCTGTTTATTTCATTAAACAGCTTTTTTGTAAATATCAACTGTAAATAACAACCGTAACACTACAAGTAATATCTGTAAGATATATACATGAACCAACTGAAAAGTCAGATGAAATGCGGAATAAAAGTATTTATAATTAAGTTTGCTAGTGTACTAAATCCCTTGATATTTTTATGCTAAAAATATCATGTCACACAATAAATGCCAATGCACAAAATTATTTGTTTACATTTGCACAGCTGAGGCTATGTGCTTGCATTCAAAATACTTGCTTGGCCTAATGTTAATCACTATTTTGTTTAATTGGGAATGAGTAAATCAGTTTTCACAACTACACCCAAGTTCTCAAGTTTCTTAGCAGTCTAACAGTGTCAATGCCCCGGGAAGCATTATATTTAATTCTGTTCATCATGTCAAGAAGATACACTACAGGTGAGAGTGCTAGCAATGTAACTAAGCTGAAATGGAAAGCCACTAGTATGGACACAAAGATGTAAGTGATAAACAGTATAGAGACTGTAGAATGTGAGACCAGTGTTGGCTGGTTGCTAAATTTAAATTTATAACTTCATGCTTTGGGCATAAGCCTCAAAATGCAAGACCCTCTACTAATATAAAAACACCAAAAAACTATACAAACTATTCAATAATGATTACTGTCCAACTTATGAAAATTTTTGTTGCTTTCCTGGCAATCATTCTAGTGCTCATTGATATCTCATCAGTAGGCAGTTAAGCTTTTAAAAAAAAAAATTAATCCAAATGATACCAAACTGAAGAATTTCATATTATACTGACCAATATTGGAGCAAGTGAATGGGTGAAATAAGATGGGGTGTGTTTATTTATTTATTTTTTTTTTTTTGGGCTGATGCTATATAAGCTTGCTTTCTTGCATCATGTGCCCTTGCTAATGCTAATACTACTGAAATTTTCAGGTAAACCTGTCAAGTTTATTAAATATATATACCTGGAAGTGGGGAGGAGAGGAAAATATGATGTTTGTTTGTTTGTTTGTTATTTGGTTTTTAGGAGCATTAGCAACTAAGGCCATATTGCTCGGGGGATATGCGGTGGTCATTCCCTGACCTTTCTGCATCCTCCGTATTTAGTGGTCATGGGCTCGAACTCCAGTCTAATCAAGAAGCGTGTACTATGCACTGCTGCTCCTGCCCACCTGGCTACGGAGGTGCTGAAAAATATGATAAAGACAGCAGCATACTGCTGCTGTCATTATCATATATCAAATTGTAAATATGTCATATTTACAATTTAAAAAGTAACACTGGTTAACAAAATGAAACTTTTTTCATAATGATCTAAAAATTAAATCCAAAGACGTAAATGCACTTTTCTAAACCAATTTTTCATGCTGATTTCAAATGTGTTCTCAATTGTGTATAATACAACTCCTGATAATATTAGGATAAGTTAATTATGGCAATTTCATTACAAAGCACATAAGCCTGGTTAAATTACATTTTTATCACTTTTATAGTTTAAACCCAATGCACTTTATACACATAGTTAAAATAATGTGTTAAAAAAAAGATATGAACAATTTACGATTGTTGTGTGGATGATTTCCTTTGGTACACTTTGTCCAGAATGGCATGGTACAACAACAACAACAACAACCTGCCAACATGAGTTTGTTCCAGAAACCTTGGTAGTGATTTTTCCATTGATTTAACATCTTCGTGGAATAATTTCCCCCCTGCTAGTCACTTACCATGCATAAGGTTTTCAGGAAAGAAGTCTAAATTTGAATGCAAGAAATGAAGTACCAGTTGTTTGTTGTTATTTGGTTTTTTAGGAGCATTAGCAACTAAGGCCATATTGCTCCGGGATATGCGGTGGTCATTCCCTAAATGACCTTTCTGCATCCTCCGTGTTTGGTGGTGACGGGCTCGAACCCCGGTCTAATCAAGAAGCGTGTGCTACGCACTGCTGCTCCTTCCCACCTGGCTACGGAGGCGCCCTGAAGTACCAGTGACATAACAATGTCCCATTTCATTATATACATCAAGCAGTTTCTGAACTCCATCTTTGTATAAGGGAGACCAGTGGTTACTCAAAAAGTTTCCACAAAGCCATTTAAAAGTTGCCATCCTTTCAGTTCTAATACACTGAGGCTTTTCAGCTTTCACCTAAAGAAACTCTGATTTGAAGTCGCACAAAGATTTCCTCTTTCACTTTCACTACACCTATCTTAGAAATTTTTCACTTTAAATAATGAGATCCTTTTTTTTTTTTTTTTTTTTTTTTTTTTTTGTAGTTGTTGGCGCATCGGCTTCTGTGGCCATAATGCACCTCCCAAGGTTTTTGCAGTACTTTGATCCAAGCCCAAGGCGGGATTCGAACCAGCGACCTTTGGGTTGCCAGGCAGGCACTTTACCCACCTGGCTAGCCCGGTCGGCATGATGAGATCCTCTGAATTCATCTTACCCATCACTTTCACAATACCCTTCATTAGTCTAAAGTTAATGTGGAGAGGTGAAAAGAAAGTCTTCATTGGATCCACTAACAAGGTATTTCATAATTTGATTATAAATTATTTCAGGTAAGATTTGGGTGAATTGCTGAAACACATTCATAGTGAGGAAAGGGTCTCATCAATGAATTCCGGATTTTGGATAAACAATCCTGCTTATTCCTCACTGAGAATCCAGTTGCATTCATATTACAAAAGTGACAATCACCATTATGGTCTTTTGTCCCCCTCCATATAATAGTTATAGTAAAGTACTGACTTTTCACTTTTGTTCAACCAGTTATATAATCCATTCAAACAAAAGGCAAAAATAATATATGGTGCCCACACCTTAGTCTGGTCACCTTGAAGAGAGCCAGAGAATAAATGGTAAATTTTTCCAAATATCCATCATGAATGTACACTGTCATGATTTAGTTATGAAAGAGACACACATATAACAGAATTTTTTGCAGTCATTTTTACACTTTTGGAGGCATGATGAATGTGTTTCAGCAATTCACCAGAGTTTACCTGAAATAATTTATAATCAATGTATGAAATACCAATGACATAGATGTATTCAAACAATTATATAAATATATAAACAATGATAATTATATTCAGTAGGTTGGCTGAATAGGTATGCGAGTGGTATAATTGGTCTCATCATCATCATCATCATCATCAGCCATTTTCAATCTACTGCAGGATGAAGGCCTCTCCAGCAACTTTCCAGTTCCTTCTGTTTTGAGCACTGGCCATCCATTTACTACCCAAAAACTCATGAATTTCATCTATCCATCTCCGCCTTTGTCTTCCAGGTTTTCTTCTAGCTCCTCTTGGGTAACCATTCTGTTATTTTCTTAGTCCATCTGTCATCATGTCTTCGAACTATGTGTCCTGCCCAAGACCATTTTAGTTCTTTAGTTTTGATAAGAATGTCCTTTACTTGAGTTTGCTGCCTAATCCATGTGTTTCTCTTCTTATCTAACAGTCTGATTCCCAATATAATTCGTTCCATTCTTCGCTGTGTAGTTCTCAGCTTCTCTTCCATTCTTTTGGTGAGTGCCCAAGTTTCACTTCCATAAGTCATGGTGGGGAGTATACATTGGTTCATTATTTTACGTTTCAGACAAACTGGTATATTGCTCTTCAGTATGTGACTATATTTCCTGAATGCTATCCATCCAAAATTTATTCTTCTCTTGACTTCCAGCCATTTATCATTATTACAGCTAATAACTGTCCCAGATAAGTATATGATTCCACCTTTTCAATTACTGCTCCTTCAATCATTATTTCCCTTTCCGTGGCATACTTGTTCATCATTACTTTTGTTTTAGCCATATTCATCTTTAGTCCAAAATCCTTACTAACTGTGCATAACTGATTAAGATTTTCCTCTAATTCTTTGGGATCGTGGCTTATAATCACAATGTCATCTGCAAATCGTAAATGGTTTAGGTACTCTCCGTTCACATTGACTCCTTTCTGCGACCAGTCTAATCTTCTGAAAGCTTCCTCAAGGGCAGCAGTAAACAGCTTCGGAGATATTGTGTCTCCTTGTCGAACTCCTTTCTCGATTTTAAATTTGCTATTGTCTTTGTCTAGTCTAATAAAGAAGGTAGCACTCTCATATATTTTCTTCAAAATCATAATATATGGGGTATCTATGCCTTGTCTTTCCAGTGCCCAAAACATTGCTTATGCTGTATGGAGTCAAATGCCTTTCATAATCCACAAATGCCAGGCATAATGGTGTTTTATATTCATTTGCTTTCTCCATTAGCTGTGATATTACGTGAAGGTGATCCATAGTTGAGAATCCTGTCCTAAAGCCAGCTTGCTCTTTCGGTTGATTCTCATCAAGTATTCTTTCTAATCTGTTAGTAATGACCTTGTGAACAACTTGTAGATGTTGGATAACAAGCTAATTGGTCTATAATTTCCAATTTCTGATTTATCTCCTTTCTTATGCTGCAAAACTATGATTGCATTATTCCACTGCTTAGGCATCACACCTTTTCTAATGCACTTTGTGAAGAGCTTGCCAGTTTTTGTGTTATGTCTCTTCCTCCCAATTTTAACAACTCTACAGTAACTTCATCTTCCCCCGGGGCTTTCCGTTTCTTCATTTTCTTCAATGCATGTTCTACCTCATCAGGAAGAATATCGGGTATGTCGTATGTGCAGTCCATCTTCCCACTGCTGGTATCATTCCCTCACTCCTTGTATAATTCTCTATAGTAGTCTTCTGCTATTTGAATTATGCCTTCTTATGCAGCAAAACTATGATTGCATTATTCCATTGCTTAGGCGTCACACCTTTTCTAATGCACTTTGTGAAGAGCCTTGCCAGTTTTTGTGTTATGTCTCTTCCTCCAAATTTTAAACAACTCTACAGTAACTTCATCTTCCCCCGGGGCTTTCCGATTCTTCATTTTCTTCAATGCATGTTCTACCTCATCAGGAAGTAATCGGGTATGTCGTATGTGTTGCTACTTTGCAATCCATCTTCCCCACTGCTGGTATCATTCCCTCGCTCCTTGTATAATTCTCTATAGTAGTCTTCTGCTATTTGAATTATGCCTTCTCTGCTGTTTACACCATCGCTATTCTTCAGTTTCAGTATCATTTGTCTTTCTATATTACTGCTCATGGCTGCTGATTTAAATCCTTTGTTTTCCCTTAATGTTTGTTCTTATGTTAAGACTTTTCTTGTGTTAAATCTTCTTATGTCCTCTCTGAGTCTCTTTCTAATGGCTTTGCATAACTCAGTATACTCAATTTTCTCCCTGTCAGTGTTTTTCTCGCTCTTCATTTGTCGTCTTCGGTTCATCATGACAAGTGTTTCTTGACTAATTTTTTCTTCTTTGGATTTCTGTTTCCCTATAGGTTTCTTGGGCTTTATCACTTTCAGAAAGTTGTAATATTCCTCGTCGATATCTTGGTCCTCAGCAGTCTGCAGAAGCTCAAACTTGTTTTTAAGTTCCAGTACATACTGCTTTTTCTCCTCCTCTGTTATCTCAAAGACCTTTGTATTATTTACTCGAGTCAGTTTTTTCCTTTCCTTTCCTACATCTATATCAAGTGTACATCTTACCATTCTGTGATCACTTCCAACATTTACCTTATTCAGGAGACGGTAACATCATTCCCCACAATATATCTTCTGTTAGTGAGGATGAAGTCGATTTCATTAGTTGTTAATCCATTTGGACTTTTCCATGTCCACTTTCTGTTCACCCTTTTCTTGAAAAAAAAGTGTTCATTACTGACAGTCCTTGAGATTCTGCAAATTCCACAAGTCTTTCACCTCTTTTATTTCTTTCACCAATTCCAAAATTTCCTATAGTTCCTCTTTCTGCACTGTTTTGCCTTTTTCCAACCTTAGCATTGAAGTCCCCCATTATAATAGTGTAGTGGGTTTTCTGCTCATCTAGAAGACTCTCAATTTCGGTGTACATTTCTTCAACCTCTTCATCATCGTGGCTCGATGTTGGTGCATAAATCATTATAATCTTTAGCTTGTACCTCTTAAAAATCTTGAGTATTAGTCTTGACACCCTTGGTGATGTACTTTTGAATTCCAAAATGTTGTTTTTAAAATCTTTATGGACCAGAAACCCAACTCCACCTTCACTCCTTTCACTGGTCTCGTCATGTAATTGGTCTCATCAGAAAAACAGAAGTGCTATAGAAAACTGAAAACAGATTTGGAATCAGATCGAAAGATAGATCTTTCCAGTTCTATAGAGTTTTCTAGTTCATAAGATAAACAGCAAGCATGGTTTTTTTGTTATAAATGTGATCATTTATAACAAAAAAATTCAATAGTGATGTCCATATGCATTATGATCTTCATCATCAGCATGATCAAGACAATTCACAGAATGATCAAATGTCTGACCTAAGATGGGTTAAATATAATATCTAAAAAATTTTCTGAATGATCAATGCACAGATAGCAAGTTAATCCTTTAGAGATGTGATTACACACATTTGTTGCTCCATGAATTAGAACTGTTTTATATTCAGTTGGCTTCTAGCATTCGACACTGTTACAAAACTTTCACAAAAGTTAAAGATGGCTATACCAATTTTATTTTTAAACAAAGTAGGTTATTAAGAAATAAACAAATTCTAACACTTTACACATGGCAATAAATATCTTAATAAGTGAACTTCAAGTTACAAACCCTTTAGCAGGTTCTTGTTCACATGCATAATGAACAAGAACAAGGATTACAAATTTGCCTTTCTCAAACTGATGTCATGTCGTAAAAAAAAACTAATTCCCATGCTCCATTAATTAAATAGGAATTAATGGAGCATGGGAGGAGGGAAGAATACTGGGAATACAGATTATAAATTTGCCTTTCTGAAACTGCTGATTTCTTGTTGTAAGAGGCATCTCTAATCCAGAGTCTAATGTTCTAACAGCCTATTGTTCTCCAGTACTGTCCCCCTCATGCTCCATTAATTAAGTAGGGATTAATGTAGCACAGGCAGGGGAGTGCTGAAGAACAATAAGCTTGAGAACACAACACTGGATTATGTACACCTCTTATGACAAGACAGCAGAAGTTTGAGAAAGGAAAATTTGTAATCCTTATTCTTACTCACTATGCATGTGAACAAGAACCTGGTTAAGAGTTTATAATGTTATGCTCATTTATTAAATATTTGCCATGGTGTATAAAGTGTTAAAACAGTTTAATTTTTGATGAATATCACTCACAAAGAAAACATCTCATTTAAAGACATGATTAAACCCAAGCAGGATATTATTTTTAGAAAAGTAAAGAAAGCAACTTCAAAATAATATGGGCACTGGGAAGAGGAATAGCTGAATTTAAAAAAAAAAATACTATAAAAGATCACCAAACTTCATCCCACCCCCAAACTGTTGCACTATCCAAGCACAATAGCTATGAAAAAAAAACAAACAAAAATGGCACAGCCTTAGTACTATCTTTAAATTTACAGAAAATATATGCAGTAAATTCCTACTGATACTGGTCAATTACCGATTTCTTTGTTTGAATAAACAAAGAAATCAGTAATTGACCAAGCAGGTAGCTGTTGCTTGGTCAGTTACTAATTTCTTTGTATATCAGGACTGTCAACAAGAAGAAATTGGCAATAGTAGAGTGCCTCTGGTATACTAGGTGGAAACCAAACTAATAAATGCACAGAAAATGAAGACTGTTCCATAATGACTTTAGGAAGTGGTTAGAAACTGTTTCCATTAAATGCAGTTCTCATTTAACACAGATCTTCAGCAGATAAAAGTTGTCCACCCCACCCTAGCAACTCTTGTTCATAAGGCATGAAGAAACAGATTATGTATTCCATATCTCCTATCCTCCACTTGCCACATCACTATACTCACATATAACCAAAGCAGTCTAGTCAGCACACTAGTCAGCTGGACCTCTCTTAGAGATCCAAACACATTTCAATCCACACTAGTAATATGTATTAGTAATTACATGTGAAGTTCATATTCTACTGTGCATCGACAATGCAAGAAGGGAAAGTTTAGATCCCAAAAAGCTCTTTTACAGTTCAGTTCCTGATTAGATAAGAAAATAATATCTTCATTATGCAACCAAGCTGCCAGTAGACTTTCCACAGATTCAACATATTTCTAATTAAACCAGATAATAATGTCACATTTTTTTTATTTTTCATTTATTCCAGAAATTATTTTGTAATAAATATTACTATCTTTTTAACTCCTTTCACAACAGCAAATGCATTAAAACTGATTAAATGTACAAGTCCTATTTATACATAAATTCAAATTAAAACATCATGCTGAATAAATTAATGAAAAGAATAAAAATTATGCTGATCATTTGGTAAAATAGGCTTACTGCAGTAAATTACCTTTAAACTGCTCCCTGGCAATGTGGCGACACCATCTTTCCAGTCCATAGCCTGAATAGGATCAAAGTCAGGACTAGTTGGGTCACCTTTGGGATTAAGTAGTACTGAATTTGCAGATGCAGAATGAGGCAGAGTCACTAGAGCAGGAGGAGGAGGAGGTTGCTGATACTGTGATGTAGGAAGACAAGATTGAGAAGAATTAGGAAGAAGTGGAGGTGGAGGAGAAACTGGGGGAATTTCTGGTGGTATTACTGGTGTTAAAAGTGGAGGAGTTGATGGAGGTGACTGATTTCTTGTTGTAGTAGTTGTGGTAGTAGCAGCAACACCAGTAGTTGTAGCAGTTGTAATAGTAGCAGTAGTAATGCTAGTTACTGCTGTATTAACAGTGGATACTATGGGATGAGGCTGTTTAGTAACTGCCACTGTTATGGTGGATAAGGGAGGTGATGTGGAAGTAGAGGAACTCGGTGCCGAACTAACAGATGCAATAGATGCAGTTGTGAAAACAGTAGTGGTAGTTGTAACAGTTTTGGTAACCGGTGAAAATCCCAGTGCTGCTGATGAAAAAATACTGGGTGAAAGTACAGGAATCACTGTAGTAACAGGAATAGAAGTGACAGATTTGGTCATCGTTGAAGGTAATGTGGCAATCAGAGGCATAAAATTAGTACTTGCAGAAAATGGAGGAACAAGGCAGGGAGTACCAGACAGTTGTAGATGAGGAGATAACAAAGAATTGGAGGATGCTTTTGACACAGGACTACCAAATCTGTCTGAATGGATGTTTGATGGTGATACTGCTTGTAGCGGTGCGAAAAGTGAACCACTAGGAAAACCAGTAAGTGCAGCAATCTGAAAAGAAGAAAAAAAATAAATGTAAACTGCACGTGAAGAAACACAGGAATGCATATTGTGCATTTCAGTAGTGGAACTAGGATAGAACAAGTTAAGCAGCCTGAGAGGAGATGTGTATCCTCATTCTTAGTTCTATAAATTGGGAAGGGGTGCATACCCTGGGACTTGCCCTGGGTGCAAAAATACCTAGTTACGCCACTGGTTCATAAAATAATTTAAACAAAGATAATCCTAAAATTTAAAGCAAAAGAAGAAACAAATCTGAGGGAAAAACAGTACTCTGCATTATGTTTTTCTGTCTTGAGACATTATTACTGTTCTTCTGGTGACAGTAACAGAACTTGGGCTTGTACTCACTCACTTTAAACTATGTTATTCCCACAACAACCTAAAGTTACCAATCTCATTTTTAATTTAAACTAGGGATGAATCAGCTATTAATTAAAAATTCCATGGCACTACCATTGTAGCTATTTCGAAGCTAACAACTTCTCATCAGACATGCTGCACAGAACTTTCTAGCACAAACAAAAGTGAAGAATGCATGGCCTCGGAATATCCTATGGCATAATAAGACTCGCTTCCATATGAATGCCCACAACTCTTGGATTTTGGCAACAAGCAACCTGAACAACATATACCTATTTTCCAATAGGAATTTGTGATGTGATTTGACAGTTCAGTGGTCAAACCACATCATACACATCTTGAACTTTGTTACTGGCCCTATTTTTTTGATAAGATTTATACAACAGAACATATAACATGTTCTAATACCAGTCATACAACAAAGCCCTTTTCATGCAACATCTGGCACTGCAACAAATACAACATATGGATCTCTTCAGCCAATTGTGCTTAAAATTTTAATTCAGAAACTGATTAAATATTAAACATTTTTGCCTTTTTCCAGGTTAAAGTTTAAGTTTTGGCTATTTCAGTAAAAAAAAAAGTTGCTGAAGTACAGGAAAAGCTTTCAATCATTTTATAACAGCACTTACAATTTCTCAGAAAGAGGAATGAAAAAATAATCTTTATACCATACAACACAATATTTACCTGGGTTTTACAAGAAAGAGGAACTGCTGGCATACTAGCTACGGTTACAATAATTGGTTTTTGAGCTGAGCTTCCAGCTGCAGCTTCCAACCTTGGATCTCTTGCAACTAAATAAAAATTTAATAGTCATTTGCACAATGTTTAACAATACATTATGACATGTTATATGTATTATTACAAAATACTACTATACCAAATTATATATATTTACTAATTATGAATAGCATACATTTTTTTTTCATCCTATCTAACTCTAAAAAGATATTGGTAAATAGATTAGAAACTTAGTAAATATAAATATTTACAAAATTTCTAAGTATTTCATTTGAATTGATGCTAAAACTAAACAACAGATGGTAAAAAATTTAAATGTTAGACATCATATGAAACAATTCATCCAAACAAGCTAATGATAGCAAATTGCAGTAACAACTGCTAAAGATAATTAAAAAATGCCAGTACAGATATTAAATAATTTTAAAAGGCATGGTAAAAAAAAAAAAAAAAATCCGCCTTGTTTATTTAAATACAGATAAAACTGATAACAGATATAAATATGTTACTGAAGTTTTTTTTTTCATTAACAAAATAAATGTTTTCTTATCTATCTTCATAACTTATAAAAGTTTATACTGAATATAGAAAACTCAAATAAAAATGACTTACTTGTAATTTCACTGAAGAAGCATAAAAGTTGGAAAATATAGTTCACATTCAAGCAAATATCTCAAAAAAGTATAATGATATGGTATAATACATCTAGTTGATCATAGCCAAATCATAATAAGCAGTCCAACTATCATGGCTGAAGCACACGCACACACACAGCAACAACTTTTGTGCAATTTCAAGGATTACTGATATGAAGGTTAGCAAAACATAAAAAATAAATTTAAAAAATTGCTCATAGTTTCAAAACTAAATGGTTAAATTACAAGATTTGCCCATTGACATGATGATGCATTGGCAAGTGAAAAAAAATTAAAAAAAAAAAAAAAAGTGTTTGTAATATGGTTCAGCTCTAAAATATTATTATGCAACAGTATTATTATGAGTATTATGCAACATATAATGATTGCTTCTAATAAGTGTGATGCTACACTAAGACAGACACCAGGACCAGATACTGAACTCAAATTTAATTGCACTGATATAAAGAAATATTTTCACAAATTCCCATTGGCAAAATTTACTACAAGTTACATATGTTATAAAGGTTTCCTATATGACATTACATTCAGAACAGCCACATGAGAGAATCTGATGGGAAATTAACCAAGACATATCCCTTAATATAGAATTAATACAATTTCAATGCTCAAATAACTTAAGAGCAAAAGCTTCAAGCATGTAAGGCTTATAAAGCAGTACATAAGCTGACAAAAGAGACCTCAGTTGTACATTATTTTATTATTATTATTAGCCATATGGTTCAAGGAAGCCTGAAGCTTATGCTGAACCAGCAAAAAAAAAAATTCCCCGAGTTACCCTGAGTGAGAGAGAGAGAGAGTAAAAAGGAATCATCAAGAAAGAGAAGAATGATGATATCCAGCTCAGGACCCTGGGTGTGCCAAGCCCATACTCACCAGATGTGAGTCCCCAGGGTTAATATAGAAAAGAGTAAATCAAGTTTGCTACATAGTAATAGTATTAACTGAGACATGTAATGCAAGAAAGCAAGCGTATCAGCTTATGTAGAATCAGTCAAAAAAAAAAAAAAAAGACAATTTCACACATCTATTCCCTCTAAAAGTTTGTCCAGGTTCCTCCTTTAATTTATTTAAGCTATCAGCTTCCACAACGACAGATGGAAGTTTGTTCCAGCAATTAACCACCCGATGGCTAAAGGCAAATTTTCGCACATCTATTCTACAACTGTCTTTCCTCAATTTGAATTTATGCCCCCTCAGGTTCGTAAGCTCAACCCATTTAAGACCTTATACACCTCAATCAGATCACCTCGCAGGTGCCTAGTCTCCAGCCACTGCAATTTTCAGAACTTAAGCCTTTCTTGGTAAGAGGACCCCTTCATTCCCCTCACCAATGTTGTTGCCCTTCTCTGTACAAGCTCAAGCAACCAACCCTACATCCTTCCTAAAATGAAGCCTCCAGACCTGTACGCAGTACTCAAGGCATGGTCTGACTGACCTTGTTTTTTAAAGCATTACTAAGAGCTGCCTGAGTACTACATTTGACTACAAATAAAAAGCACTGCTTCTAGGAACAACATAAAAGAATAAAAATACACTTCACTGCAGAGAGGCAAACTATTTAATGGCTTTCCTCTATAATCAAATTGAAATATTAACAAAGCTATATGTTACATATCCCTATTTTGGAAACTCCTTTAGTAGCACATGGAATTAGAATATATTTACAGTTACATCTTATCACATTAGTCACTTAATATAACTTAATTTTAAAAAAAAAGTTAATTATCTGCTGCATTCATGAAAATGAAACAGTGGGACTCCACCTTAACATCAAAAGAGAACAATATGGAATGAAAGAAATTGATGAAACCATTTTTCACCACACAAAAAAAAAAGTGTCATTTCTTTCCTCACAAGAAGCTTGCAGTGCTACTTTGTCCTTTAATCTGTTTTGTAGACACAAGACTTAAACTGCAGAGATAATGAAATTGGGCTTAACTCTCATAGCAGAGCAAACAAACTTGCCTTTTCAATGAGTTTCCTGATATTGCACTACTTTCAAATAGATGGCTTTCCAATAAGTTGACTGGCTCTTTGTTTAAAAGATGAGACTACTATAATAGCCTGTTTCAGGACTAACTGGTCCCTAGCCAGATACCAGGTGGTCATCCCATATTTAAAACTGGTGTATTCTTATCAGATAGTCTTTGCAAAATGCAAGTGTAAAACTTTACATTTTGCAAAGGACCACTGCTTGGCTGGTCATTAACCCTCTCTCCTAACCCTGACATCATCTGCAAATTTTTACATCACTCCCTGTATCCTTTCATCAATGTCATTTAAGAATTAGAAAAATTATCAGCGTACTGGTCCTCAAGGACCCATAATTCTAACACTAACTCAATCGGAAGAATACCATTCATCACATGTTTAGAATCTGTGCTTTTTAGAATCCCCCCCCCCAACTCCTGTCATTTATGTTCACATTACACTTACGTACAAATATTAGCATTCCCAATCGAAGAGTGGCACCATGTTTCTAATATTTCTATTGTTTGTCATATTTATCATGATTAGTAGTAATAATGGCAAATGATACAAGAAAGAAAGCTAATATAGCATCAGCCAAAAAAAAAAAAAAAAAAAAACCTATCCATAGGCACATCTATCTTGTAACCATCCTTAATCAGCTTAAACTTATGTCCCCTCATGTGTGTAGTTTCAGCAAATGGAAGAATGCCATTAATATTCAGCTTACTCAATCCATTCACAGCTTTAAACACCTCTAACAGATCTCTCTGCAGGTGCTTAGTCTCAAGACACTGCAATTTGCAGAACTGTAGTCTTTCTAGGCAAGAGCATCCTTTTGTTCCTTTCACCAATCTGGTTGCCCTTCTCTGCACCCATTCTGGCAGATCTACATCCTTTCTAAAGCGAGGTCTCCAAACCTGTATAGAGTACTCAAGATGCAGTCTAACCATGGCCTTATACAAAGAGATAATCACTTACTTATCCATGGTAGCAAATTTTCTGTAGATAACTGACAACACCTGAAGACAACTGAAGACGAAAGAAGATATTTGTTGATATTAGATTTGAACTTCTGTAGATTGTAATTTTCAGGAAATACGTATGAAGGAAAGTTGTTCCAGAAAACAGCAGTTGAATGAATAAATGAGGAAGATGAAAAGTTGGTTCTGTGGGTTTGAAGTTGGACAGTAAATGGATGTTGGCTGGTGGCGGCACGTGTTCGGACTGTTTTGAAAGAGAGAGCGGGAATTATAGAAGCCAATTCAGAAGAACAGTGCCCATGGAAGTATCTGTAGAAGAGGCATGCAGCAGAAACAGTGCGTCTATGAGAAAGCGAGTGGAGAGACTCTGTTAGAGATGAATCATTAATTAACCTAACTGCCCTCTTCTGAATGGAATCAAGAAACCTGAGAGAGGTTTTGGGGGCACCACCCCAGATGTGGGAACAATATTCCATGGCAGGGCGGATTTGCGATTTATACAGAGTGACCAGCTGTTTGGGAGAAAAGAGAGCGAAAGAGAAAACCAAGTTTTTTAGATGCAGAGGAAGCAATATTTGTAATGTGCTTGTGCCAAGAGAGATTAGAAGTCAGGGTAATCCCCAAAAGAGATATATCATTTTGCCTAGAAATCGGAGTGTCACTAAAGATAAGCATAGGAGCAGAAGAATCCTTTTTGCGAGATATAAGACAAGATTGAGTTTTAGAAGGGTTGAAATCAACTAAGTTGTCTTTGCCCCACTGAAGAATTACCTGAAGATCGGCATTTAAGGAATTGGCAGCAGATTTTCGAGAACTTGAAGCTGATTGAGCTGGACAAGGTTTCTCAAAATGGAAAGTTGAATGCAATGTGCTATCATCGGCAAAACTATGGATAGGATTTCCAGTCAATGGGAGAAGGTCATTGATATACAAGAGGAAAAGTGTGGGGGAAAGAACTGAACCTTGGGGGACACCGGCATTAGTGGAGAAGTTAGAAGACAGAGAGCCATCTACCATCACCCTCAGTGAGCGATCAGAGAGAAAACTGGATAACCAATTACTAAAAACAGTTGGCAAACCATAAGATGGAAGCTTGTTTAGAAGACCTTTATGCCAAACATGATCAAAAGCCTTTGAGATGTCAAGAGCAACTACTTATGTTTCACCGAACCTTTCCATTGAATTAGTCCATAAATGGGTAACATACGCCAGAATATCACCAGTGGATCGACACTGACGGAATCCATACTGGCGATCGTTGATCAGACGGAAGGTTTCTAGGTAGTTTAAGAGTTGGCGGTTAATTGATTTCTCCATTACTTTAGAAAGAGTAGAAGTAATTGCAATGGGACGATAATTGGATGGGAGGGATTTGTCACCCTTTTTAGGAACTGGCTGGATATGAGCAAATTTCCAAGCAGAAGGAAAAACACCTTTGGAATAAGCAAGTGAAAAAAGGCGGCAAAGAATAGGAGTAAGTTCAGGAGCACAGGATTTGAGAACAAGTGGAGAAATACCATCAGGACCTGGAGCTTTCTTAGCATCAAGATTCATCAAAATCCTTCTGATATCCTTTTGACGGAAGACCATAGGAGGCATTGAATGGAGCGTGTTAGGAATGGTGGGAGGTGTTTTACCAAGATCATTAATACATGAGCTCGAAGAAAAATGGGATGCTAGCAGGTCAGCTTTATCCTTGGCTGAAGTGACAACAGAACGATCTGGTTTGGACAGAGGTGGGAGCAGAGATGGGCAAAAGTCGCTGCCAATAGCTTTGACAAGAGACCAGAATGCTCGGCTACCATTAGGGAAAGAAGCAAGTTTTCTACTCTTAGCCTGTTCAAACTCTAGTTTGGACTGATTAATAACTGCTTTACAATTGTTGCGAGCTTTGGTGTAGGCAGAAAATGAAACTGAAGAATTAGAAACAAGCCAATTACGATATGCAACATTCTTCTCTTGGACAGCCTTAGCACATTTATTGGAAAATCAAGGTTTAGATAAAGGACGAGATTTTAAAGTGGAGTGTGGGATAAAGGATTCCATTCCTGCAAGAATAATTTCACTGACACGATCTGAGCAAACGTTGACATCAGAAGTTTTGAAACAGTAATCAGACCAAGGAAAAGAAGAAAAGAAGTCACGCAGGTCATCCCATTTTGCATTCTTGTAATGCCAAACAATACGAGGTTGGGAATATAGCCATGAGCTAAAGGTTCCATTGGAGAAGAGACAATCACCAAGTTGTGATCTGAAGTGCCTAAAGGACCTCTCACTTCAACCTTGTACTTACAAGGGTTGTTTGTGTGAAAAAGATCAAGCGTATTGGCTGTATGATTAGGATTGTCCAGTATTCTTGTAGGTAAATGAACAATCTGTGCAAGGTTATTAGTAATTGCAAAAGCCTCAGCATCTCGACCTGCTGGGTCGGTGTGACTAGAAAACGGAAGCCAGCTGGAGTTGTGAACGTTAAAATCACCAAGGAAAATTACCTCACTGTTAGGAAAGTTGGACTGGAGAAAGTCAAGTTGCAAAGAGAGGAAGTCAAAGAGCTCCAAGTGATTAGTGGAGTTGGGAGAACGGTAGAGACAACAGATGAATTTTGCACAATGTGGTAGAGAGATTTTAAGCCAATGAAGATCAAAGAGAGGAGATTCCAAATTGCCAAGTCTCTGACAGGGAATATCAGAACGGACATATGCACAAGTACCACCTTTGAGGCGAAAGGAATCATACAGCAAATAATTTGGACATCTGAGATGAGCAGTAGTTGAATCAACCGATAACTGAGATTCAGTCAGAAAAAGTACATGGGGTTTGGTAGACTGCAAGTGGAAATGGACATCGTTGAGATTAGAATTGAGAACACGTATATTTGTGAAATGAATTAGGAAGTCCTTGGGAGGTTTAGATCTTTTCGCAGATAAGCTTGCTCTATATGATTGTAAGCTCACTGATTACTTCATAATAAACATATGAAAGTGTACCACTGTTTTTGAATTGCCTGTATTTTGCATCTACATTCACAGAAGAAGACATTTTTAGTGCTGGGAATAGCAGATATCTAGCAAATGCTCTTTTGCATGTCTCCACTCTGTAGGAGTGGAGATGTGAAAATAGGATTAAACATTTTATGATAACTGAAAATAAGCAGGAAAAGAAATTGATGCAGCTAAGTGAAAAATGTATCTGAGGAGGATAAGGTGATTGAATCTTTTCAATTATATTAAAAGGAACACTATAAAACCAAGAGCAACAAAGGCTCAAAGTATCCTATGCTTGAATCAAATTTAAAATTTTATAGCAAATTTTATAAATCTATTTCCATAGAATGACTTCTCTTCAAAACTCTCCAAATCAGACTTCTATTATGCTCAGTTTAAAATGATTAAAATTATAAATACTTCTTTAAAATATTTAAATGTGTTCAATTCTCTAAGCTCATGACTGAACAGACACGCCCGGGATCATAGAAGGCCCCCACCCGACTCCGAGACCTATCCAATCTACTACTACACTCAAGGTTTCGTGGTGGATTGGATAGGTCTGGGAGTCGGGTGGGGGCCTTCTATGATCCCGGGGGTGTCTGGTCAGTCGTGAGCTTAGAGGATTGAACACATTTAAATATTTTAACGAAGTATATATAATTTTAATAATTTTAAACCAAGGTAATAGAAGTCGGATTTGGAGAATTTTGAAGAGAAGTCACCCTACAGAAATAGATTGAGGTAACTCTGTTGTAAAATTTTAAATTAAAAGGAACAGGAAAAGGGATTGCCAAACCTTTAGTTATTATACTGAGTACACTTCAGATTTGGGGGAAATCCTCAGAGATTGGGAATGTGCAAATGTTTCTCCTATTAACAATAGTGGATCAAATGGTGGATTGTGAAGTGGGTAACCACAGACCTGGGAGTCTCATTTCTGTGCCATGAAAAATAATGGCATCAACAGGAAAAGAAGTAATGCGATGTCATCTTTACTAGAGCTAAAGGGCAACCACAGCATGGATTTGTTAAATACTATAATCATATGCTTACATTTCAGTAAAGCTTTTGATACACTCTTCTATATGAATGGCCGCTGTACAAATTCAAACAATGTGACATTAAGGAAATGTTATTACTATGGGTAAAGGGGCAGTTAAGTGGCAGGAGAAAGAGAATAGGTATAAATGGCCTTGTGAGCTAATGTTATTAGTGTGGTACCATGAGAATCACTGGGGGACCCCCCCCCTTACCATTTTTAATACTTATTAATGGCACTGATGTTGAAATTAAGTTCAATGTCTTAAGTTTGCTGATGAAAGATGGGCATAATTGATGGGCTGAAAAATGGCAACATCAATAAGGTTTAACATAAATGTAGGGTACTGCATTTGGGTAACAGTAATCCTGGAATAATATCATTTGGCACCAAACTCAAAGTAGTTGATAAGTGAAAGAAGGCCTCAAGAAAAAAAGGATAAAAAAAAAAAAGGGTAAAAGGCCTCAAGAAGCATCAGAGATCAAGAAGAAGGGTAATAAAAGGCCTCAAGAATTTCATGTCAGGCATGCACAGTTTCACATGAAGCTCAGTCAGCACTAAAGGCAGACTGACAGGGTAACTTATGGTGTTCTGTCAGTAATACACAAGAACTTTGCCAGCAGGGACAAGCGGCTGATTTTTCCTATTGTACAAAGCAATAGTTAGGCCACATCTGGAATAGGGCATACAAGTTTGGAAACCTCATTTTAGGAAAGACAAATTTGTTGGAAAGAGTGCAGAAAAGAGCAATAAGTTTAGTCAAGGGACACAAAATAAATTCAAGAAAGCCCACGTTTCTATAAATAGCAGCAAAACTAAGCATCTACTAACCTTAATGTATAAGGCCTTGAAAGGGTTAAGGACACTAAATACTGGCAACATTTCTTTGCTCTTTTTTGAGATGGATGACACACACACACACACACACACACACACACACACACACACACACACACACACACACACACACACACTTAAATCAATAAAGGATGGTTGCAAAATAGATGTATAAAAATTGGCACCAAACTCAAAGTAGTTGATAAGTGAAAGAAGGCCTCAAGAAAAAAAGGATAAAAAAAAAAAGGGTAAAAGGCCTCAAGATGTGTCAGAGATCAAGAAGAAGGGTAAAAGGCCTCAAAAAGCATCAGAGATCAAGAAGAAGGGTAATAAAAGGCCTCAAGAATTTCATGTCAAGCATGCACATGAAATTTGCATGCCTGACATGAAACAACCTTTGCCTCTGCCAGGGGCAAAGGTTGATGATGTTGTAGAGTGAATATTATCTTTTAAGGGCACAAAAGGTGATATAGTTGTAAACGTTGGCACTAATAATATTAAGAGTAGGAGACCGGCAGAATTACTTAACAAGTACAGGTCACTGTTGAACAAAAGCCGAGAATTAGGGTTGAATTTGAAAGTGTCTGCAATTCTGCCCAGACACGATAGGAGGGAGTATATGATGAGAGCCTTGTCGATCAATTCGGCCCTGGAAAGATTGTGCAAGGCTCGAGGGGTAAAATTTTTTTCAGCCTGGACTGTACTTGTTAACAGGAGAGATTGCTTCTACAGGGATGGGATACACTTAAATAGAAAGGGTGCAAGAATATTTGCTGATGCTATCGAGGCAGTGTTAGGTGGGTCGGAAAATTGCTAGCTTGGGGGAAGACAAAGACCAATAGATTGACAGTAGCCACTGGCAGAGGTGAAAGAGATTCTTGCACTGCTTCTATTAGAATGAGCAGAAGCCTGAAAAACAAGATGCATGGTATTTGTATTTCAGAGACTGCTGGGAGCCATTGCGGTACAAGTAAACACATGGGTTGTGTTAGGGTAGCTAAGAATAGAAACAGGTGCAGGTATACTTGCGTCTACACCAATGCTAGGAGTTTAGTAAATAAATTTGATGAATTTGAGGTATTGCTCAAAACATCAAAGGCAGATATTGTCGGGATATCAGAGACGTGGTGTCACACAGATATAAGGGATGCAGAACTGCAATTTGGGGAGTACAACGTCTACAGAAAGGATAGACAGGATAGGAAGGGGTTATGCTATTAGTTAAGAAACACATAAAAACCAAGGAAGTGAAGCCAGTCGACATTGCCGGACAGTGCAGTGTTGAGTCAGTTTGGTGTGACATAAGCATTGGGAGATCAAAATTGAGAGTAGGAGTGTGCTATAGGATTAATGACTCTGATGAGTATAATAAGGAACTGTACAGGGAAATACAGTGGGCCAGTAAATCAGAGAGTCTTATAATGGGAGATTTTAATTTCCCAGATATTGACTGGAATTTGGGGGCTGGTTACTCACACACTAGTAGGGCTTTTGTGGATTTATTGGATGATTGTTTTCTACATCAGCATGTTCGGGAGGCAACTAGAGGGAGTAATACTCTTGATTTGATTATCAGCAGTGATTCTTCATGCATTAAGAATCTGCAGATAAATGAACCACTAGGTGGCAGTGATCACAGTGTGCTGAAGTGGGATTTACTCAAAGAGGTAACTACCATTAGGGGTAAAGGGAAGGGTTATTGCTTCCGTAAAGGCGACTACGATGGACTGAGACAGTATTTTAATTCTATACAGTGGGACCAACTGATGATGTTACCAACAGCAAATTCAAAATGGGAAGCATTCAAAGAACTTATCTTGGAAGCTACTAGGCTTTACATACCAACTAAGAAATATTGTTCAGGGTTTAGGCCAAAATGGATGTCAGATGAACTAATGAGGCATATGGCAGAGAAGAAAATGCATGGGATACTTACAAATTAACACGACACAGAAGCCTATGATAGATACAAGTTGATATGCAACCAAGTTACAAAGGAGGTTAGGCAGGCAAAGGCAGATTACGAGAAATCCTTGGCAAGGGATGCAAAGAAAAACAGCAAAGAGTTCTTTACTTATGTAAACTCTAGAAGGAAGGGGATGAATCAGATTGGTCCACTTGATATTGATGGGTCAACTGTTGATGATCCTGCTCAGGTAGTTAACAAACTAAATGAATATTTTGCATCGACATTCACACATGAGGAGTTATTCAGCAAGGGGAATGCCAGAGGTGTATTCAACTCTAGCAGTAAGCTACAGAATCTTGAAATAACTGGGAGTAAAGTGGAGGAGAAACTGTTGAAGATAAACACAAGAAAGGCACCCGGGGTGGATGGGATCTATCCAGTTATATTAAAGGAGGCAGCAAAGGAAGTAAGCAAACCCTTAGCCATAATTATGAGAGCTTCCTTGGACTCAGGGGAGGTACCCATAGACTGGAAATGTGCAAATGTGACCCCAATTCACAAAGGAGGATCAAAGGCTGACACAAGTAATTATAGACCTGTGAGCTTAACTTCTGTTCCAGGAAAATTAATGGAGGCACTGGTTAAAGAAGCACTGCAGGATCATTTAGACAAGACTTCAGTTATAGCTCAGACACAGCATGGTTTTGTTAAGGGGAAGTCTTGCCTGACCAACTTGATTGGATACTATGATGCAGTCACAAAAGAACTGGATGCAGGGAATAACTTTGATATTATATACTTGGATCTTAGAAAGGCTTTTGATACTGTTGCACATGGAAGACTGCTACACAAATTGGAGCAGTGTGACATTGGAGGCAAATTGCTGCTATGGATAAAGGGGTGGTTGAGGGGGAGAAGACAGAGAGTGGTAATCAATGGACACTGCTCATCGTGGACTAATGTTATTAGTGGAGTCCCTCAGGGCTCAGTGTTGGGTCCATTATTGTTTTCTGTATTTATAAATGATATTGATGATGGTATATCAAGCTTAATGTCCAAGTTTGCAGATGATACAAAGGTTGGCAGGGTTGTCAAGGACACTACTGACACTATGCTGCTGCAACAGGATCTGGAAAGGTTGAGCAGATGGGCTGAGAGGTGGCAAATGAAGTTTAACATTGACAAATGTAAAGTACTACACATGGGAAACAGCAACCCCAGAGCAACGTATCAACTCTGTGGTACTACACTGACAGTGGTAGAGAATGAACGGGACTTGGGGGTGGTTGTGCAGGCAGATATGAAGTTCTCTGAGCAGTGCAGACAGGCTGCAAGAGTAGCTCATGGAGTATTGTCAATGATATACAGGAATTTTTCCAGCAGGGATAAGGAGGTGATTATTCCATTATATAAGGCAATGGTCAGGCCACACCTAGAGTACTGTATACAGGTCTGGAGGCCTCATTTCAAGAAGGATGTAGAGCTGCTGGAACGAGTACAGAGAAGGGCAACAAGATTAGTGAATGGAACAAAGGGGTGCTCTTACGAAGAAAGGCTTAAGTTTTGCAAATTAATAGTGTCTGGAGACTAGGCACCAGCTAGGTGATCTGATAGAGGTGTATAAAGCCTTGAATGGTTTAAGCATACTCAATGCTGATGGGATTCTTCCTGTAGCTCAGAAAAATCACCTGAGAGGGCATAAATTCAAATTGAGGAAAGAGAGATGTAGGATAGACGTGCGGAAATTTGCCTTTAGCCAGCGGGTGGTTGGTTGGTGGAACAGACTTCCATCCCTTGTGGTGGAGGTTGATAGCCTAAATAAGGCTCAGCTGGACAGGTATTTTGAACGAACAGAGGGGTGAAGTGGAAGTGGTTTTTTTTTTTTTTTTTGGCTGATGCTGCATAAGCTTGCTTTCTTGCATCAAATGCCTCTACTAATGCTAATGCTAAATTTGCCTTCAGCCAGAGTAACTGACGAAATAAATTTCCAGGTAGTTTTTTTTTTTTTTTTTTAGGAGCATTAGCAACTAAGGCCATATTGCTCCGGGAATATGCGGTGATCATTCCCTGATCTTTCCGCATCCCCGTATTTGGTTGTGACGGGATCGAACCCCGGTCTAATCAAGAAGCGTGCGTTACGCACTGCTGCTTCTTCCCACCTGGCTATGGAGGCGCCTTCCAGGTAGTAATGTGGAAGTGGGTAATTTGAATCATTTAAAGGATGGACAAATTATTAGAAGGAATACACAAGAGCAGTTTATACTCACAAATGAAGTAGTGGGTAATATTTTAATTATTTATTAATTTTTTATTTCATTGTATTTTTTAGCTGATGCTGGAATAGCTATAGATCCATCATATCCTTGGATCATTTGCCCAATGATCAATAAAATTACTGCTAATATTGATAAAATTACTGCTGCCTACAAATCAAATGGAGATGTATATGAAATGTGCGAGTCATATCATTATTATTCATAGTGGCATATTATGCAAGAAAGCAAGCTTATAAAGCGGCAGCAAAAAAAAAAAACTCCTACATCGCCTCGTTCATTCGCTCCAATAATTTTTATAGTTCTTCCTTGAATTTATTCAAACTACTCAATTCCACGACGACAGATGACATAGTGTTCCCAAAATCAAAAGACTTCCAACAAGTCTGTCCAACAATCAACCATCTAAATGTGCAGGGGTTTGCAAATTTAGATGGTTGATTGTTGGCAACCCTTCACATTTCTATCCTGCAACTATCTTTCCTCAATTTGAATTTATGTCCTCATGTGTGTAATCAGAGCAGGAGGAACAATGCCTTCAGCATTGAGCTTGCTCAATCCATTAAAAGCCTTAAACACTTAAATCAGATCATCTTGCAAGTGCCTAAACTCCAGATACCTGCAATTTGTAAAACTGAAGCCTGTCTTGGTCACACTACCCTTTCGTTCCCTTCACCAATCTTGTTGCCCTTCTCTGCGTTTCCAGCAGATAGTATTAGCAATGGCAAATGATGCAAGAAAGCAAGCTCAAACAAAAAAAAAAAAATCCCATTTCACCTATCCATCCCCCTTCAACAGCTCATTTAGTTCTTTAAATTTATTCAAACTATTCACTTCCACCACTTTTTCTTTATCCACTTCCACAACAACAGATGGAAGCTTGTTCCAACACTCAACTACCCAGCTGAAGGAAAACTTCCACACATCTATTCTGCAACCATTCTTCCTCATTTTGAATTTATGCTTCCCCGTGGGCATAGTCTGAGCAGTAAGAGGAAAAATCTCATCTGTTGAGTTTGCTCAATGCAGATTGGATTCTTCAGCGTTTGCTCAAGCCATGGGATTGCAGATGAGTTTGCTCAAGCCATGGGAATGCAGATGAGTTTGCTCAAGCTATTCCAAGCCTTAAACACAACAATCAGATGACTTTGCAGGTGCCTAGTCTACAAACACTGCAATTTACAGAACTGAACCCTTTTTGCTAAGCACATCCCTTTGTTCCCCTTCACCAATCTCGTTTCTCTTCTCTGTACCTGTTCCAGCAACTTTACATCTTTCCTGAAACAAGACCTCCAGACCTGTATACAATACTCAAGATGTGGCCTAACCACTGCTTTATACAATGGGATAATTCCCTCCTTATCCCTACTAGCAAAGTGAAATGAAAAACTGCAAAAATGCCTGTGAGATGGTGTCACTCCTTTACCAGCTTAAAGTTATCACAAGCTGAAATAGTAAATTTAGAGAAAGAATAAATTAAAGTCTGCCTAATAAAGTAGTGGAGGTTGCAGTTGAAATGCCTAGAAGAAAGATAGGGTGAGCGATTCAGCCACTCTTCAGAAGAAAGCTATAAGTCATTACTACCAGTGAAGGAAGAACTTAAGAGCTGTTATATAATTAAGAGCTGTATATAGATATTCTACCTTTATAACATTAATTATAACATTAATTACAAGTTAGTATCAGTTTTTTGGAATGTAAGTAAGTTTTTTTACCTTTGAATTGTAAATCCACTGAAGAAGACCCACAGAAAGAGAGAGAGAGAGAGAGAGAGAGAGAGAGAGAGAGAGAGAGAGAGAGAGAGAGAGAGAGAGATCAGAATGTGTGGTATCTCTAAATTTATAATTAAAAAGTTAATTGTTATCCCATTTTATTAAACCATTTCAAAACTACTGCAGTGGAATGTTTTCTTTTGCATGCTATATCCCATTCTACATTAAACTATGCCTCTCAGTGAATACACTAAGATTGATATATTTCTAGTATCCCCATTCTTCACATCTCCTTCATGTGTGAATGTAGACAGAAAATATTTATTAATTTTGTTAGCAATCTGCATAGGATCTCAACAGTTAGGCTATTCATATCAAGGAGCCAGTGCGGTATATCCCATCTCTTAGCTTCTAGTGTTAACATAGCAAAGAATTCTTTTTTTTTTTGCTTTTCTTTACATTGTTAGCCAAAGACTTCTCATAATTTGTCTTAGCAAACCTAACTCACTTAGTAACTCGACTGCAGACTTACAACTGACTTCTCTGTCCCCTGATAATTTATAATCATTCCATGCAGGTCCGACACTAGCATTTGTGATGAATGAGGCAAAACCTTGTAACGGTGCCTAATTTATATCATATCTTAACATGTATATATATATATATGTTCTAGATATGATAGAATATGGTAGAGTAAAAATATATCGGATTGGCAATGCGGACCAATTATCAATGCAGACCGATGTAATGCACAATCTTTCACTTAGATGGCATTAATCGGTGCTGATCTCATTAACAACTTTAAGTTATCTATAATGTTAAAATTTACAAATAATTCTTTGCCTAATACGGATATATATAAATATATATATATAAATATATATATATATTTAAGATATTAGTTGTAGTGGTAAGTTCTAAAAGTGCAATAATAGACAAAGTTAAGCCGGCTATAATGTATAATACGAAAGCTAGTAAGTTATAGCATCTCAAGCAACCCAACGCCTTATGCAAGTGACGACCTGTGACGATTAATATATATTTGATATATTTATTATAATTGAGCTATTAATTAACTATGCATTTTACATACTTGGGATATAAATATATATATATATATACAGTGGATTCCAGTTATTTGGGCCACCAGTTAATCGGGGTAGCCGTTTATTTGGGGCAAATCTTAAAAAACAGAAACCAATCGAGAAAATAGCCAGGGTTTACTTCGCTTAATTGGGACAGCATGTCGTTTAATCGGGACAGGAGACCGCAGCACTGGAGATTACCCTATGATTGTCTCCGACGGTACTACATGGTTTGGTCAAAATTCTGGAGGTCACAAGCATAAAACAATAAAAACAATTAGCAGTCACCGTTTATTGGGCTTTTCTGTTAGTGAAATCTATCATAAACGGACAGTAAACTCGATCTTACTGAATTTGCGATAATATTGACAGCTGGAATTCTGTGGGTTATTATGATGAAATGTGTTTACACTTCCATGAAATCTTCAATCATATAAAAAAATTAATTTTCAGATCTTCTTTTCATTCGTATTTTTAAAGCTTTGTAACTTGTTACTCGGTTCTCACTTGCGTATATTGTGTTACTTACAATTTGTGTGTGCCGTGTTCTTTGTTATTGATTACTTAACTTTTTACTGTTTTAAATTTTAACCCCCACCCACAAATGTCAGTGAACAGAAATGTCAACAACTAGTTCGTATGTACATATTACAGTATGTATTAATTATCCCGATTATCATGTATATTCTTCCAATTTTCACTTATTCTTTAATTGGTAAGGTAATAAAGAGTAAATTTCTGCTTAATATATCTTTGCTTTTATAGCCTGTGGATAATATTCCTCCTATTTTCGCTAATTAAAAATCGCTGTTTAATAGAATTAAAATTCAATTCACAAACGTGATCACAATGACTGGCCCTTATTGCACATCGTATAGTGAACGGTACTTTACTATGCTAAGATCGTCGAAACGTGATTTGATTGTACAGTGAACCAATTGTAAAAAAAAAGGGGGGGGGTACATTGTATTTTTAAATTTTTACGTGAAACTTCAGATAATTGGGGCAGCCGCTTAACAGAGCCAAAATGCACTAGTCCCGATGTGTCTCAAATAACCGGAATGCACTGTATATAAAAATATATATATAAACATATAAATATATATAAACATATACATAAACATATACATATATCTGTATTAAGCGAAGAATTATTTGTAAATTTTAACATGATTTTTACTCTACCATACTCCGTAGTCGAGTGGGCAGGAGCGGGAGTGCAGTAGCACACGCTCTTTGAGTAGACAGGGGTTCAAGCCCCTGAGTGCTGAATATGGTCGATCTGCCAACCCGCACTAGACCAGCGTGGCAGATTATGGTCCATTTCCCTCAGCATGAATTGTTGAGGAGGCTTCCATCCTGCAGCAGGTTGATAGTGGCTGCACTTTATTTTATTTATTTTTTTTTTATTCTATCATATCTAGAACATAACATATACATATATATATAAATATATATATGTGCAGTGGGGTGCCTATTCCATGCATTTCTCTTCTCTGCAGTAGCCTTTTAGCATTAGCAAAGGCACATGATGCAAGAAAGCAAGCTTATATAGCATCAACAAAAAAAAAAAAAAAAAAAAAAAAAAAAACACTATTTCACCATCCACTCGTTCCAAATGTTTGCCAAGTTCTGCCTTGAATCTATTTAAGCTATCAACTTCTACAACGACAGATGGAAGTTTGTTCCAGCAATCAACCACCCGCTGGCTAAAGGCAAACTTCTGCACATCTATCCTACAACAGTCTTTCCTCAATTTGAATTTATGCCCTCTCAGTCGATTATTCTGAGCAAGAGGAACAATCCCATCGGCACTTAGCATGCTCAAACCATTCAAGGCTTTATACACCTCTATCAGATCACCTCGCAGGTCCCTAGTCTCCAGACACTGTAATTTGCAAAACTTAAGCCTTTCTTCGTAAGAGCAACCCTCTGTACTCGTTCCAACAGCTCTACATCCTTCTTAAAATGAGGCCTCCAGACCTATATATACAGTACTCAAGGTTTGGTCTGACCATTGCCTTATACAAGGGGATAATCACCTCCTTATCCCTGCTAGAAAAATTCCTGTATATCATTGACAAGACACCATGAGCTACTCTTGTAGACCGTCTGCACTGCTCAGAAAACTTCATATCTGCCTGCACAATTACCCCCAGGTCCTTTTCATTCTCTACCACTGTCAGTGTGGTACCACAGAGTTGATACGTTACTCTGGGATTACTGCTTCCCATATGTAGTACTTTACATTTGTCAATGTTAAACTTCATTTGCCACCTCTCAGCCCATCTGCTCAACTTTTCTAGATCCTGTTGCAGCAGTGTACTGTCATTAGTGATTAACAACCCTTGAAGGACAGTTGTACAGAAACTGTTGGAATAAACTTTCCCCTAATGTTGTGGAAGTGGGCAGTTTGAATAAATTAAAAGGTTCGAGCAATCATTAAAAGGAATGGACATATGAAGTGTATTAAAAAAAAGGTTTTTTTATTTTTTTATTGACTAATGCTGTATAAGCTTTGCTTCTTTGTGCCATTTTTGTCAATACTAACTTGATATTGTGAAAAGATCTGTGAGGAAGAGGGGGGGTTCCGTGGATATCCCCACAATATGAAAGTAATGCAACTCAGAAGAGCATTTAAGACAGGATATGTAGAGCACACTAGTGAAACTAACCCCATAGTCAATAGTAAGCCGTGGCATAGCTACCATGTAGGCAGGCAAGGCAATTGCCTCTGGGCTCTTTGGGAGCCCAGCATCTTTGGCTGTCTCCTCTTTTTGCAATTTTCATTAATTAAGTAGGGGCCCGAACATATTCTTTGCCTCCAGGCCCAAAAAAGGGTAACTACGCTACTGATAGTAAGTTTAACATTCTAAATAATGATTGCTTCAGGAGAGATTGCTTCTACAGGGATGGGATACACTTAAATAGAAAGGGTGCAAGAATATTTGCTGATGCTATCGAGGCAGTGTTAGGTGGGTCGGAAAACTGCTAGCTTGGGGGGAGACAAAGACCAATAGATTGACAGTAGCCACTGGCACAGGTGAAAGAGATTCTTGCACTGCTTCTATTAGAATGAGCAGAAGCCTGAAAAACAAGATGCATGGTATTTCAGAGACTGCTGGAACCATTGCAGTACAAGTAAACACATGGGTTGTGTTAGGGTAGCTAAGAATAGAAACAGGTGCAGGTATACTTGCGTCTACACCAATGCTAGGAGTTTAGTAAATAAATTTGATGAATTCGAGGTATTGCTCAAAACATCAAAGGCAGATATTGTTGGGATATCAGAGACGTGGTGTCACACAGATATAAGGGATGCAGAACTGCAATTTGGGGAGTACAACGTATACAGAAAGGATAGACAGGATAGGAAGGGGGGAGGGGTTATGCTATTAGTTAAGAAACACATAAAAACCAAGGAAGTGAAGCCAGTCGACATCGCTGGACAGTGCAGTGTTGAGTCAGTTTGGTGTGACATAAGCATTGGGAGATCAAATTTGAGAGTAGGAGTGTGCTATAGGCCTAATGACTCTGATGAGTATAATAAGGAACTGTACAGGGAAATAGAGTGGGCCAGTAAATCAGAGAGTCTTATAATGGGAGATTTTAATTTCCCAGATATTGACTGGAATTTGGGGGCTGGTTACTCACACACTAGCAGGGCTTTTGTGGATTTATTGGATGATTGTTTTCTACATCAGCATGTTCGGGAGGCAACTAGAGGGAGTAATACTCTTGATTTGATTATCAGCAGTGATTCTTCATGCATTAAGAATCTGCAGATAAATGAACCACTAGGTGGCAGTGATCACAGTGTGCTGAAGTGGGATTTACTGAAGGAGGTAACTACCATTAGGGGTAAAGGGAAGGGTTATTGCTTCCGTAAAGGCGAATACGATGGACTGAGACAGTATTTAAATTCTATACAGTGGGACCAACTGATGATGTTACCAACAGCAAATTCAAAATGGGAAGCATTCAAAGAACTTATCTTGGAAGCTACAAGGCTTTACATACCAACTAAGAAATATTGTTCAAGGTTTAGGCCAAAGTGGATGTCAGATGAACTAATGAGGCATATGGCAGAGAAGAAAAATGCATGGGATACTTACAAATTAACACATGACAAAGAAGCCTATGATAGATACAAGTTGATATGCAACCAAGTTACAAAGAAGGTTAGGCAGGCGAAGGCAGATTACGAGAAATCCTTGGCAAGGGATGCAAAGAAAAACAGCAAAGAGTTCTTTACTTATGTAAACTCTAGAAGGAAGGCGATGAATCAGATTGGTCCACTTGATATTGATGGGTCAACTGTCGATGATCCTGCTCAGGTAGCTAACAAACTAAATGAATATTTTGCATCGACATTCACACATGAGGAGTTATTCAGCAAGAGGAATGCCAGAGGTGTATTCAACTCTAGCAGTAAGCTACAGAATCTTGAAATAACTGGGAGTAAAGTGGAGGAGAAACTGTTGAAGATAAACACAAGAAAGGCACCCGGGGTAGATGGGATCTATCCAGTTATATTAAAGGAGGCAGCAAAGGAAGTAAGCAAACCCTTAGCCATAATTATGAGAGCTTCCTTGGACTCAGGGGAGGTACCCATAGACAGGAAATATGCAAATGTGACCCCAATTCACAAAGGAGGATCAAAGGCTGACACAAGTAATTATAGACCTGTGAGCTTAACTTCTGTTCCAGGAAAATTAATGGAGGCACTGGTTAAAGAAGCACTGCAGGATCATTTAGACAAGACTTCAGTTATAGCTCAGACACAGCATGGTTTTGTTAAGGGGAAGTCTTGCCTGACCAACTTGATTGGATACTATGATGCAGTCACAAAAGAACTGGATGCAGGGAATAACTTTGATATTATATACTTGGATCTTAGAAAGGCTTTTGATACTGTTAGCATTAGCATTAGTAGAGGCATATGATGCAAGAAAGCAAGCTTATTCAGCATCAGCCAAAAAAAAAAAAAAAACCCCCACTCCCATTTCACCCATCTGTTCGTTCCAAATACCTGTCCAGTTGAGCTTTAAATTTGTTTAGGCTATCAACTTCTACAACAAGTGATGGAAGTCGGTTCCACCAACCAACCACCCGCTGGCCAAAGGCAAATTTCCGCACATCTATCCGACATCCGTCCTTCCTCAATTTGAATTTATGCCCTCTGAGGTGATTATTCTGAGCAAGATGAAGAATCCCATTGGCATTGAGCGTGCTCAAACCATTCAAAGCCTTATACACCTCTATCAGATCACCTCGCCGGTGCCTAGTCTCCAGACTCTGTAATTTGCAAAACTTAAGCCTTTCTTCGTAAGAGCAACCCTTTGTTCCATTCACTAATCTTGTTGCCCTTCTCTGTACCCGTTCCAGCAGTTCTACATCCTTCTTGAAATGAGGCCTCCAGACCTGTATACAGTACTCAAGATGTGACCTAACCATTGCCTTATACAAGGGAATAATCACCTCCTTATCCCTGCTAGAAAAATTCCTGTATATCATTGACAAGACACCATGAGCTACTCTTGCAGCTCGTCTGCACTGCTCAGAGAACTTCATATCTGCCTGCACAATTACCCCCAGGTCCTTTTCATTCTCCACCACTGTCAGTGTAGTACCGCAGAGTTGATACGTTGCTCTGGGGTTACTGTTTCCCATATGTAGTACAGTAAACCCCCGCTATTTGCGGGGGTTACGTTCCTGAGAAATGCCGCGAATACCGAAAACGCGAATACTGAGTTATGGCTCCCATAGTAATAAAGGGGTTCCGTTCCAAAGTATATAAGAAAAACTAGTCTAAAATTTTGTCTATGTATTATATGTACCTTCATAATATGACTATGTACATAGACAGTACATAGTGAAATGCAAGCATATGGCATCGAAATGAAAATAAGAAACAATTTAATATTAAATGTAATATTTATTAGAAATTTCAAACAAATCTTTCAAACCAGCGTCTTTGCTAGCTAAAAAACCTATCCCGCCAGTGCTATCACCCGTTTCGCTAAAGCGTTGATAAGGAGTTTTGCGTTTTCACGAATGATGAGTGAATTTAACGGAATTTTATTTTGAGTTCGGTCTTCTATCCACAGATTTAAAGCTTTTTCCATTTTTTCTAATTTAACATCACGAGTTACAGAGCAAATTTTTGAAGCAATTAGCGCGTTTTCACGGACACTACGGCGGATTTTTTCTTCTGATTTCTTGATTGATCGTACCGTTGACTCATTGTTTTTATAATGTTTTGCCACTGAGGAGACACTTTCACCATTAGAAATTTTATCTAATAACTCAATTTTATTCGCTAATGTCATCACCTTCTTTGATATTTTCACATTTCTCTTGTTATTCGTAGTCATATTTTTGTAGGGGTTAGAAAGAACTTGTCCACAATAAAGTCACTTTCTTCCGTTAACACACTCGAAAAAGTCTGTTTTACACTGCAAAACGGTAGATTTATCACTTTTGTAAGCATATCAATTTATAAATTGATAAATTTATTCAATTTATAAGCATATAAATTAAAAGCAAACAACAAAACCTTCCATAACAAGCGCATAACACATATTGAACAAGGATTAGCGAGAAACATCCACGCTCGCGATTTTGTCACAACTCTCCCCCCAACCCACTGAGCGCTGTTTTGACCGGGAAAGATAATTTTAGCCACGCTCATGTTTTTTTTTTTTTATGGCGGAAAATATTCACGGCACTTTAAAATTCACTTTTTTAGGTTTCATTTTATATTAAATCGGCTATCGCGAATACAGATACCGCGAATAGCGGGGGTTAACTGTACTTTACATTTGTCAATGTTAAACTTCATTTGCCACCTCTCAGCCCATCTGTTCAACCTTTCCAGATCCTGTTGCAGCAGCATAGCATCAGTAGTGTCCTTAACGACCCTGCCAACCTTTGTATCATCTGCAAACTTGGACATTAAACTTGATATCCCATCATCAATATCATTCATAAACACCGAAAACAACAACGGACCCAACACTGAACCTTGAGGAACTCCACTAATAACATTAGTCCACGTTGAGCAGTGTCCATTGATTACCACTCTCTGTCTTCTGCCACTCAACCAACCCCTTATCCATAGCAGCAATTTGCCTCCAATGCCACACTGCTCCAATTTGTGCAGCAGTCTTCCATGTGCAACAGTATCAAAAGCCTTTCTAAGATCCAAATATATAATATCAAAGTTATTCCCTGCATCCAGTTCTTTTGTGACTACATCATAGTATCCAATCAAATTGGTCAGGCAAGACCTGCCCTTAACAAAACCATGCTGCGTCTGAGCTATAACTGAATTCTTGTCTAGATGATCCTGCAGTGCTTCTTTAACCAGTGCCTCCATTAATTTACCTGGAACAGAAGTTAAACTAACAGGTCTATAATTACTTGTGTCAGCCTTTGATCCTCCTCCTTTGTGAATTGGGGTTACATTTGCACATCTCCAGTCTATGGGTACCTCCCCTAAGTCCAAAGAAGCTCTCATAATTATGGCTAGGGGTTTGCATACTTCCTTTGCTGCCTCCTTTAATATAACTGGATAGATCCCATCCACCCCAGGTGCCTTTTTTATGTTTATCCTCAACAATCTCTCCTCCACTTTCCTCTCAGTTATTACAAAATCATCCAGCTCACTGCCAATGTTTACTTTACCTACATCATTCTCCTTCCTGAATAACTCCTCATGCGTGAATGTAGATGCAAAATACTCGTTTAGATTGTTAGCCACCTGAGCAGGATCCTCAACTGTTGAACCATCAATATCCAGTTGACCAATCTGATTCATCCCTTTCCTTCTCGAGTTCAAATATGTAAAGAACTCTTTTCTGTTTTTCTTTGCATCCTTTGCCAAGGATTTTTCGTAGTCTGCCTTTGCCTGCCTAATCTCCTTTGTGACTTGGTTACAGACCAACTTATATCTATCATAGGCTTCCATGTCACCCATTAATTTGTACGTATCCATTGCATTTTTCTTCTCTGCCACATGTCTCATTAATTCATCTGACAACCATTTAGGCCTAAACCTTGAACAATATTTCTTAGTTGGTATGTAAAGCCTGGTAGCCTCCAAGATTAGTTCCTTGAATGCTTCCCATTTTGAGTTTGCTGTTGGTAACATCATCAGTTGGTCCCACTGTATAGAATTTAAATACTGTCTCAGACCATCATAATCGCCTTTACGAAAACAAAAACCCTTCCCTTTACCTCTGATGGTAGTTACCTCCTTGAGTAAATCCCACTTCAACACACTGTGATCACTGCCACCTAGTGGTTCATTTATCTGCTGATTCTTAATGCATGAAGAATCACTACTGATAATCAGATCAAGAGTATTGCTCCCTCTTGTTGCCTCACGAACATGCTGATGTAGAAAACAATCATACAATAAATCCACAAAAGCCTTGCTAGTGTGCGAGTGACCAACCCACAAATTCCAGTCAATATCTGGGAAATTAAAATCCCCCATTATAAGACTCTCTGATTTACTGGCCCACTCTATTTCCCTGTACAATATCTTATTATACTCATCAGAGTCATTAGGCCTATAGCACACTCCTACTCTCAATTTTGATTTCCCTATGCTTATGTCACACCAGACTGACTCGACACTGCCCTGTCCATCGATGTCGACTGGCTTCACTTCCTTGGACTTTATGTGTTTCTTAATTAATAGCATAACCCCTCCTCCCCTCCTGTCCTGTCTATCCTTTCTATACACATTGTATTCCCCAAATTCCAGTTCCGCATTACTTATATCTGTGTGACACCACGTCTCTGATATCCCAATAATATCTGCCTTTGATGTTTTGAGCAATACCTCAAATTCATCAAATTTATTTACCAAACTCCTAGCATTGGTGTACACGCAGGTATACATGCACCTGTTTCTATTCTTAGCTACCCTAACACAACCCATGTGTTTACTTGTACCGCAATGACTACCAGCAGTCTCTGAAATATCCTGCATCTTGTTTTCCAGGCTTCTGCTCATTTCAATAGAAGCAGTGCAAGAATCACTTACACCTCTGCCAGTGGCTACTGTTAATCTATTAGTCCTTGTATCCCCCCCAACTAGCAGTTTTCCGACCCACCTAACACTGCCTCGACAGCATCAGCAAAAATTCTTGCACCCTTTCTATTTAAGTGTATCCCATCCCTGTAGAAGCAATCTCTCCTGTTAACAAGTACAGTCCAAGCTGAAAAAAATTCTACCCCTTGAGCCTTGCACAATCCCTCCAGGGCCGAATTGATTGACAAGGCTCTCATCATATACTCCCTCCTATCGTGTCTGAGCAGAATTGCAGACACTTTCAAGTTCAACCCTAATTCACGGCTTTTTTTCAACAGTGACCTGTACTTGCTAAGTAATTCCGCCGGTCTCCTACTCTTAATATCATTAGTGCCAACGTGTACAACTATATCACCTTTTGTGCCCTTAAAAGATGATATCCGCTCTACAACGTCATCAACCTTTGCCCCTGGCAGACATACCCCGGTCCTATTCCACCTATCCTTTTTACAAAGCATGTTCCCCGTTTCCCTGACAATAGAGTCACCAACAACTACTAGTTCCTGTGGGACCAGCGCATTCTGCCTAGGGGGCTGCCTCTGTGTTGCCTGATGACCAAGTGCAAGCTCTGGCGTTGATGTGGGCAGCTGAGAGCTTGATGGGCCCCTCAATTTATTTCCTTCGAGGGCATCCACCCTGTCCTTCAAGCTCTCATAAAGGCCCATAACAACGCTGAGTTGTCGCCTGATTTCCTTGCACTCCTTACATCGTGCACACACAAAGACATCCCCCTTGGCAGTATCATGTCCCGTACCTGACTGCTCCGCAAACATCAAGCAAACAGTGCATTTTAAAAGACTGTGATTCAGAGGGCAACTGCCCCCCTCAGTTCTCCCCTGAACCACAGCACTCGCATTAGCTTGAGCCTTTTGCTTTGCTGCTCTGGTCAGAGTCATGATTACGATTTAATTCAATAAAATTCAACAAAAATTAAATCCTTAAGTTATATCCCAAAACAGTTATGTTATATATATTTTTTTTTTCGGTATCTAGTGTTTTCTACGAGTTCCCTTTATACAACTTCCGTATCACGTGTACCACTATAGTTATGTATTAATTATTTGTTACGATTAAGTCGTTATATATATATATATATAGAGTTAAAAATACAATTTAATTGACAATAAAGTTTATCAAGATTAATAGATTTACTGATTAATTGACAATATTATATTATGCACTATACTACACTAAGCTTATGGTACCGTGTAAAAATGGCGGGAATTCACGAACGGTATTTCTACGGACTCGTAAGTATTGATTAGCTTTCAAATCTCGCTATCTCAATTTAGAATAAACTAAGGATCCTAACTAGGTCTATAATCTACTTATAGATGATAATTTGATATAACAATTGGTTAATAAATCGACTAAATTTGATTAAAAAAAAAAAGACCTCTCGTTCAATTTGTTACACGTGGATTTGATACCGTTACCGATACTAAGTAATATCTACAAAATCTCTGTCTAAGTTAAACTTTAAACTAAGTATCGTAACTAGGAATATAAAGCTACTCTAGAAAATAAGTTAATATGACAATTTAAACTAATAAAGCAGAAAATAAATCAGGAAAAACTTCTCTGTTTCAAGAGCTTTAAGGAGCAACAACCGCACAGGCTAACCTCGCACCCAGAATGGTACACATGGAAGTTGTTGGATCCTGTGGATCCAACACATGGATCCTGTTGCACATGGAAGACTGCTACACAAATTGGAGCAGTGTGACATTGCAGGCTAATTGCTGCTATGGATAAAGGGGTGGTTGAGGAGGAGAAGACAGAGAGTGGTAATCAATGGACACTGCTCATCGTGGACTAATGTTATTAGTGGAGTCCCTCAGGGTTCAGTGTTGTTTTCTGTATTTATAAATGATATTGATGATGGTATATCAAGCTTAATGTCCAAGTTTGCAGATGATACAAAGGTTGGCAGGGTTGTCAAGGACACTACTGACACAATGCTGCTGCAACAGGATCTGGAAAGGTTGAGCAGATGGGCTGAGAGGTGGCAAATGAAGTTTAACATTGACAAATGTAAAGTACTACACATGGGAAACAGCAACCCCAGAGCAACGTATCAACTCTGTGGTACTACACTGACAGTAGTAGAGAATGAAAGGGACTTGGGGGTGATTGTGCAGGCAGATATGAAGTTCTCTGAGTAGTGCAGATGGGCTGCAAGAGTAGCTCATGGAGTATTGTCAATGATATACAGGACTTTTTCCAGCAGGGATAAGGAGGTGATTATTCCATTGTATAAGGCAATGGTCAGGCCACACCTAGAGTACTGTATACAGGTCTGGAGGCCTCATTTCAAGAAGGATGTAGAGCTGCTGGAACGAGTACAGAGAAGGGCAACAAGATTAGTGAATGGAACAAAGGGGTGCTCTTACGAAGAAAGGCTTAAGTTTTGCAAATTACAGTGTCTGGAGACTAGGCACCAGCGAGGTGATCTGATAGAGGTGTATAAAGCCTTGAATGGTTTAAGCATGCTCAATGCTGACGGGATTCTTCCTCTAGCTCAGAAAAATCACCTGAGAGGGCATAAATTCAAATTGAGGAAAGACAGATGTAGGATAGACGTGCGGAAATTTGCCTTTAGCCAGCGGGTGGTTGGTTGGTGGAACAGACTGCCATCCCTTGTGGTGGAGGTTGATAGCCTAAATAAGTTTAAGGCTCAGCTGGACAGGTATTTTGAACGAACAGAGGGGTGAAGTGGAAGTGGGTTTTTTTTTTTTTTTTTTTTGGCTGATGCTGCATAAGCTTGCTTTCTTGCATCAAATGCCTCTACTAATGCTAATGCTAACAGTTTTAGCATGAGAAAATTCAAAGATGACTTAGTCGTGTACAAAAATGATATGAAGAGGGAGCTGTTCACTAAACAGGCTGCAATCCACCCATTGTTTCATTACAGTCTGTGATGAAACAAGTGGATCCAACCTGAACTGCAACTAACATCCAATTGGCAGCAGTAGAATTGCATACAATAATCTGAAGGGAGGAAAACCTCTCTGAGAAAAGCATATTCACAGTTGCTACAGGGTAGTAGTTCCAGCCAAGGTTCACCACTACCAGCTCTGATTTAATCTCTGCTCTGTGTGTGTGTGTGTGTGCGCACGTGTGCATGTAAACAAACACTATATGACCAAAAAATTTTGAATTAAAAGGCTTTTAATTCAAAAACCTAATAAAAAGTAAGGCCATCTTTGGTCTATATGACAGCCTCTACTCACCTCAGTCTAAAAAAAAAAGTGCAGCCATTATCAACCCACTGCAGGATGGAAGCCTCCTCAACAATTCATGCTGAGGGAAATGGACCATAATCTGCCATGCTGGTCCAGTGCGGGTTGGCAGGTCGACCATATTCAGCAGTCAGGGAGCTTGAACCCCGGTCTACTCAAAGAGCGCGTGCTACGGCACTCCCGCTCCTGACCTCAGTCTACTGTTGACCAACTTCCACTAAGTAACATGTGGAGTTCACTTTCATTCCCCAGAAAAGCAGCTACTCTGAGCAACTATTACAGAGCCTGTGTGAAAGACAGCCTGTAGTAGTTGCTTTGCAGGCCATTTTGGTCTCTTACACTGTGGCCACAGCCTAATCCGGCACTCCAATTCCTTGCATAATGTCCAATGTGACTGAGGTCTGTATCCAGAGTCAGACAATTTAACTTTTTGATCACACAGTCCATAAATCAGGATGTGGAAAATTCTGTCATGCTGATACTGATAGGGCCTGATAATATAATTGTTGAAAATGTCCAAGAAATCATGGACTTACATTTCAGACACTACTACCAATGGACCAAGTCAAAACTAGCCACATACCATCAGACCATTTCCACCAAATGTCATAGTCAAGAAGATACATTCTGGCAGAAAGAAATTCTGTCATAAAGAAGCTTCTGGACTATGACAGTGAGGAAGATGTTGAATCTTCCTCACTGTCATGGTATGGTGTACATATCTGAACCAGAGCTTTGGTTTTACAAGTTGTTGATTTAGAAATTGTTTTATAGGCAGAAACGTTTATAGGCCAAGAGGCCTATAAACATTTCTGCCAGGAAAGGAGATAGTGAGTTGCCAATACTGAGACCCGATACAGAAGGATCTATTGCAGTTGAAGTAGGATTGTCCTGCTGAAAGGTCGATTAGATCTACAATGTCTGATGATATTATGGGCTTGATGAATCCAATGTTTATATTCCTGTATAGATTATAGATTATTATATATGATAGATTTGGTATCTTGTAATGGGATGGTGTACATAGATTCTACATTGAAGGATACAAGGAAGTCGTCAAGTTCTATGGTTAGTTGTTGGAGTTTCTGATGGCCTTTGCCAAGTTGTGAATTGAATAGGTGCTTCTGGGTAGTGTTTTTGAGGAGCTTAGTTAACCAGATAGAGATCTGTTTTCCTGGGTGGAATCTTCTGTTAATAATGGGTCTGATGGGGAATCTTGGTTTGCGAACCTCAATATTTGCAAAGAATGAGGGAGCTTCTGAATTGTTGGGGTGGAGTCTGTCTAAGAGGTCTTGGTCGATCTTCTTTTGTTTCAGGAGGCAGGTGAGTTTCTTCTTTTTCTTTGTTTCCAGTGGTCCTGTGCTGTTCTTGTTGGTGGGTTTGTAGGTTTATTGGTCTGAGAAGTGTTTGCAAATTTTCTACTGGTAATCCTCCCAGTTTAGGGTAACTGTAGCACTGTCTTTGTCTGCTTTTGCTATGTGGACATATGTCTTCTTTTAGAGTCGTGATAGCCTGCTTCCTGTCTTGTGATATTGGATCACCTCTGGATCCTCTTCTGGTATTTGAACTCCTTGAGGATGTTGATGGCTGTGATGTTGATTGTGTCTCTGGCTTCCTGGATAGGTATTTTCTTGAGGTTGTCATGTAGAAATGACAAAAAATGCTAAAATTTTGTTCAGAGGTTGAAAGGGCTCCATTGCTTAAATTAATAACTGAAAGTTTGAATGTGGCGTTGGTTGTTAGAAAAGTGTTTTGTTGTCTTTTGTTTGGTTCTGTGGGATTGAGAGGCATGGGGTTGGTTATGTGGGTGGGTTTGTTGGTATTGCATAAAAGCTATAAGTTTTTCATTAAGGGTGGCGATTCTTTTGGTTTTGTATAATTTTAATTTGTCGCTGATGTAATTTTCTGCTTGTGTGATTTTGTTCAATGTTAAGATATTAAGCCTATCTATGTGGACTTTATAATCGTGTATATTAAAAGCATACTGTTATATATGCTTTTAAGTTCTTTTATGATTGTTGTTTTTAACAGAGTCATTCAGGACTAGACTTTTGGGGTAAAGCTTGTAAAGCTTACATTGTTTTAGAAAATATAGATAGTATTTATTTTCTCAAACCATGTTCTAATTTAAGTAATAGACAGACTGTTTTGATCGTATCTGTCTGTAACTATTTGGAAGAGGGGATCTACATGATTGTTCATTATTATGTTAACGAATTGAAAGACACTACACTATTATACCACGTGGAAGATTAAATAATTTATTATCAAAATGATACGATTTTAAAGGAACTGAACCACCTCAATACCAAACATTAAACTATTATGGCTACATTCTGGGAACTCACTATTTCCCATCTCAGATTTCCCATCTCTATTTCCAAACTATGAGTGGGGGGAGAAGGCAAAACATATTTTGAGGAGTGGTATTACAAGTTTTCAATTTGATAATGATATCTGATTATTTACAATACAATGTATTCTAATTATACTATACTCCTTTACATATATAGTCATATAATTATTACACTTTTGCTTATAATTTAATTAACTCATTAATTAATAAAGATAGTGTATGAAAAATCCTTAGAGTTACTCTCTAAATTAGTTGGAAGGACTTACCTGTTGATGTGATCCAGGAGTGGTATCCCATGGTCCAGTTTGGGAAGATTGGAGTGGAAGGATTGGGTTGATTGTTTATATACATTAGAGTTAAGTGGTGCAGCTAATGGGAGGCTGTCGCGTGGAAAACCTGGCAGGTTTTGGGTGCAGGAATATACAGTATTATGGAGGGAGATTAGGATTGTTCTGGGGTTAGGGGTGGGGGGTAGGGACTTCAGGATCACAAGAACTTGTTCTTGTGACCAAAGTGACTTTTTGTGACAGTAATATTGCAAAGACAGCTGTCACTGGAGATGTGATAAGAAAATACCATAAAACGTTTGACTCCATTACGTACATATTTCCAATTTGAAAATAAACATAATTATACCAACATAGGTTTGAGTGCTTTATTTTCTTCAAACAATTCCTGTATATTAATGACCAAACTCCATGAGCACTCCAATTCCTAACAGCCCATCTGCACTGCTCAGAGAACTTCATGCCTAACTGCACAATTACCCCAGGCAATTTTCATTCTTCACTACTCTGAGTGTATGTTATTCTGGGATTGTGGCTATCCATATGCATTAGTTTGCATTTGTCAATATTAAAACTTCAATAGCCACTTCTCAGCACACCTGCCTATTTTATCTAGCTCTTGTTGCAGTAGCACCTTGATTACTGTCATTAACCACCCTGCCAATACAATGGGGTCAATGAATCAATATACACAATGGAATCAAACATTTAGTGGTATTTTCTTACCACTTGTTCAGCAACAGCTGTCTTTGCAATATCGCTGTCACAGGAACAAGAATAAGAGGTCACTTCACAAGCCTGATGGTGAACCTGGCCCTCTACATAGGCTGCCCTATCCCTATGAATTAAATCTCCATAACACCCCAGGGCACTGACTATTTATCTCCTCACCTCCCTACCAAAACCTTTGGCCCAATGGTCTCTACCATCCTAAACACTAAACTATTCTTATCAGCCCTCCCCCAGTGGTTTCCTTTGCATGGGATGCACCTTTTTCACCTATCCTCCAAACTGAACTGTCACTTCCACACTCCCCACTTTCTAATAAAAACTTTTTTTGCCCTCCCTGATAAGCTCAAGAAATACTAAGCCCACCAGAGCTCATTGCTACTATATCTGGCTCACCTCCTCACAGTCTATATGGTAACTAGGGGTCGGTGGTGTTCTACAGGCCCCCTAAACTAAGTGGCCAGATGAACAACAGACCAACACAACTCTACACTAACCTAATATGAACACTCACTAACCCAAACAATCTGGCTTTTACAGAGTTTGTATTGTGACACAGAACTTCACGTTACGCCATGGTTAGGCCACATCTCGAGTACTGCATACAGGTCCGGAAGTTTCAGATAGGATGGGGATCTGTTGGAACAAGTACAGGGAGGAGTAAAAAGATTAGTGAGGAGTGAAAAAAAAAAAAAAAAGCACTCTTAACTAAGAAATGCTTCAATTCTGCAAATCGCAGCATCTGAAGTCTAAGCAAGTGTGAGGAGGTTTGATTGTGGTGTTTAAGGCTTTGAATGGATTGAGTAATCTCACTGCTGATGGCATTCTTCCTCAAGCAATCCACAAAGTGGCAAAGTGAGAAAGGATAGTTGAAGAATAGATGTGCAGAAATTTACCTTCAGCTAGCAGGTAGTTGATTGCTGGAATAAACCTCCATCTGCTGTTGTGGAAGTGGATAGTTTGAATACAGTCAAGGAAGAACTAGAAAAACTATTAGATGGACAGGTAACACTGAAAACTTTTTTTTTTTTTTTTTTTAATGCTGTAAGCTTGCTTTCTTGTATCATTTGCCACTATTAATACTGATGCTAATTTCAGATGGAAGGAGTATGACTTTCTGACTCAAGTCATTTTTTTTTTTTTTTTTTGGTAGTTGTTGGCGCATCGGCTTCTGTGGCCATAATGCACCTCCCAAGGTTTTTGTAGTACTTTGATCCAAGCCCGAGGCGGGATTTGAACCTGCGACCTTTGGGTTGACAGGCAGGCACTTTACCCACCCGGCTAGCCCGGTCGGCACTCAAGTCATTACAGGATTTTTCAGGCCTGCACAACAAGCAAATTGACTTGCAATTAATTACACACTTCTACAGACAAAATACATATAAAAGGGATATGAATGATCAAGAAAATAATTTGAATTTGTCTTAATATTTGCATTTCAATGTTTCACCCAGAGAGTAGATATGTTTTGCCTGAATTTACATACAATTAAGCATTAAATTTTTCACAATAATGACCATAGCTATTTACACGTTTTTCCACTGGCTATATAATTATGAAAAAATTCTTTGAAATCCCTTTTTCAAAGTTCTCTGATTGTATTTGCAGTGTTAAATGTTGACACTTGCAAATCATCATCCATTTAACAAGTTATTTAGTTTAAAAAAAATAAAATAAAATTCACATGGTGAAAGATCATGGTGAGACAATATCACACAATGAGCAGAAGCACTACCACTGAGCAATATCCAATTTTTCCTTCCCCACAAATCAGGTCCCCCTTCCAAACATATCTCTCAAGCCAATGCAACAATAAAATTTCTATAATTTTATTGCCATTGGTTTTAAAAAGCATTAGTACCTTAGGAATTATCATCCCATATGTCCATAGAAGTGTGTGTTCAAGACCAATTTACCATGATGTAAAAGATGAAAAACCCATAATAATTTGCAGGAGGGGAGGCACTCCTCCACCTCCAACTAACTACAGCTCTGGGCAAGGAGGCCTTTAAGAATTCCTCCAATCTCTAATGGGATTCAAATCTAGAACTCTACGAAAAAGTAACATATAGCGAAACCACTATACTGTCATGGAGGAAACTCTCAAATACGTAATGATTTTTAAATACAGTTTCATTAAACAATATGACCTCCTTGTGTAAATTCATAATGAATTATGCCTTTAGAGCAATTCTAGCCTGTCAATTCATTTTTTTTTTCTTCCCAGGAGACATGGGAGACAGACTCAGAAAAATTATATTTTGTCTTCAGGTCATATAGTAACACTATCATCCCTGTCACTTGTGAATTTAAAAATCCTGAATCAAAATCAAAAATGTCTAATTATTCTGTTTGAGGTCCTTGTTTCCATTTGATCTCCTATTAAAACTTGGAAACAAAGGAGCGGCACAATCTTTTAATACTTAAAATATTAGATATGATTGTTTGGCAACTACCATATGATATTCCAACATGGGAGGATATATGTTCAATTCTTATTTGATGACTAAAGGAGGCAGCAAAGGAAGTAAGCAAACCCTTAGCCATAATTATGAGAGCTTCTTTGGACTCAGCGGAGGTACCCAGGAGGATCAAAGGCGGATCAAAGGCTGACACAAATAATTATAGACCTGTGAGTTTAACTTCTGTTCCAGGAAAATTAATGGAGGCATTGGTTAAAGAAGCACTGCAGGATCATCTAGACAAGACTTCAGTTATAGCTCGGACACAGCATGGTTTTGTTAAGGGGAAGTCTTGCCTGACCAATTTGATTGGATACGATGATGCAGTCACAAAAGAACTGGATGCAGGGAATAACTTTGATATTATATATTTGGATCTTAGAAAAGCTTTTGATACTGTTGCACATGGAAGACTGCTGCACAAATTGGAGCAGTGTGGCACTGGAGGCAAATTGCTGCTATGGATAAAGGAATGGTTGAGGGGGAGAAGACAGAGAGTGGTAATCAAGGGACACTGCTCATCGTGGACTAATGTTATTAGTGGAGTCCCTCAGGGTTCAGTGTTGAGTCCATTATTGTTTTCTGTATTTATAAATGATATTGATGATGGTATCAAGCTTAATGTCCAAGTTTGCAGATGATACAAATGTTGGCAGGGTTGTTAAGGATACTACTGGCACTATGCTGCTGCAACAGGATCTGGAAAGGTTGAGCAGATGGGCTGAGAGGTGGCAAATGAAGTTTAACATTGACAAATGTAAAGTACTACACATGGGAAACAGCAACCCCAGAGCAACGTATCAACTCTGTGGTACTACACTGACAGTGGTAGAGAATGAAAAGGACCTGGAGGTAATTGTGCAGGCAGATATGAAGTTCTCTGAGCAGTGCAGACAGTTTGAAAGAGTAGCTCATGGTGTCTTATCAATGATATACAGGAATTTTTCTAGAAGGGATAAAAAGGTGATTATTCCCTTTTATAAGGCAATGGTCAGGCCGCACCTTGAGTACTGTATACAGGTCTGGAGGCCTCATTTCAAGAAGGATGTAAAGATGCTGGAACGAGTACAGAGAAGGGCAACAAGGTTAGTGAACGGAACGAAGGGTTGCTCTTACGAAGAAAGGCTTATGTTTTGCAAATTACAGTGTCTGGAGACTAGGCACCGGTGAGGTGATCTGATAGAGACGTACAAAGCCTTGAAGGGCTTGAGCATGCTCAGTGCTGATGGGATACTGCCTCCTGCTCAGAATAATCACCTGAGAGGGCATAAATTCAGATTGAGGAATGACAGATGTAGGATAGATGTGCGGAAATTTGCCTTTAGCCAGCGAGTAGTTGGTTGGTGGAACAGACTTCCATCCCTTGTTGTGGAAGTTGATAGCCTAAATAAATTTAAGGCTCAGCTGGACAGGTATTTCAAACAAACGGAGGGGTGAAATGGAAGTGGTTGTTTTTTTTTTTTTTTTTTTATTTGGCTGATGCTGCATAAGCTTGCTTTCTTACATCATATGCCTCTACTAATGCTAACTATCCCAAATAATGCTTCTGATGCACAAGTTGAGTCCAACATTTGTCAAAACGAAAGTCCTCCTGCACCTTCTTCATCTCCTCGATAATATCATGACTAGGGCCGTGCAAAGGTACTTGGTGATCCGGATACAAAAGAGGTTAGCATTAGCATTAGTAGAGGCATTTGATGCAAGAAAGCAAGCTTATGCAGCATCAGCCAAAAAAAAAAAAAAAAAACCCACTTCCACTTCACCCCTCTGTTCGTTCAAAATACCTGTCCAGCTGAGCCTTAAGCTTATTTAGGCTATCAACCTCCACCACAAGGGATGGAAGTCTGTTCCACCAACCAACCACCCGCTGGCTATAGGCAAATTTCCGCACGTCTATCCTACATCTGTCTTTCCTCAATTTGGATTTATGCCCTCTCAGGTGATTTTTCTGAGCTAGAGGAAAAATCCCATCACCATTGAGCATGCTTAAACCATTCAAGGCTTTATACACCTCTATCAGATCACCTCGCTGGTGCCTAGTCTCCAGACACTGTAATTTGCAAAACTTAAGCCTTTCTTCGTAAGAGCACCCCTTTGTTCCATTCACTAATCTTGTTGCCCTTCTCTGTACTTGTTCCAGCAGCTCTACATCCTTCTTGAAATGAGGCCTCCAGACCTGTATACAGTACTCTAGGTGTGGCCTGACCATTGCCTTATACAATGGAATAATCACCTCCTTATCCCTGGTGGAAAAATTCCTGTATATCATTGACAATACTCCATGAGCTACTCTTGCAGCCCGTCTGCACTGCTCAGAGAACTTCATATCTGCCTGCACAACCACCCCCAAGTCCCTTTCATTCTCTACCACTGTCAGTGTAGTACCACAGAGTTGATACGTTGCTCTGGGGTTGCTGTTTCCCATGTGTAGTACTTTACATTTGTCAATGTTAAACTTCATTTGCCACCTCTCAGCCCATCTGCTCAACCTGTCCAGATCCTGTTGCAGCAGCATAGTGTCAGTAGTGTCCTTGACAACCCTGCCAACCTTTGTATCGTCTGCAAACGTGGACATTAAGCTTGATATACCATCATCAATATCATTTATAAATACAGAAAACAATAATGGACCCAACACTGAGCCCTGAGGGACTCCACTAATAACATTAGTCCACGATGAGCAGTGTCCATTGATTACCACTCTGTCTTCTCCCCCTCAACCACCCCTTTATCCATAGCAGCAATTTGCCTCCAATGTCACACTGCTCCAATTTGTGTAGCAGTCTTCCATGTGCAACAGTATCAAAAGCCTTTCTAAGATCCAAGTATATAATATCAAAGTTATTCCCTGCATCCAGTTCTTTTGTGACTGCATCATAGTATCCAATCAAGTTGGTCAGGCAAGACTTCCCCTTAACAAAACCATGCTGTGTCTGAGCTATAACTGAAGTCTTGTCTAAATGATCCTGCAGTGCTTCTTTAACCAGTGCCTTCATTAATTTTCCTGGAACAGAAGTTAAGCTCACAGGTCTATAATTCCTTGTGTCAGCCTTTGATCCTCCTTTGTGAATTGGGGTCACATTTGCACATTTCCAGTCTATGGGTACCTCCCCTGAGTCCAAGGAAGCTCTCATAATTATGGCTAAGGGTTTGCTTACTTCCTTTGCTGCCTCCTTTAATATAACTGGATAGATCCCATCCACCCCGGGTGCCTTTCTTGTGTTTATCTTCAACAGTTTCTCCTCCACTTTACTCCCAGTTATTTCAAGATTCTGTAGCTTACTGCTAGAGTTGAATACACCTCTGGCATTCCCCTTGCTGAATAACTCCTCATGTGTGAATGTCGATGCAAAATATTCATTTAGTTTGTTAGCTACCTGAGCAGGATCATCAACAGGTTAAGGGGCCTCGTTTATTTATGTTGAGACTTTGCTAGCTCCCTCAGTTGGAGCTCCCTAGATCAGGATCCCTGGTACAGCACATCCAATATACCCAAAATTGCATGGCCCTGATCATGGCCATCTTTGAAGCACTCGTGCCATTCATATATCTTGCCATTTCAGTGCATGCTTTGAAAATGATTTTTGTAACCTCTAAAGTCAGTTTCAACACAAAAAATTTTATAGTGCTTTGTTCAAAAAGGAACATTCTAAAAAATGATATGAAATTTCTTATCATCAACCACTGATAAAAGTAAACCTATGTGTATGTGCAACCAAAACACAATCAACTGTAAAGAAACCTACACATTTTAAGGTACGGAATATCTTTTTTATCAAATAAGAAAAACTTATTTGATATTCTGTTAACAAATGCTATACTGGATTTTTTTTTTAACCTATCTTATATTTGCATATTCTGCTTAGCATAATAAACTGAAGTAATCTATAAATTACTTCTATTTTTAGTATTAAAATTTCCTTCAAAATATCCACATTTACCAATTGTAATTTTCCTGTTTTCCATTTTAACTTCAATATCAAATATAAACTAATAATATGATTAAATATATTCAAATGACTTTTTCCTTCAAGCTCCCCTCTGAATTCAATACTACTCAGATAATATCCACTCGTCTGTGGCATTATTTACTGTGAATTTCATCATATTCATTCATGCTCTCTCTCTCTCTCTCTCTCTCTCTCTCTCTCTCTCTCTCTCTCTCTCTCTCTCTCTCTCTCTCTCTCTCTCTCTCTCTCTCACACACACACACACATCATATAAGAATATTTAAATAATGAACAGTCTACATTTATTTAAAGTTCAGTGAAGAAAAGCATAATTAGCCCCATATTATAGTTGCGGTCAGAAAACATTCCAAAAGGAACAGAACTATTTTATGCATTTATTATGAATAAGTATTAAAAACTTATTTCGACAGTTTTTACCTTCATTAATAAAAACCTTTTGCAAATTCATTATTTATGGAATAAATACAATAATCTCAGTACTAATTTTATTAAATAATCCTATAATTTTAGCACTATGAGCTGATATTCAAAAGTTATGAGAATAAAGTAACAATGCTCAATAATGATAGGTACTATGTTACAGCTAGATTCTGAGCATATACTTTTGTGGTAGTTTGCCTTATTGTACACCATTTTATATGCCACTCACATATGTAAAATTCAGTGTAGATGTGTACAATGTGCTCTGCATAACGAGCAAGAGCTTGCATCAAGTTTTGTTTCAAGCTTAGTTAAACATCTCAGTTAACATGACATATTACAAGAAGAGCCCTTGAAGAAGGAGCATTATTAAAGCACAAATGTTCACTGGTTTGCAAGGTTCAGAGGCTGATCAAACTACAATAATTATCCAACAGTTCCTGGCCAAGAATGATATGCCTCTGGTTCCCACCCTCCCATACCCTTACTCTCCTGACCATGCTCCCTGAAACTTCTTGTTTCTAAAGATGAAGTTCAAAGGTAATATCTTGGATATTTATGAAAAAACAAAAGGAATACCTGACATTATTAGGAGGGAAAAAAAAAAAAAAAAAAAAAAAAAAGAATTTCAAACATACTTTCGAAAATGGCAGAATTACTGATCTCGGTATCATGAAAGCCTATAGTACTTACTGCTATATTAAGGAGAGTAATTTGAAGAGAATATAATGAAAAAATTAATCTCTGTTTTTAATCCATAACTTTTGTGTAACATCTCATATATATATGTCATGAATATTGTGCTGGTTTGCCTTTAACATATACTCAGTACCCATTACCTGTCCAGAATTAATGTAATTGATGCAAAAATAATTTACCTGCCAGAGTAGCAATGGATGTTGGTACTGCTTGACCTGTCAAGACAGCACTTGTAGTAGGACGTATTTCTCCATTACTGAAAGTTAAGTTGATGACAGCACTTGAAGTCCCTGAACCTGCTATACTGCTCAATGGTATACAGGACTGATTTCTTGAAGATGACACCACAGTCTGACTAACCTTAGTATTACTTTCAATAACAAGATTCCTAGTTTCTTGAGAAACACTTGTTAAACAAGAATTCATTGAAGTAGTCATCTTGAATTATAGTGAGGTATACAACACATTCATTATTTTTGACTCAATTTGAAACATAAACACTGGAAAAAAAATGAATGAAGGATTAATGATTTTACATTATTATTTACATAAATGAAGTTAACAAAGTTACATATCTTTACATGACTTTGTTAGTACAAGTATTAAGTATAGATATTACTGGAATTTTTTTTTTTCTTTTCTGTTTACACTTTGAGGTAGCCATATAAAGCCAGAAAAGTTTATAACTGCAGTAATTTACAACAAAAGATAGCAATTGCTGTTACAATCAACCACTTATTTTTAACATCAGACTCGATTGTGAACTCATGGAATTCTGTACCTTCATGCTAGGCTGTCCACTGATTTATGATTCATTTTTTGACAACACAAACAATGAATACAGTTTAGTTGAAATCACAAATTCATTTCATAGTAAAATTTCCTCAGAGCTATCACTTTCACCAGTACTTGCAGCTACTGTTAATCTATTATTCTATATATCCTCCCCAAGCTAGTAGTTTCCAAACCCACCTAACACTGCCTCAATACCATCAGCAAATATTTTTACAGCTGTTATAAGTAAAAGAGAAGGAACAGGGTTTGATATAGTTAGATCAAACCCTGTTCCGGCTGAAAACAGGGTTTAATGTAACTATATAACTTTTTATGGATGTTTGTGTAATACAAAGGGATTATGTGGTGAGAATTTTAAACACGAGACTAGGTGAGACCTTAAAGGTTCACAGAGACTGCTAATTGGGGAAGGGAGGGAGAGAAGAGTCATAGGAAAAATGCATTTAGTAGTATTGGCCAAGATTCTTGCATTACTATAAACTGTTCTGTTGAGAGATAAAATGCAATAACTTAAAAAATAGTGCATACTGGGCCTGTTGAGAGTTTATTAATACAATGAGAGATGGTACTGAGTGCAGGCCGACAAGAGAGGGCAGTAAAAAATAATGGGGAATTGCTGACAGTTTAAGGAAATGTTAAAACTAATCAAACAGCCATGTGAAAAATTCTTGGGGAAAGCAATACTATATGCACTAAACAGGATGTGTCACAGACAAAGATTTGCAAATGACTGAAATGGGAGAGCAAATAAAAATGTTTATTTATTATAATGAACTATAACTATCCAGATGGGCATTGGGACTTGTGGATAGGACACTGATCTACAACTAATCAGGCCTTTGATCATCTGAACAACTGCTTTTCATATCATACCAATTTGTAGGAATGCCACCCTGGGGAAGGGGGGGGGGATTAGGGATCATCCACATTCCTGTCATTAAAAACCTTCAAACTAAATGGCCATAACATTTTAGTATGAGAAATGTCTGAAGAAATTAATATTAACATGTAGGTTAAGTGCAAATGCATCATTTTAAGACAGTTATCTACCAAAGTAGTTAATTAATTAATTAAATTGGCATCGTTTTGGTTATATCTGGTTATGACTGTCTTCACAAGAAGTTGCAATGGTATTGTACTACCTCGAATAAATAACACTTCACCAGTGGAGAAGATTATTGTTATTTATTCTCGGCAGATACCACCACCCAGATGCCACCGTTTCAAAGCTTGTTGGATTCTCTTCGGTGGGTAGGCAGGTACCCTGGTGTTGCAATAGTGATAACCCAGTTATGAAGTATAACTTCACAATATGAGAGATGCCTGATGGGGTGTAGTAATTTAGACTACAAGTATTTAGGGGCAAAGGCTTCATGCTACAAGGTAGAATGACTAACATGTAGGTTAGTGCAAATGTATCATTTTAACATAGCTATCTACCAAAGTAGTTAATTAATTAATTAAATTGGCATTGTTTTGGTCATAACTGGGTTGTCACTACTGCAACACCAGGGTACCTGCCCACCCACCAAAGAGAAGCCAACAAGCTTTGAAACGGTGCCGTCTGGGTGGTGGTATCTGCAGAGAATAAATAACAATAGTCTTCTCCACTGGTGAAGTGTTACTTATTCCAGGTAGTACAATACCATGGCAACTCATTGTGAAGGCAGTCACGATATGAGATATAACCAAAACGATGCCAATTTAATTAATTAATGAACTACTTTGATAGATAGCTGTGTTAAAATGATGCATTTGCACTAACCTACATGTTAGTCATTCTACCTCGTAGCATGAGGCCTTTGCCCCTAAATACTTTATAAAAATTAATATCAGTATTAACCATACAGTGCAAGGAAGCCAAAAAAAAAGGAATAGATAATAAAATACAGATTATGCATAAGGAAACACGTAACCTTAGAGGTTACGTGTTTCCCTCCTCACACAGGTAACTATCCTATCTAGTTGACCTTTGAATTGCTTCAAACTGTCAGAATCAACTACCTGCAAAGGCAACAGTCAGCATTAACATTAGTAGAGGCATATGATGCAAGAAAGCTTATGCAGCATTGATCAGAAAAAAAAAATAATAAATAAATAAATAATATTTCACCCATTATTTTCTCCAAACGTTTGTCCAGTTCTTCCTTGAATTTATTTAAGCTATCAAATTCCACAATAACAGATGGAAGTTTGTTCCAGCAATCAACTACCTGCTGGCTAAAGGAAAATTTCCACACATCTATTCTACAACTGTCTTTCCTCAATTCGAGTTTATGCTCCCTGAGTCAATTCGAGTTTATGCTCCCTGTTTCATAATATGCTGATGAATCCCATCAGCATTGAGCCTGCTCAAACCATTCGAGGTCTTATACACCTCAATCAGATCACCACACACATATCAAGTCTCCAGATGCTGCAATTCGCAGAATGTAAGCCTTTCTTGGTAACACTAACCCACTGTTCCCCTCACCAATCTCGTTGCCCTCCTCTGTACTCGTTCCACCAGCTCTACATCTTTCCTAAAATTAGGCCTTCAGACCTGTACGCAGTACTCGAAGTGTGGCGTGAGTGAGCATTGCCTTAAACAAAGGAATAATCAGCTCCTTATTCCAGCTAGCAAAATTCCTGTATATCATTTAGACCCCATGAACTGCTATGCCAGCCTGTCTGCACTGCTCAGAAAACTTCATATCTGACTACACAATTACCCCACATCATTTTCATTTCATTTTCATTTCATTCTCATTTCAAATTTACCAACTTTCCACAGTTGGTAAATTTCTCTGGGGATACTGCAACCCATATGCAGTACTATGCATTTGCCAATGTTAGACTTCAGGTGCCACTTCTCAGCCCATCTGCCCAACTTTTCTAGATCCTGTTGCAGTAGCATTCTATCATTACTGTGATTAATAACCCTGCTTATCTTTGTGTCATCTGCAAACTTTGACATTAAGCCTGATATACATTCATCAATATTATTGATGAATATACAAAACAACAATGGACTGCACAATTTCCCCAGGCCAAACCCTGGGGGATTCCACTGATAACACTGGTCTGTAAAGAGCACTGTCCATTGATTACCACTCAATGTCTTCTCCCACTCAATCATCCTTTTATCCACTGTAGCAACTTGCCCTTAATGCCATACTGCTCCAATTTGTATAGTAGTCTTCCATGTGCAACAGTATCAAAAGCTTTCCTAAAATCCGAATATATATGATATCAAATTAATTTTTTGCATCCATTTCCTGTGTGGCCACATAATAGTACCCAATCAAATTGGTCAGACAAGACTTCCCCCTTAATGAACCCATGCTGTGTCTGAATTATTACTGCAGTCTTGTCTAGATGATCCTGCAATGCTCCTTTAACCAGTGACTCCATTATTTACCCTGGAAAAGAAGTAAAACTAATGGGTCTGTAATTACTCATGTCACCCTTTGATCCCCCTTTGTGAACTGGGGAAACATTTGCACATCTTCAGTCCATAGGACCTCCCCTTAGTCCAAGGTTGCTCTCATAATTATGGCTAAGGGTTTGCTTACTTCCTTTGCTTACTACTTTAATATAACTGAATAGATTAATCCACCCCAAGTGCCTTTCTTATGTTTAACTTCTACAATTTCTCCTACAATTTGCTCTCAGTTATTACAAAAGCATTTAGCTCCCTGTTGGAGTTAATAAGCTTCTGTCCTCCACTATGCTACAGAATTACTCGTGTGTGGATGTAGATATAAAATACTCATTCAGTTTGTCAGCTATCTGAGCAGGATCATCAACAACTGAGCCATCGATATCAAGTGGACCAATCTGATTCATCCCCTTCCTTCTAGAGTTTACATAAGTAAAGAAGTCTTTACTGTTTTTCTTTGCATCCTTTGCAAAAGATTTCTCGTAATTTGCTTTCTGTGACTTGATTACAGACTATCTATCTATGATTACAGACTATCTATGTCTCTTGATAATTTATATGCATCTCATTCATTTTTATTCTCTGCCACGAGTCTCACTAGGTCGTCTGACATCCATTTAGGCCTAAAACTTGAAAAGAATTTCTTAATAAACATGAAAGTCTAGTAGCTTCCAAGATTAATTCCTTGAATATTTCCCATTTAGAATTTGCTGTTGGTAACATAATCAGTTGGTCCCACTGTATAGAATTTAAAAACTGAGGCCACTTTAGTCACCTTTACAAAATCAAAAACCCCTCCCTTTACCCCAATGGTAGTCACACCTTTAAGTGTGACTACTATTGGGGGTAAAGAGTGTACTGATGTGGGATTTAAGTAAATCCCACGTCAGTACACTCTGATCACTGTCTCCTAGTGGTTCCTTAATCTGCAAATTATTAATGCATGGATAATCACTGCTGATAATCAGATGAAAAGCATTACTCCCTCTGGTTGCCTCTTAAACATGCTGCTGTAGAAAACAACCATCCAATAAATCCACAAAAGTCTTGCTAGTGTGCAAGTGACCAACCATAAATTCCAGTCAATATCTGGGAAATTATAAGACATTCTGATTTATTGGTCCACTATTTCTCTGTATAGTTGTTTGTTGTACTCATTAGAATCATTAGGCCCATAACATACTCCTCTCATTTTCCTTTTTCCAGTGTATGTCACACCAAATTGACTCAACATTGCACTGTCCACCTGTGTCAACTGTGATTTTGTGTGTTTCTTAACGAACAGCATAACCCCTCCTTCCTTCTTATCCTTTCTGTACAAACTGGTCTCCCCAAATTCCAATCCACATTCCTTATATCTGTGCAACACTACATCTCTGCTATCCCAACAATATCTGCCTTTGATGTGTTGACCAGCACTTCAAATTCATCAAATTTATTTACTATACTCCTAGCACTGGTGTACATGGTAGTATACATGCACTTGGTCTTAACTCTTAGTTACCCTAACACAACCCATTTATTTACCTGTTTCATTATGACTCCCAGCAAGCCTTGAGATCCCCAGCAACTTGCCTTCCAGACTGCTGCTCATTCCAATAGAAGCTGTGCAAGAATCATTTCCACCTCTGCCTGCGGCTACTGTTAATCCATTAGTCTCTGTATCTTCCCAAGCCAGGCAGACTAATAGATTAAAAGTAGCTGCAGGCAGCTACTTTTAATCTATTAGTTAAATTTAAAGTCTGTTAGATTTTAAATCTAATAGATTCTTATAACTATTAGATTTAATATCCTGAAAAAGGCCTCTGAGGTTGGGAAAATTCATATTTTAGCATTAAATCTGATCACACACCAACCATAACAGTAAGTATTTACTGTAACTAAAATAATTACATATTAAAATAAAATAAAATAAAATAAATATTTACAAAAACTGCTATTATATTAAATTAAATTATATACATATAAAACATTAAAACTGTAATAAAATCCTTGAGATAAAATACACTAAAATAAACCGGATTAAAAGCGATAAAAACGATAAAAATCTCTGGAGCTTTCGGAGGCATCCGCCTCCTTCTTCAGCAGTAACAAAACTTCCTGCAGCACATCCATATATAACAGGCTCACGGTACCTATACACGTGGTGCAGTCGGCACATGGTCTGAACTGGAAGCAGAAATAGCTCGGGAACATGTTAAGCAAAACCGTTCATCCGTACTTAGGATGATAGTTTCAAACAGAGGATGCATACGCATACCTCTGTCCCTATTCATAATATTGTGGTCGGATGAACAGATTCGTAGGCTCTCGAGCCATTTACGGTTCCAGAACCCATGCGCTCGATCCGCGATAACCGCATCCTGTGGGGAAATTTGATGCTGCTTCTCCCAAAAATCTAATAGATATAAGGCGGAAGTGATTCTTGAATGCCTTCTTTTGGAATGAGCAGCAGCCTGGAAGGCAAGCTACTCGAGATCTCAAGACCTGCTGGGAGTCATCATGAAGCAAGTAAATACATGGACTGTGTTAGGTGACTAAGAATAAGAACAAGTGCATGTATACTTGTATGTACACATATGCTAGAAGTATAGTAAATAAATTTGATTAATTTGAAGTGCTGGTCAAAGCATCAAAGGTGGATATTGTTAGGATATCAGAGAAGTAGTGTCACACATATAAGGAATGTGGAATTGGAATTAGCATGGCATATGATGCAAGAAAGCAAGCTTATATAGCATCAGCCAAAAAAAACAAAAAAAAAAAAAAAAAACACACCAAACACCATTCCCATTTCACCCATCCATTCACTCCAAATGTTTGTCTAGTTCTGCCTTGAACTTATTTAAGTTGCTGACCTCCACTACAACAGATGGAAGTTTGTTCCAACTATCAAACACCCGCTGGCTAAAGGCGATATCTGCACATCTAATCTACAATTGTCTTTTCTCAATTTGAATTTATGCCTCCTTAGGTGAGTAATCTGAGCAAGAGGAAAAATTCCATTAGCATAGAGCTTGCTCAATCCATTCAAGGCCTTATACATCTCAATTAAATCACCTCACAGGTGCCTAGTTTCCAGAAGCTGCAATTTGCAGTCTTTAAGCCTTTCTTGGTAACACAAACCTTTTGTTCCACTCACCAATTTCTGGAATTACTGGATGTTGTTCCAGTAATCAATAATTCACTGGCTGAAAGAAAACCTCCTATAAATCCTCCTATCTGAAACTCTTCCCATGTAATTTAAATTTATGGCCCCTTGTTCTGGAATTCTTTATTACTATGAAAATTCTGCCTTATTTACTAACTAATTTTACTAACTCCTCTCAGAGCCTTATAAACCTCAATTAGGTCTCCTCTAAGATTCCTGGTTGCCAAGCTCTGTAGCCACATGATCAAAATCTTTCTGCATATGGTTGCCCTTTTGCCAACCTCATCACATGAATTTCTTCCTTGGACCCTTCCAAGAAGCTCGATGTCTTTATTTTGGTGAGGTCTCCATATTTGAACACAGTATTTCAAATGCTGTCATACAATTGCCAATTAGTCACATTAAGGTCATAAATTGGTCATAAAAAAAAAAAAAAAGAAGCATTTTCTCTAGGGGACTGTTATTTGACATTGCTATTGGACATCATTTCAGTTCATTCAGTGAAAAAGCTGAAATGCCTAAGGGATACACACACACACTAAATGTGGAATATTTCAGAAAATAATTCCCTTTATCCTTAACAATTTGCTTTCAGTTTAATTATAACTGTGTAATATTTATTACTTTTTCTCCCATATACTTTTTTTAAGTCTCTTTCTCTTTACAAGCAACATCACATTCGTGAGTCAAATACAAGTGAAGTGTGCATAGTGTCTAAAGCTAACAATACTGCATTAAACCCACATTTAGTATATGAACTTTTTTCCAAATAAACTACAAATTGTATGGGGGAAAAATAATAATTGTCAGATTCAGTTTGTTTGTTTGTTGATTTTAATGAAATTTGGGATGGCTTCAATCTTTCTAAATGAACTAAATAAAAATTTCATGAAAATCCATCCACTGGGTTTTAAGTTCTTACATGTCGACAGACAAACAGATGGGCATGGTGAAGACAGTAGAGGCTTATATATATATACACATCTTATTACATACATATACAGGGTGATTCACTACCAGTGCGACAAACTTGCAGGAGATGTGGGGGGACACAAAGATGAATCGGAATCACATAGCATTGCAGGGTCCGAAATGCCATCGTCATGCGGTAGAGGACGTTGAACGGGAGGTCGTGTGAACAGCAATCCCGCTGGAAGTCAGCATTTGTGAACCGGTTCCCGAGGCAGTAGGATGGACGAGTATTCAAACGTTGAACTGGTTGACATGCACCTCGCATATGGAGCTGCGGACTGTAATGGGTGCGCCGCTCTGCGCTTGTACCAGGAACGTTTCCCACACAGGCGTGCTCCTCATCATACGATTTTCGCAACATGTGCACAGAAGGTTACGTGAGACTGGTTGTTTCACGAGAGGTACCATGAATCGAGAGCGAACAACGAGGACGCCAGACAATGAGGAGAATGTCCTACGTCTTGCAGAAGGCAATCCGAGTACGAGTACTCGAGCAATAGGCCAATGATTGGGTATTTCCCAATCCACTGTAGGGAGGATACTGTCAACAAACCAAATGAGTTCATACCATCTGCAACGCATCCAATCATTGGAGCCTGTGGATTATTCACTCCGGAGGACTTTTGCTACTTGGTTTCTTCAACAGAAATAGTTCGCAAATGCTGACTTCCAGCGGGATCGCTGTTCACGTGACCTCCCGTTCAACATCCTCTACCGCATGACGAAGGCATTTCGGACCCTGCAATGCTATGTGATTCCGATTCATCTGTGTGCCCCCTACACCTCCTGCAAATTTGTCACACTGGTAGTGAATCACCCTGTATATATTAAAAAAAATAATATCTGCAACCATTGTCAATCCACTGCAGAATGGAGGCCTCTCATCAAGTCACATAGGAAATGGGCCATAATCTGCCATACTGGTCCAGTGCAGGTTGGCAGATTGACCATTTTAGCAGTGAGGGGCTTGAACTGTCCACTCAAAGAGAGATATGCTATTAAATGTGAAGTTGAGTTAAAAAAAAAAAAAAACTCTCCACATCATTTGGCCATTCCCTCTAATAGTTTATAATCGTTCTTCAAATTTATTCAAATTACCCACTTCCACAACTCCAAATGGAAGTTTTTCAACAATCACTTACTCTGCTGTAAGTAAAATTTTCATACATCTATACTGCAACCATCATTTTACAATTTATGTCTCCTTATGTATCATCCTAGAAAAACTAAAGTAGAGTAAACTAAATGCTGGAAACCACCAACATTTAGTTTACTCAATCCACTTGCCATAAATACTTCAACCAGGTCACCTCAGAAGTATCTATTTTCCAGAAATTAAGAGTACCCCTTTGTGCCCCTGACTAAGGTCATTGCAATTCTCTTCACCTGTTCCAACAGATCCATATTCTTCATCAAATGAGGATACTACACCTGAACACAGTACTCAGAATGCAACCTAACTAATGCCTTATACAGCAGGATAATTGCTGCCTTTTCCCTGCCAGCAAAGTTACTCTATATCATCGACGTAGCCCCATAAGCTCTCCTAACAGCCTGTCTGCACTGCAGAATTTCATATCAGTGTGTACAATTATCCATAGGTCGTTTTAGTTATCTATACCTTGACTAATTGTTAGGTTATTCTAAGGCTACAGCTACTCAAATGCAGTACCTTGCATTTATCTGTTAAACCTCAATTGCCACTTCTGAGCTCACCTACCTAGTTTCTCTAGGTCTTGTTGCTTGCTTTGCTTTCTTGCTTGCATCATATGCCTCTACTAATGAGACATGTGGCAGAGAAGAAAAATGCATGGGATACATACAAATTAATGGGTGACATGGAAGCCTATGATAGATATAAGTTGGTCTGTAACCAAGTCACAAAGGAGATTAGGCAGGCAAAGGCAGACTACGAAAAATCCTTGGCAAAGGATGCAAAGAAAAACAGAAAGGAGTTCTTTACATACTTGAACTCGAGAAGGAAAGGGATGAATCAGATTGGTCCACTGGATATTGATGGTTCAACAGTTGAGGATCCTGCTCAGGTGGCTAACAATCTAAACGAGTATTTTGCATCTACATTCACGCATGAGGAGTTATTCAGGAAGGAGAATGATGTAGGTAAAATAAACATTGGCAGTGAGCTGGATGACTTTGTAATAACTGAGAGGAAAGTGGAGGAGAGATTGTTGAGGATAAACATAAAAAAGGCACCTGGGGTGGATGGGATCTATCCAGTTATATTAAAGGAGGCAGCAAAGGAAGTATGCAAACCCCTAGCCATAATTATGAGAGCTTCTTTGGACTCAGGGGAGGTACCCATAGACTGGAGATGTGCAAATGTAACCCCAATTCACAAAGGAGGATCAAAGGCTGACACAAGTAATTATAGACCTGTTAGTTTAACTTCTGTTCCAGGTAAATTAATGGAGGCACTGGTTAAAGAAGCACTGCAGGATCATCTAGACAAGCATTCAGTTATAGCTCAGACGCAGCATGGTTTTGTTAAGGGCAGGTCTTGCCTGACCAATTTGATTGGATACTATGAGGTAGTCACAAAAGAACTGGATGCAGGGAATAACTTTGATATTATATATTTGGATCTTAGAAAGGCTTTTGATACTGTTGCACATGGAAGACTGCTGCACAAATTGGAGCAGTGTGGCATTGGAGGCAAATTGCTGCTATGGATAAGGGGATGGTTGAGTGGCAGAAGACAGAGAGTGGTAATCAATGGACACTGCTCAACGTGGACTAATGTTATTAGTGGAGTTCCTCAAGGTTCAGTGTTGGGTCCGTTGTTGTTTTCAGTGTTTATGAATGATATTGATGATGGGATATCAAGTTTAATGTCCAAGTTTGCAGATGATACAAAGGTTGGCAGGGTCATTAAGGACAATACTGACGCTATGCTGCTGCAACAGGATCTGGAAAAGTTGAACAGATGGGCTGAGAGGTGGCAAATGAAGTTTAACATCGACAAATGTAAAGTACTACATATGGGAAACAGTAACCCCAGAGCAACGTATCAACTCTGCGGTACTACACTGACAGTGGTGGAGATTGAAAAGGACCTGGGGGTAATTGTGCAAGCAGATATGAAGTTCTCTGAGCAGTGCAGACGAGCTGCAAGAGTAGCTCATGGTGTCTTATCAATGATATACAGGAATTTTTCTAGCAGGGATAAGGAGGTGATTATTCCCTTGTATAAGGCAATGGTTAGGCCACATCTTGAGTACTGTATACAGGTCTGGAGGCCTCATTTCAAGAAGGATGTAGAGCTGCTGGAACGGGTACAGAGAAGGGCAACAAGATTAGTGAATGGAACAAAGGGTTGCTCTTATGAAGAAAGGCTTAAGTTTTGCAAATTAAAGAGTCTGGAGACTAGGCACCGGCGAGGTGATCTGATAGAGGTGTATAAGGCTTTGAATGGTTTGAGCATGCTCAATGCCAATGGGATTCTTCATCTTTCTCAGAATAATCACCTCAGAGGGCATAAATTCAAATTGAGGAAGGACGGATGTCGGATAGATGTGCGGAAATTTGCCTTTGGCCAGCGGGTGGTTGGTTGGTGGAACCGACTTCCATCACTTGTTGTTGAAGTTGATAGCCTAAACAAATTTAAAGCTCAACTGGACAGGTATTTCGAACGAACGGAGGGGTGAAATGGGAGTGGTTTTTTTTTTTTTTTTTGGCTGATGCTGAATAAGCTTGCTTTCTTGCATCATATGCCTCTGCTAATGCTAATGCTAATGCTAATGCTAAAAACAGGACTAAACCAAATTTGGCTCCAACCTCTTCATATACAAATCTGAACATTCTGAAGCTTGTGGTAGTGACAAACTGCTCCATGAATTCTTTAAATCTAGAATGAACGCCCATCATCAGCAGTACCTGTCAGCATAGAAGCCAACTTAACATCACACATAAATACACTAAATTGCCTTTAACAGTTTGTATTGTGTCTCAAAGCTACATCGCAGAGTTGGGGGACCGCCATCCCCAGTGCTGATTGACCTGTAACACTATACAGTACTATGTTCTTTCTCTACATTTGTACACCCATTCAAATTCTGCATTCCTTATGTCTGAGTGACACTAAGTCTACATTTGATGACTTAATCAGCCCTTCAAATTTATTAAAATTATTTATTATGCTTCTGGCATTAGTGTACATGTAAATATACATGCACCTGTTGTTACCCTTAGTTACCCTACACAGCCATGTATTTACTTGTTCCATGATGACCAAGGTGTCAGGGGATTTCAATGCTTAAAACCCCTGACACCTTGCTTTCCAGGCTGCTGCATGTTCCAATAGGAGTGCAAGAATCACTTTCATCTGCCTGCAGCTCTAGCATCAGCAAATATTCTTTCATCCCTTCTATTTAAGTGATTCCCATCCCTGTAAAAACACTCTGTCCTGCTAACAAGCACAGACCACTTTGAAGAAAAATTCTACCCCATGAGCCTTACATAATCTCTACAGGGCAAAATTTATTGACAAGGCTCTAAACATGTACTCCCTCCTATCATGTCTGGGCAGAATTGTACACCACTTCAAATTTAATCATAACTCACACTTTTTTCCAAACCTGTCCTGTACTTGTTAAGTAAGTCCTCAGATGTCCTACTTACCATTTCACTAAGTTAAATTAATTTAATGGGAATGTTTCATTCTTAAAAAACAAAATACTTTCAAATTGATGAATATATATAAGTGCACACACTACTGATATATTCACTTCTACACAGGAGCATTCTATTTAAATAACATATACAATTCTAATATAATAGAAAGTTGAAGGATCAAGAAGTGCAGGGATTATAATTATTTGTATTTATACCTACCTATAATACAGTCAGTTCTGCCATAATGCGGTACATGTGTTCCTAAAAATCTCTGCGCTATGGCATTAAAAACAACAGGGCTTATGGGAAAAACAGGGATATGGGCAGAGCATTAAAAAAAAAAACATGTTCAATGCGGTAAGTAAAACACTAGCATTTAGCATTAGCATTAGTAGAGGCATATGATGCAAGAAAGCAAGCTTATTCAGCATCAGCCAAAAAAAAAAAAAACACACCACTCCCATTTCACCCCTCCGTTCGTTCCAAATACCTGTCCAGTTGAGCCTTAAATTTGTTTAGGCTATCAACTTCAACAACAAATGATGGAAGTCGGTTCCACCAACCAACCACCCGCTGGCTAAAGGCAAATTTCCGCACATCTATCCGACATCCGTCCTTCCTCAATTTGAATTTATGCCCTCTGAGGTGATTATTCTGAGCAAGAGGAAGAATCCCATTGGCATTGAGCATGCTCAAACCATTCAAAGCCTTATACACCTCTATCAGATCACCTCGCCGGTGCCTAGTCTCCAGACTCTGTAATTTGCAAAACTTAAGCGTTTCTTCATAAGAGCAACCCTTTGTTCCATTCACTAATCTTGTTGCCCTTCTCTGTACCCGTTCCAGCAGCTCTACATCCTTCTTGAAATGAGGCTTCCAGACCTGTATACAGTACTCAAGATGTGGCCTAACCATTGCCTTATACAAGGGAATAATCACCTCCTTATCCCTGCTAGAAAAATTCCTGTATATCATTGACAAGACACCATGAGCTACTCTTGCAGCTCGTCTGCACTGCTCAGAGAACTTCATATCTGCTTGCACAATTACCCCCAGGTCCATTTCATTCTCCACCACTGTCAGTGTAGTACCGCAGAGTTGATACGTTGCTCTGGGGTTACTGTTTCCCATATGTAGTACTTTACATTTGTCAATGTTAAACTTCATTTGCCACCTCTCAGCCCATCTGTTCAACCTTTCCAGATCCTGTTGCAGCAGCATAGCGTCAGTAGTGTCCTTAACAACCCTGCCAACCTTTGTATCATCTGCAAACTTGGACATTAAACTTGATATACCATCATCAATATCATTCATAAACACTGAAAACAACAACGGACCCAACACTGAACCCTGAGGAACTCCACTAATAACATTAGTCCACGTTGAGCAGTGTCCATTGATTACCACTCTCTGTCTTCTGCCACTCAACCATCCCCTTATCCATAGCAGCAATTTGCCTCCAATGCCACACTGCTCCAATTTGTGCAGCAGTCTTCCATGTGCAACAGTATCAAAAGCTTTTCTAAGATCCAAATATATAATATCAAAGTTATTCCCTGCATCCAGTTCTTTTGTGACTACATCATAGTATCCAATCAAATTGGTCAGGCAAGACCTGCCCTTAACAAAACCATGCTGCATCTGAGCTATAACTGAATTCTTGTCTAGATGATCCTGCAGTGCTTCTTTAACCAGTGCCTCCATTAATTTTCCTGTTACCGAAGTTAAACTAACAGGTCTATAATTACTTGTGTCAGCCTTTATCCTCCTTTGTGAATTGGGGTTACATTTGCACATCTCCAGTCTATGGGTACCTCCCCTGAGTCCAAAGAAGCTCTCATAATTATGGCTAGGGGTTTGCTTACTTCCTTTGCTGCCTCCTTTAATATAACTGGATAGATCCCATCCACCCCAGGTACCTTTTTTATGTTTTTCCTCAACAATCTCTCCTCCACTTTCCTCTCAGTTATTACAAAATCATCTAGCTCACTGCCAATGTCTACTTTACCTACGTCATTCTCCTTCCTGAATAACTCCTCATGCGTGAATGTAGATGCAAAATACTCGTTTAGATTGTTAGCCACCTGAGCAGGATCCTCAACTGTTGAACCATCAATATCCAGTGGACCAATCTGATTCATCCCTTTCCTTCTTGAGTTTAAATAGGTAAAGAACTCTTTCCTGTTTTTCTTTGCATCCTTTGCCAAAGATTTTTCATAGTCTGCCTTTGCCTGCCTAACTTCCTTTGTGACTTGGTTACAGACCAACTTATATCTATCATAGGCTTCCATGTCGCCCATTAATTTGTATGTATTCATTAAAAAAAGTTAAACCAATAAAATTATTAACACAGGTTTAAACATCTTAAATTTCTAATAAATAAATATTACAGCAAATACAGCACTGTAATATATACATACTAATTAATATTTCTGTTCACTGTCATTTTTTTTTGGATTGTAAAATTTAAAACAGTAAAGAAAATAAGTAATCAATAATGAAGAACACGGCACACACAAATTGCACAAGTGAGATATGCAGTAACATTTTTGCGCATTAAAAATTAGAATTGCACAGAAGATTCTGAAAATTTATATATGTTTTTTATATGATGAAAGATTTCATGTAAGGGTTACACATTTCACCATAATAATAACGTAAAAACTTACAGAATTCCAGCTATTGGTATTATTGTGAATGCAATAAGATCAAGTTTACTACTCATTTATAATTAGAATTAGCATTAGTTCAGGCATATGATGCAAGAAAGCTGGCTTATACAGCATCAGCCAAAATAAAAATACACTTCCCATTTCACCCATCCGGTCACTCCAAATGTTTGTCTAGTTCAGCATTAAAATTTATTTAAGCTACAAATTCCACAACAACAGATGGAAGTTTGTTCCAGCAATCAATCACCCGCTGGCTAAAGTCAAACTTCTGCAGATCTATTCTACAACTGTCCTTCCTCAATATGAATCTATGCCCCCCCCCCCACTTAGGTTCTTAATCTCAGCAAGCAGAAGTATAACTTCAGTATTGAGCCTGCTCAAACCATTCAAGGCCTTATACACCTTCATCAGATCACCTCGCAGGTGCTTTGTCTCCAGATGCTGCAACATGCAGAACTTAAGTCTTTCTTCGTAAGTGCACCCCTTTGTTCCTCTCACCAATCTTGTTGTCCTTCTCTGTACTAATTCTAGCAACTCTACACCTTAAAAATGAGGCCGCCAGACCTGTATACAGTACTGAAGGTGTGGCCTGACCTTTGCCTTATACAAAGAGATAATCACCTCCTTATCTCTGCTAGCAAAATTCCTATATATCATTGACAAAACTCAATGTTCTGCTCTGGCAGCCCATCTACACTGCTCAGAGAACTTCATATCTGATTGCACAATTACCCCCAGATCTTTTTCATTCTCTACCTCACTGAGTGTAGTAACACTCAGTCGGTACATTTCTCTTGGGCTACAGCTACCCATATAGAGTATTCCGCATTAGTCAATGTTAAACTTCAGTTGCCATTTCTCAGCCCATCTGTCTAACTTTTCTATATCCTGTTGCAGTAGTATACTGTCTTTGCTGTCATTAACAACTCTGCCAACCTTTGTATCATCTACAAAATTGGATTAAGAATTAACCCTGATATACCTTCATTGATAAAGACACAAAACAACAATGGGCCCAGCACCGAACCCTGGGGGAATCCGCTAATAACATTAGTCCACGTAGAGCAGTGTCCATTTATTACCAGTCTCTGCCGTCTCCCACTCAACCATCCCTTTATCCATTGCAGTAACTTGCCCTTAATGCAATACCGCTCCAATTTGTACAGCAGGCTTCCATGTGCAACAGTATCAAAAGCTTTCCTGAAATCCAAGTATATGATATCAAAATTATTTTTTGCATCCAGTTCCTTTGTGACCACATCATAATATCCAATCAAATTGGTCAGACAAGACTTCCCCCTAACAAACCAATGCTGTGTCTGAACTATTACTGCAGTCTTGTCTAGGTGATTCTGCATCACTTCTTTAACCAGTAACTCCATTATTTTCCCTGGAACTGAAGTTAAACTAATAGGTCTATAATTATTTGCATCACCCTTTGAACCCCCTTTGTGAATTGGGGATACATATGCACATCACCAGTCCATGGGGACCTCACCTGACTCTAAGGATGCTCTCATAATTATGGCTAAGGGTTTGCTGCCTCCTTCATTATAACTGGATAGATTCCATCTGCCCCAGGTGCCTTTTTTATGTTTAACTTCAACAATTTCTCCTCCACTTTGCTCGCAGTTATTACAAAATCACTTAGCTCCCTGTTAGAGTTTGATAAACGTCTAGCATTCCCCTCTTTGAATAACTCCTCATGTGTGAATGTAGGTGCAAAATACTCATTCAGTTTATCAGCTACATGAGCAGGATCATCAATAGTCAAAACATCTATATTAAGTGGACCAATCTGATTCATCCCCTTCCTTCTAGAGTTTACATATGTAAAGAACTCTTTGCTGTTTTTCTTTGGGTCCTTTGCCAAATATTTCTCATAATCTGCCTTCGCCTGCCTAACCTCCTTTGTGACTTGATTACAGACAAGTTTATATCTGCCATAGGTTTCTGCATCGCCTGATAATTTATATGCATCCTGTGCATTTTTCTTCTCTGCCACAAGCCTCATTAATTCAACTAACATCCGTTTAGGTCTGACCTTAAACAGTATTTCTTAGTTGGTATGAAAAGCCTAGTAGCCTCCAAGATTAAGTCTCTGAAGGCATCCCATTTAGAATTCACCGTTGGTAACATCATCAGTTGATCCCACTGTATAGAATGTAAAAACTGTCTGAGACCATTGTAGTCACCTTTACACAAACAAAAACCCTTCCCTTTACCCTTGATGGCAGTTACATCTTTAAGTAATCCCACATCAGTACACTGTGATCACTGTCACCTGGTGGTTCCTTTATCTGCAAATTCGTAATGCATGAATAATCACTGCTGATAATCAGATCAAGGGTATTACTCTCTCTGGTTGCCCCTCAAACACGTTGCTGTAGAAAACAAATATGCACTGTTGCTCCTGCCTACCTGGCTTCGGCACCTCCGTAGCCAGGTGGGCAGGAGCAACAGTGCATAGCACACGATTCTTGATTAGACCGGGGTTCGAGCCCGTGACCACCAAATACGGAGGATGCAGAAAGTCAGGGAATGACCACCGCATATCCCCGAAGCAATATAGCCTTAGTTGCTAATGCTCCTAAAAACCAAATAACAAACAAACAAAACAATCCTATAATAAATCCACAAAAGTCTTGCCAGCGTAAGAGTGACCAATTCGCAAGTTCCAGTCAATATCTGGAAAGTTAAAATCCCCCATTACAAGACATTCTGATTTAATGGCCCATTCTATTTTTCTGCACAACTGTTCATTGTACTCATCAGAGTCATTAGGCCCATAACATACTCCTCTCATTTTCCCTTTTCCAGTGTCACACCAAATAGACTCAACATTGCACTGTCCACCTGTGTCAACTGGATGCACTTCCTTAGATTTTATGTTTCTTAACTAACAGCATAACCCCTCCTCCCTTCCTATCCTATCTGTCCTTCCTGTACACATTGTACTCCCCAAATTCCAATTCAGCACTGCTTATATCTGTGTGACACCACGTCTCTGATATCCCAACAATATCTGCCTTTGATGTCTTGATCAGCACTGCAAATTCAAATTAGATTGCACTAACAGAAAAGCCCAATAAACGGGGAACTGAAAATTGTTTTTATTGTTTTTTCGTAGTGACCTCCAGAAACATACTCCTTTGCTCATGGCTCACGAAATTTCTGTTTGAACTGAAAAATGTGAGCTCCTGAAAACATGAGTCGGCCTACATATCTTGTGAATAGTGAATGGCAACAGCATATCTCCAAACAATACAACTACAGTAAATGGGAAATATATATTACATTTGACATTTTTATATACATTTGACATTTTTTAAGCTTCATGAATTTGTATTGCTGCGCAGGTCGCTATGTTCAGCTGGTGCCGGGTTTTGTGTTCAGCTGGTGCCGGGTTTTGTGTTCACCCGGTGTTACTCGAAGACGAAATCACACAAGAGCAATGCAAAAATCGCATTATACCTGCATTTTTTCCTAATATATCAGTCACGTTGGAGCAAATTCGTATTGCCAAAATGTGCGTTATAGCAGAACTGACTGTGCATTTCTTATTGTAGAAGATTTTGAAAATACCTTCAAAGTAACACTATACTTTCTGAGACAATTTAATTCTCTTCTGCTAGCTAAGCGCAATCAAAGTGCATATATTTTTACAGATATATGGAATACATTAACAGAAAATTTTGAGAGAATTTAGTTTCAGCTCATTTGTATTGTTTATGCCTGGTAATTATATTTAAATTTTGCACAAAATGTTTATAGTAACTTGCAAAAAAAAGTTTAAGTTGTCTTGAAAGATTTGTAAAGCATTTTGTTGGTGTATTCCAAAATTTATACAAATGTTGGTAGTATTAGTCAGTAAAAGAGAAAAAGATTTTCAACAAGCATATGGCATCACTTTGAAGGTTCTTTCAAAATCTTCCATTATAAGAAATGCAGTGCAAGTGTAAATGTAAATACAAATAATACCCTACTCTACATGGGAGGCACCTCCGAAGCCAGGTGGGCAGGAGCAGCAGTGTGTAGCACACGCTTCTGGATTAGACGGGGGTTCGAGCCCGTGACCACCAAATACGGAGGATGCGGAAAGGTCAGGGAATGACCACCGAATTCCCGTAGCAATATGGCCTTAGTTGCTAATGCTCCTAAAAACCAAATAACAAACTACATGGGAAACATATGCTTTTATTCAAGTAAGAGGGAAAAAAAAATAAAGAGAAAAAACTGAATCCACAGAACCTTGTATACTGAACAAAAATGTGATACAAACCTACTCACTTCCTGATAATGCTTCAATGTTCTGAATAGCTTTAATATTGCAACTATCTTCTACAATCATCTACATCTTGCTAACCTATTTTTTTCAATTCATTCTTATTATCTTTTGCCCACAACGTACAAAAAACTTATAAGTATATGACGTCGTTTTAATTCTTTATAATAGGATTCTATGCATTTTTAATACTAAAGCCAAAGGAAAAATCCCTTCTTACCAGGACTTGAGTTATGACAGGATGAAGAGTGGTTCCAAAGTGCAAAAGATCTTGAGAAAAAAAAAATATTCTGAACCTGTAATTGAGTGTATTTGATGAAAATTTTGAAAAATTAGCATATAATGAAGGTATGACACACATGCCAAAAAAAAATAAAATAATATACACAAAAATATATATAAAGAGGCCAGACATCAGTGACAATTTTTCTTGTTACTTCTGAAAATTATAGCAGATTACTTGGGAGTGAAATGGTTAACGAATTTAATTACTGTAATCAAATGTGTGGAGTGTGAGGCATTACATAAACACTTATGTAATGCCTTGCACAAGAATTATGAAACTTTTCCATTTAAAAAAAAAAAAAAGATATGTTATGTGAAATAGTAGTAGTAGTAGTAGTGCCATGTGATGCAAGAAAGCAAATATATGAGCTTATGCAGCATCAGCCAAAAAAAAAAAAAAAAAAAAATGACAATCAGTTAATTACACAACTCAAGAACTATCCACTACTGAAAAACACAACAAATTTTTGGATTTTCTGTGACAGCATCCCACAGTGAATCCAGATACCTTGCTATGAAATTTGTTATTACAATAATTCCGGTACTTAATAACTCACTGGCTCAAAAGGAACACTTCCTGAATCCAGTCTAAACCTCCTTCCCCATAACTTGAATATCTAACATTTCTAATAGTGAAAATTTCAATCTCATTCGTTTTATTTTTTCCTCTCAGCCTTATACACCTCAAGTAGGTTTCCTCTAAGATGTCTAAGCTCATATATAGCCCACATAATCAGCTCTTTTCTCACATGGATGCCATTTTGCCAATCTCAGAAGTTGTGTTGCTTGTCATTGGATGTTTTCAAGAACCCCACATCTGTTTTTTAGGTGCCATACTTGAAAAGGCTATTCCAAGTGTGGTCTTACAATTGCCTTATGCAGATGAATTATGACCTCCCTATCGCTATGAGCAAATGTTCAGTAAATCATCAAAAGGACACTGTGGGCCTTCCTTGTTGCCTGACTATATAGTGCTCAGAGAACTTAGTGTCAAACAATATCAAAATTCCCAAATCCCTATCTTCATCTAACTATACACCAAGTGTATAAGTTATTTTGGGGGTAACCGTTCCCAAGTGCAAGACCTTGCATTTCACTTCTTTAAAAGATGGCCACCACTTTTTCAACTGTCCCTGAAAGCTAACTAAGTTGTCCAGAAGAAGCTCTACTTCACGCTGATCATTAACTACTTTAGCAATCTTTTGCAAATCATCTAAAAATTTTGCCAGTACACCTCTCACCCTTTACCGATATCATTTAAGGAAATCAAAAACAACAGTGATCCCAGTATCAATCCTAAGAGAACCCCACTCCTCATGTTAGCCCAAACTGAAGATTGGGCTAACATAAGAAGTGGAGTTCTTCTAGAATTGTGCAAGACTGACTGAGTCAAATGTTTTGCTGAAATCCAAGTAAACAATGTCAAAATTATTACCTACATGCAGCTCATGAGTGACTGTCAAAATAGCTAACCAGGTTGGTTGTTGTTGTTATTTGGTTTTAGGAGCATTAGCAACTAAGGCCATATTGCTCCGCGGATATGAGGTAGTCATTCCCTGACCTTTCCGCATCCTCCGTATTTGGTGGTCACAGGCTCGAACCCCGGTCTAATCAAGAAGCATGTGCTATGCATTGCTGCTCCTTCCCACCTGGCTACAGAGGCGCCATAATTCCATTTCTGAATATATGTTCATGTATTGCACTCTTGATCACCACCTCCATGAGTTCCCCTACATTTTACTGGAAAGGAAACTTGTGGAGTTTCCCCTACCAGTGAAATTTGTATTGACACTTAAAACAGTATATAGTAGTATATACTATAATATTAGTACTGGCAAATGAAGCAAGCTTAAACAGCAAAGGCAAAGAAAAAAAAAAGGAAAAAAGACAAAAACCCCTAACCACCCTATCTATTTGTCCTCTCTAATAATTTGTCTAATTTTTCCATAAATTTTTTATTCAAACTAACTACTCCCACAACACTGGTAGTTTGCTTAAACAATAAATTACTCTCTGGCTGAAAGAAAATTTCTGCACATCTATCCTGCTGTCATCCCTTTTATATTTATATCCTCTTGGTGTGTTGTCTGAAAAAGAGTAAGGATGCCATCAGCATTTAGTTTATCAATCCATTTAAAGCCCTAAGCACTTCAATCAGGTGCCCTCCAAGTTATTAAATTTCCAAACACTGCAATTTATAGAACTGAAGTCCTTCATGGTAAACGTACTACTACTTTGTGTCCTTTAATAATCTGGTTGCTCTGTACCCATTCTACAACCTTCTTAAAATGAGGCTTCAAAGACCTGTATTCGGTACTCACAATGCAGCCTTATACAATGGGATAATCACTACCTTGTTCCTACTGGCAAGTTGTATATAATTAAAAGAACTCCATGCAACCTCTGTCCACTACTCAAAGAATTTCATCCACCACCTTGGGTGTTGTACCAAACAACACACCTAACCGGTATGTTATTCTGGGATTACTACTGCCCCTATGAAATACTTTGCATTTGTCAAAGTTAAACTTCAATTGCCACTTTTTAGCACAATATTTTCTTCTGCCTAATTTTTTTGGTCTTGTCACAGTAGTATACCATTAATTCTTGTCATTAACCAACCTTTGCTTCATCTGCAAATGTAGACAATAAGCCTGATATACCTTTATCAGTAGTGTCCATAAATAATGTAAATAGTAAGGACTGAACTTACTGTTAACATTATTAGTCTGAGAAGATTAATGCTCACTTATTCCATCTGTCTTCTATCACTCAACCACCCCTTTATCCATAACCGTAACTTGCCCATAATTCCATACTGCTCCAATTTTGTCAGAAATCTTTCCAGTGGAATAGACCAAAGCTTTACTGAAATCTAAGTATCAGACGACAAAATTATTTTTTTCATCCGGTTCTTTTTTACGGCATCATAATATCCAATAAGACTGGTCAGATAAGATTGCCCCTTAACAATGCTGTGATTTCCATATAACTGCATACCTGTCAAGATAATCCTTCAATACTGACTGACTCCATTATTTTCAATGAGCAGACGTCAAGCTTACAGGTCTATAATTACTTTTACCTTTGATCTCCCTCTGTGAACAGGAGAGACATTTGCACATCTCCGATCCATAGGAACCTCTCCTGAATCCAAGGATGCATGCATAATTATGCTTAAGGTTTGCTGACCTCTTTTGCTGCTTTTTTTTTAATAGACATAATAGGATAGATACCATCAGCCCCAGTGCCTTATTTACTTTTAGCTTTAAAAATTTTTTCCCACCTCCTTCCCCTCAGTTATCACAAAATTTTTTAGCTCCCAGTTATAACTAGGTATACTTCTGTTATTCCAGTCTCTAAAAAGTTCTTCGTACATGATTTAGATGTGAAATATTTATTTAATTTGTCAGCAACATGAACAGAATCATCATTAGTTATGCCATTCATATCTAGTGTTCCAATATGGTTAATGCCTTCTAGTGTCAACATAAGCAAACAATTCTTTGCTACTTTTTTTTTTTTTTTTAATTTTGCATTTTTAGTCAAAGACTTATTATAACCACTTTACCAGTAGGAATAAGGAGGTAATAATACCATTGTATAAGGCAATAGTTAGACCACGTCTCAAGTGCTACATACAGATCTGGAAGACTCACCTTCTGTAGAATGTGGATCTACTGGAGCAGATACAGAGAACCTTTTGTACCCCTCACTAACAAAATTAGTGAGGAGAACAAAGGGATTCTCTTGGCAAGAAAGTTTCAATTCTGCAAATTGCACTGTCTGAAGACTAGACATGACACCTATAAGGAGCTCTAATTGAGGTGTTTGAGGATCTGAATGGAATGAGCAAACTCAATGCCAATGGAATCCTTCCTCTTGTTCAGACTACACGCATGAAGGAAAATAAATTCATATTAAGGAATGATGGTTGCAGGACGGATGTGGGAAATGTGTCTTCAGCCAGTGGGTAGTTGAATGATGAAACAAACAAACTTCCATCTGGTGTTGTAGAAGTGGGTAGTTTGAATAAATTCAAGGAAGAACTAGACAAACTGTTAGAGGAGGATGGACAGGTGATGTGGGAAGTGGTTGATTTTTTTTTTTTTTTGCCTGATGCTGTATCAGCTGGCTTTCTTAAATCATTTTCTATTGCTAATACTAACCCTCTTATTGACTTGATTACAGGCACTAGCTAGACTAGTTTGTGCTTACTCTAGGTTCTGTGTCTCCCCTAATTTATAATCATCCCATGCATTTTTCTTCCTTGACAATAGCTTCATCAGTTCATCTGACATCCATTTAGGTCTAAACTTTCAACAATATCTCTTTGTTGGTATTAAAAGTTTAGTAACTTCTATAATTACTTCACTGAATACTACCTATCTAGAATCTGAAGCTGGTACCCTCAGTTGGTCCCACTGAAAGCCTTTACAAAAGAAAACATCCCTTCCCTTTACCCTTGACAATAGATATATATTTTTAAGTTATATTCTATCTTTTAAGCTTATTCTATCTTTTTATTCTACCTTGATCCCACATTAATGGTGTGATTCCTAGTGATTGCTTTATCTGGATCACCCCAGGGGGCTCATATCTGGTGAGTATGGGCTTGGCACACCCAGGGTCCTGAGCTGGATATCATAATTCTTTTCTTTCTTGGTGATTCCTTTCTACTTCAGATACACACACACACACACACACTCTCTCTCTCTCTCTCTCTCTCTCTCTCTCTCTCTCTCTCTCTCTCTCTCTCTCTCTCTCTCTCTCTCTGGGTAACTTGTGAATTTTTTTTTTGGCTGGTGCAGCATAAGCCTCAGGCTTCCTTGCACCATATGGCTAATAATAATAAGGGGGCTCCGCATATGCTTTTCTACATAATATGTAGAGTTATTATTATTATGAGCCATATAGTGCAAGGAAGCCTGAGGCTTATACTGCACCAGCCAAAAAAAATTCCCAAGTTACCCTGAAAGAAAGAGAGAGAGAGAGAGAGAGAGAGAGAGAGAAGAGAGAAGAGAGAGAGAGAGAGAGAGAGAGAGAGAAAGTTAAAAGTAAAGAGGAATCACCAAGAAAGAGAAGGATGATGATATCCAGCTCAGGACCCTGGATGTGCCAAGCCCATACTTACCAGATGTGAGCCCCTGGGGCAATTATGATGGAGTAAGTCAAATCTTTTCTACATAAAAGACACGTGTTGAAATGCACTGATCGATATCTAATCTAATATATAAAAGAAAATAGAAAGAACTATACACCTGGAAGACTGCTGCACAAATTGGAGCAGTGTGGCATTGGAGGCAAATTGCTGCTATGGATAAGGGGATGGTTGAGTGGCAGAAGACAGAGAGTGGTAATCAATGGACACTGCTCAACGTGGACTAATGTTATTAGTGGAGTTCCTCAAGGTTCAGTGTTGGGTCCATTGTTGTTTTCGGTGTTTATGAATGATATTGATGATGGGATATCAAGTTTAATGTCTAAGTTTGCAGATGATACAAAGGTTGGCAGGGTCGTTAAGGACACTACTGACGCTATGCTGCTGCAACAGGATCTGGAAAGGTTGAACAGATGGGCTGAGAGGTGGCAAATGAAGTTTAACATTGACAAATGTAAAGTACTACATATGGGTAACAGTAACCCCAGAGCAATGTATCAACTCTGCGGTACTACACTGACAGTGGTGGAGAATGAAAAGGACCTGGGGGTAATTGTGCAGGCAGATATGAAGTTCTCTGAGCAGTGCAGACGAGCTGCAAGAGTAGCTCATGGTGTCTTGTCAATGATATACAGGAATTTTTCTAGCAGGGATAAGGAGGTGATTATTGCCTTGTATAAGGCAATGGTTAGGCCACATCTTGAGTACTGTATACAGGTCTGGAGGCCTCATTTCAAGAAGGATGTAGAGCTGCTGGAACGGGTACAGAGAAGGGCAACAAGATTAGTAAATGGAACAAAGGGTTGCTCTTACGAAGAAAGGCTTAAGTTTTGCAAATTACAGAGTCTGGAGACTAGGCACCGGCGAGGTGATCTGATAGAGGTGTATAAGGCTTTGAATGGTTTGAGCATGCTCAATGCAAATGGGATTCTTCATCTTTCTCAGAATAATCACCTCAGAGGGCATAAATTCAAATTGAGGAAGGACGGATGTCGGATAGATGTGCGGAAATTTGCCTTTGGCCAGCGGGTGGTTGGTTGGTGGAACCGACTTCCATCACTTGTTGTTGAAGTTGATAGCCTAAACAAATTTAAAGCTCAACTGGACAGGTATTTCGAACGAACGGAGGGGTGAAATGGAGAGGGGTTTTTTTTTTTTTTTTTTGGCTGATGCTGAATAAGCTTGCTTTCTTGCATCATATGCCTCTACTAATGCTAATGCTAATGCTAAAATTGTGTAAATGTTGAATGAATAAGAGTTATTAATAATTGCATGTTCTATCTTAGCCTCTTGACTGGAATAGACTGATGCAGGCTATGCAGGCTCTCAATGGCCTCATTTTTATCCAAGCTGACACCATGCTGTAGCTTTTCCTAGCTGGCATGGTGTGGGATGCTGACACTGGCCATTTGGGTAACACCTGGCCAGTGTGGGACAGAGCTGCAAAAAGCATGCTCCACCATAGGGATCTCTTTTCCTATGTTCTTTTATTCTTACCACCTTGGGTGATTGGGTCTCCTTCCCCCATCCTGAGTGGCCCCTACCCCCCCTTTTGCCTGGTGGCTCACCCCACCACCCACTTTCAACTCCCACCCTCTGGACCAGGATGGACATCCTGTACAAGGGGTTCCCTTACTGTCTCACCTTTCAAATCAGGTGGGTGCCTCAACTACTGCCCCTATCCCTCTGTTCTCTACCACTTGTATCCCACCCTCTTCCCCCATTATCCCTTTTCTAATAAATTTTCTTTTTTTTTTACCCCAGGGTTCGCCACACCAAAGCTTTCTTCTCTCCTAATGTGTCCTATGCCGGTCACGAAAACTTGGGGTGTTAATGGCCCTCCACAGACCGCCAGGCTAAGTGGCCAGAAGAACACAACCCACACTAATACTTCACAAAACACACACCCTGTTCTTATTCAGAGTATTGTATTCTACACAGAGTAAAAACGCGGAGTTGGGGAAGACCCCCTGTGCCGCCAGGCAAAAATCACTATGATTGATATCTAATCAGGAAATGACCTATGTAATTACTTACCTGTGCATTTGTAGTGCGGGGCATTCTCAAGGTCAAATAAATATCACTATGTAATTATTTACTTGTGTTTACATAGGTCACTTAGGACAAAGCTTTTTGATTCAGGTTCGATAATGCATGAGGAATATTGTTGCATCCAAAAGAGAAAGATTAAAATATTTATAAAATACTAAACTATTTTACAAATATTTAAAATATTTATAAAATACTAAACTATTTTACAAATATACAATATTCATTAATGTACAAAAAACGTTACAATGGAACATCAAATGATGCACGTGCACAAGGTGGTGAACATTATGGAGGCAGTTGTCAACAATTAATTGCATCTGTAGTGACGTAATTGCCTCGCCCTCTTCCCCCATTGGCTCAAATAAATATCACTAGGAGGAAAACTTTTTTTAATGTATAGAGAGAGATAATAATAATAATATTCCTAATGCATGAAGAGGCACTGCTGATAATCAGATACTGATTTCTCTTGTTGTTTCTCTAACTTGCTGCTGCAGAAAACAGTCATCCAATAAATCCAGAAATGTTCTGCTATGTGTGTAATATTAATATTAATGCAACTCTAATATTAAAATCCCCCATTGTAAGACAATCTGATCTACTTCCATTTCGTGATTCTATTTGTACTCATCACATTCATTTAGTCTACAGCATATGCCTACCCCCCATTTTAGTTTTCCAAGTATTGACAATTTCATTCAACATTGCACTGGCCACCCACATCAACTGGGTGCACTGCACTATGCTCTTATCCAAGAGCATAACTCCACCCCCTGCCCTGCCTGACCTTTCAATACAAATTGTTAGCATTAGCAGGGGCATATTATGCAAGAAAGCAAGCTTATACAGCATCAGCCCAAAAAAAAAAAAAAAAAAAACTTTCCCATTTCATCCAACCATTCATTCCAAAAGTTTGTCCAGTTCTTCCTTGAATTTAGTTAAGCTATCAAGTTCCACAAAGACAGATGAAATTTGATCCAGCAATCAACTACCCGCTGGCTAAAGGCAAATTTCCGCATATTATTCTACAACCGTCCTTCCTCAATTTGAATTTATGCCCCCTCACGTTTGTAATCTGAGCAAGAGGAAGAATCCCATCAGCATTGAGCCTGCTTAAACCATTCAAGGCCTTATACACCTCAATCAGATCATCTCACACGTGCCTAGTCTCCAGACACTGCAATTTGCAGAACTTAAGCTTTTCTTGGTAAGAGCACCCCTTTGTTCCCCTCACCAGTCTTGTTGCCCTTCTCTGTACTGATTATAGCAACTCTACATCCTTCCTAAAATGAGACCTCCAGACCTGTATGCAATACTCAAGATGTGGCCTGACCATTGCCTTATACAAGGGGCCAATCTTGTACAAGCCATATTCAAATTCCACATCCCTTACGTGCAGAAAACAGCATGCTTCCAATATCCCTATAATGTCCCCATTAGATGATTTAATCAGTGCTTTAAATTCATTAAATTTGTTTACTCTAATCATAACAATTAATGTATAAGCAAATATATGTGCACCTGTTTTTTCTTTTAGAAGACCTATCACATCCCATCTATTTGCTTGTTCCACAAAAGTTGAAAACTTGTTCCACAAAACCCCAGCAGTCCTTGTAATCTCCAACAACTTGCTTTCCAGACTGCTTTATGTCCCAATAGAAGTAGCACAAGAATCACTTTCACCTCTGCTTGAGGTTGCTGTTGCCTAAGTAATCTATAAATCTTCCAAACCAAAGTTCTCTTCCTTCCAAAGTTTTCTAACACATTTAACACTACCTTGACATCATCAGCAAATATTCTTTGGCCCTTATAATTAAGTGTATCCTATCTCTGTGAAAACAATCTCTCTCTCTCTCTCTCTCCCCCCCCCCCCCATTAACGAACAAAACCACACTGAGGAATATTCCATAAACCTTGCACATTCTCTCCAGAGTCAAACTGATTGATAAGGTTCTCATCATATACACCCTCCTATCATGTCTAGGCAGAATTGCCGACATTTTCAAATTTAATTCTAACTTGCAATGTTTTCTCAGCTTTGTCCTATGTGTTAATAAATCCTCAGATCTAAAAATGATAACTGCTCTACAACATTAACTTTTTAGTTCCTAGCAGGTATAACCTGGTCCTATTCTGCCTATCATTATTGCGCAGTATATCTCCTGTATCCACCAACACTAGTAACCAGCATACATTAACTAGTATATACACTAATATATATATATGACAAATAAAAATGATGGTAGAACGACACGTCCAGAAAGCCACAGGCCAAAAAGGAAGATAGCCGAAAATGTAATAAACTTTAAAATTAAAATGTAGTAACCTTTAAAAATAAAAATAAAGTAACAACAGTCTACATCAGATAAAAGGTTTAAAAAGGTTACTACATTTTTATTTTAAAGTTTACTACACTTTCGGCTGTCTTCCTTTTTGGCCTGTGTTATTTTTTTTTTTTTGGGTTTTTTTTTTTTTTTTTTAGGAGCATTAGCAACTAAGGCCATATTGCTCTGGGATATGTGGTGGTCATTCCCTGACCTTTCCACATCCTCCGTATTTGGTGGTGACGGGCTTGAACCCCGGTCTAATCAAGAAGAGTGTGCTACACACTGCTGCTCCTTCCCACCTGGCTACGGAGGCGCCTTTGGCCTCTAGCTTTCTGGACATTTCGTACTACCATCATCTTTATTTTTATTTGTCATATTTTTTATAATATGCATATACTTGCATTTGCATCCAATGCTGCTGCTTTGCGCGCTTTGGTGCTATATCCTATCCTATCCTATCCTGTTTATTTAACCTTCAAATATTTTATGTTTTTACTCTTTAATACTATCGCTTAAATATTTTACACACACACAGAGTTAGCTTTACATTAGCAACACCCCTTGTGTAGGAATGGTCTGGTCTTCATTATACTGGACTGGTCTAACCAACCAGTACAACAAAGGAATAGCAAGACCAATATCCACATGGGCTATGTGCTGGAAATTAGTTTGCATACACTATAGCAATCAATGGTCATCACCAGTACCCATGTCCACTGCAAGACCTAAAACCTTGCATGTCAGAACCAATGCTGGACCACCAAAATGTGGAAATCTGTCACCTGGTCTAATGAATCCCATTTCAAAATCTATCATATTGATGGGCACATCCATTTTGAGAAAGCAACATAAAGCCATGGCACCCGGATGACCTGTTGGTGTTTGCCAGGCTGGAGGAGGTGATGGTGGTGTCCTCTAATCACTGTTAATCAACGGCTCAATGGGAATGCCTGGCTTTCTATCGTCACCAACTAAGTACACCCATTCATAATGACAGTATATGCAGACAACTCCAGCATCTATTGACAAGACAATGTACTATGCTACAAGGCCCAACAGGTTGCTAACTGATTTCAGAAATATGATAATGAATTCTTCGTCCTCTTGTGGCCATCAAAACTCATCCGATCTCAACCCAATTGAACATTTTTGAAACATACTAGGAAATGATATTCAATGCTACAACCATCCACCTGACAATAAGCAGACATTACTGGACACATTTTGCAACACATTGTCCTGAGGTAGTATTACTCCAAGACACTCTGCAACATCTTGTGAAGTCCATGCCAAGATGTGTACTGTATTACAGGCAAAAGGTGGTCCCACAAGGTATTAGGTAGGTGCTGGTAATGCAAAACCAACTCAGTGTATATAATAAGCATATACACTGAATTATGATCACTATCAAATCCGTATTGGGCAACCATTCATGTGGATAACAGCTGCTATTCACTTAGGCATTGACTACACTACATGTCTGAAGGTGTCTGCAGGGATCTATCTGCAGCCATACAAGGATTTCCACAATCTCAGAAAAGATGACAGTTGCATGTCCATATGCTTCACTTTCTGCTCCAAAACATTCCACAAGTGTTCAATTGGATTGAGGTGATGTAAATTTAATGGTCAATCATGATAGATGTTATCCTCACTGTGTTCCTCAAAACAATTGTGCACAATGCATTATCATCGTGGAAGATCTCATTTCAGTCCAGGAAAAAATGCAACATGAACATGGCAGGGTGCACATGGGCTCCCAAGAGCTGCCAGTAAACCTCACCAGTGAAATGTTGGTCCATATGCACTAGGGTTCCTAGTTATTTCCAGCAAAAGATGCTCCATATTAATCAACCACTGTTAGCTGCCTGGATAGTGGGCACCAAGCACAATGGTCCAAGGATTTGTGTTGCTTGTGCTACACATGAAGGTGTCTGTCAAGGTTGCACCAAGTATTTGAACTCATCTGACCTCATTTCCAGTCCTTCAGGGTCTAACCAGTGTGTTGTTGACACCACAGCATTCGCAGTCAACGGTGATCAGCAGCGGGGAGAAGGTATCTCTTAGGCTGTCTGTTGTGGAACCCCATGTCTGAATGTGTGATACATCATCATTTGGGATATTGTTCTTGCATTTCCCATATTGTACTACAACAGTTGCACAGTGATCAGCCATTGAGCCCACACAATGCACTGCACCCTTCACTTACCACAAAGATCCATCTTGCAGAATCCTTTATGGTTCTGTGAGCAGGAGGTGGCTTGACACATTCTCTGTACACCTTAACTGACAAGACATGCTGTTTTTGATATGGAAGAACCCAACGCATGAACTCCCATAATCATGCCCTTTTTTTGAAACTCTTTATTATCTTTACTATGTCCCACAACTGTTAATTTATCACTTTGACTTGCTCGAACAGATGCAAATTACCACTGCTCTAGTGTACAAAGCTGTTTGGCTTTTTATACTGCGAGCTATGCAGCATAATCCATTACGGATGGGATGATCATAATTCAGTGATCACTGAGTGTACATACATTTATATAGAATATAGTAACTAGTATATCAACATGTTGATTGGCACATATAAATTACCCTTTTTTGTGCACCCCAAATCCAAAAAATTTGGTTTCAGGAGCAAAAAACAGCACAACAATTGGGAGAGTAATTTTATATATTCAAATGGGTGTACAAAAACACAAGGTTCTGACATTTGGCACTATTTTTTCGGCAGCAATAGACTGAGTCTTAGTTTTTATATATTCATTTGATTCTTTAAAAAATTAAAGTATTAAAATACACAAAGGATATGCAATTCATTCACACACATCACAATAACAAAATTTATATTCTTTAGCAGAGCATCTAAGTTTTTTTTTTTTTTTATTCAAATCAGTTGCAGGTATAAACCTTATCCCAAATATGACATACAAATGCCAGGAAGGGAGAAGTCAAGAGTTACACAACATAATATATATCCATTTATTCAGTGCCAGTCATAAATGCAATGCATACTCCAAGAAACACAGACATGGCACACTACAGATACTGAAAAGCAGAGAATGCCCTGAGACAGCCCTAAGGGGAGGCATGCACACAGTGGTTAACAAAGTAAACAAATAACAATAAAGTAATTTAAAACAAAAACACAGCTGTAGGAAAAGCACAAAAAAAACAGAAAAATGAAAATGAGTTTAATTAATTAATACAGTAAAAATACTTCACTAGGTTGTGATTTATATAAAAAAAAACAAAAAAAAACCGATTACAGCATTAAATCTGAGTGGAGGTAGAGAAAGAATGCAATGATATGAAATGGTTGTTTTTCAATTGACTGAGATTCAATTGAATTAGCTTCGTGGGAAAGAAGAGCTTTATTGTGAATTAAGGCAAGGTCTAAATTTAACAAGTGAACAAAGATGATGTTAAATGGAAAGTACTTCTCAGCCAAATGAAGTCTGTTTAATTAAGAGGTGAGAATTGGTTTCTCTCTGAAAGATTTCTTGACAATTTTCCATGCCATGAATGCCCTAATTTCAGAGCATTGAATGGCAGAATTATATAATTTACAGAAAAATGAGGTTGTTACCCCAAATTTAAAAAGCAATTTCCTAGTATTTATGGCAGTTGACCATGAAAGATTATGACCTCTACAGGTTCATAGCTGGATTTAATTTTTGAAGTTTTTGGTTTCTTATATGGACTGTTTAGTCCCTCTAAGAAAGCTGTAATCTTTTTTTTTTTTTTTTTTATGTGAACCCTAAACACGAGAGGTATTAGAACCTATAGTACTTAGTACCATGCTTGGGTTGGAGATTGAGAAGATGAAAGAAGATATTTGTTGACATTGGACTTGAACTTCTGTAGATTGTAATTTTCAGGAAATACGTATGAAGGAAGGTTGTTCCAGAAAACAGCAGTTGAATGAATAAATGAGGAAGATGAAAAGTTGGTTCTGTAAGTTTGAAGTTGGACAGTAAAAGGATGTTAGCTGGTGGCGGCACGTGTTCGGACTGTTTTGAAAGAGAGAGCGGGAATTATAGAAGCCAGTTCAGAAGAACAGTGCTTAGGAAGTATCTGTAGAAGAGGCATGCAGCAGAAACAGTACGTCTATGAGAAAGCGAGTGGAGAGACTCTGTTAGAGATGAATCATTAATTAACCTAACTGCCCTCTTCTGAATGGAATCAAGAAGCCTGAGAGAGGTTTTGGGGGCACCACCCCAGATGTGGGAACAATATTCCATGGCAGGGCGGATTTGCGATTTATACAGAGTGAGCAGCTGTTTGGAAGAAAAGTAACGCCGAGAGCGAAAGAGAAAACCAAGTTTTTTAGATGCAGAGGAAGCAATATTTGTAATGTGCTTGTGCCAAGAGAGTGTAATCAATAGAGGAGACTTTTTTTGAAGACTAAGTTAGACACTTGCCCTAACCAGTGAAACATACAAAATGTTAGGTTTGATAATTACTGAAAAGATTAATAATATGTGCAGAGTGAATATGTTGCAGGTTTTGTTTAACACATCAAATGGCTCTAGCAAGTTTTTTCAAAAGGTAGTTTACGTGACTGGAGAAAATGAATTTAGAGTCAAAATAGATTACCAGATCCTTACATTCATGGACAATAGGAATAATTTGAGAATCAAAAGAGGCCATGATCAGGAGGATGTTGGCCTCTCTTGAAAATAGACAGAGATTTGATGATAACTATATCTTGATAGGTTAAGAGGTAAACTGAAAAAAATGAAGCCATGAAGAAAGTTCTCTTTCGAGTTTTGCAGATAAGGTCTTGTGTGATGGGCGACTGAACTGAATGAGAGGTTTAATGTCATCTTATGCAGATGACATTACAGAATTTAATGTCATGTGCATAATAAATTACAACATAATGTGATAAAAAAAAGATTGGAGGAGAGCAGAGAAAAGTGGTGCCGAAAATGTGCCTCTTGGAAAGTACCACCAGAACATAAAATAAAGGAATATATTCTTAAAATAGGAGACAAAAATCTCAGGAGATTGACAAAAAAATTTAAAAGGTTTCCATTGATAAGATAACTTTCAAGAAGATTAAGCAGATATTGAATTGAGACAGCATCAAACACAGAATTTTTATCAGTGTATATTATGTCAATTCATTTTTTTAAGTTAAGAGCATTTAGAATAAATAAATTAGTTGTAAGAAAATTAGCAGTGGTGGACCTGCTTTTAATTCCATAGTGGATTTCATGTTTGGAATGAAAATAGTGGTTTAGTAACTCACTCAAGGAGTTTTACAACAGAGGATGAGATTGAAATGAACCTAATGTCTTTATTGCTTTAAATATTTCTGCATTTAGGTAATGGGAAAAATTTATAGTGTGCCTATTCAGAGGAGAAAAAGTTATTAGTAACAGCTTGAATGAAATATAATACAAGAAAGTTAATTACTTAAACACTTGAGATTTAAATTAAGAAAGAATGTTATTTAGCCAGCAGTAAATGGGGTCATTTAAATTACATTAGTTTTACTACAGGATGTTTAAAAAATAAATAAATAAATATAGAAATACTGTAATTATATTTATTATTAAAAAAAAAAAAAAAAAAAAGTTTTTAAGCTTAATAACCAGCACCTTTCTTGTGACCAATAAAGTTCATGGGGAACTAAGGCAGGAGTGTACAAACTAGTGTGTACCCTCCTGCCTAGGTCCCAGAACATTCCTATCAATGAGTGACTTAACTCATTGATAGGAATGTCAGGAACTTCCACCCTTTTGTGGCAATCTTTACAGGATAAAAATTTTATGATAATTTCCAGAGGATGCAATCCAGGTTGACATGAAAAATACTCCTTGAAATAGTAAAAAGGTCTTCCAAGGACAGTTCAGCCACCTCAGAATTCAATATTTGACAGACAAATCCTTTGGAGCCCAAGCCGTATAGAAATAGGGATACATATACACCGCATATTACCACACAGCATGCTACAAGGTCAGAATGGCATATTTTTGCAAGCTCTTATCGGAAAAGTCACAATACCACCCCCCCCCCAAAAGTTTTCTTTTCAGCACATATTATCTTCACCATGCCCATCCTTCCATTTGTATGAAACAAACTTGAATCCCAGTGACGGATTTCCATGAAATTTTGTATTTGGCTCTTTTAGAAAGAGCCAAAAATAGAAATAAAAAATAAATAAATAAACTGATAATTCTTCTTATTTTTTCATATGCATTAACAGAAGTTATCCACATATACTGTGTTCTGTATATGAAGCACTGGTCACTGTTAGTGGCAGTGAACTGATCAGAGGAATGAATGGACAATATAGCAGATGTGCAAAACAAAAAATGCTCAGTTTAAGTAATACACATATTTCAAAAAAAAGTTGCTTTTTTGAAGAATTTTTTTGTTATCAATTTGATGAATATGTAAATAAATAATTTAATGTTACTATTTCATTATTCTTTAATCACTGAAGATCCTTGAAATAAATGTACTTCAATTACACTATTCTGCATTTTGAAAAAATTCACTGATATTTTCTCGGAAAAGGATGTTCCTAAACCATTTTCTAATGCCGATTTCAAAAATAACTTCCATTTGTTTCCCCATTGCGTGGTTTCTTCAAAAATCATGAAAGAAAATTTGATTTTTCAGAAATTTTGATTAATTTTGGCAATATTTGTGCACTCAAATTATAACAAAATGCTACTTTTACTAGACTTTTATATTTAAATACATGTTGAATACATTACTAAAAAGAAAAAACAAAAGTGTAGTAAAAATTCCACTAAACAGTAACCTCTCAATTTAAAAACTTATCTATGATGGGTCAAATTTTCATTTTTTTTTTCTTGAAAATCCTTCTACTTTACAGTCCTTCAGTATCCAACAATAGTCAGTTGCCATTATGTTGACATTCAACTTCCCCTGGTACCTCATAAAAATCCATGTCTTTAATATCCTAGTGAAACTTCTCACCCTGTTCTTCACTAACACTTCCGAGATTTTCTGGGAAATAGTTGATAGTATAAAATATGTACTTGACACTCATGATGCAGCCCAGCTTCTTGAAGTTTGACAACATATTTTCAACTATATTCTTGTTGCTCTCAGCAACAGACCTGAAGGTAATCCATACCTGTTTTTCTCTTTTATTCATAGTTCCCCTCAACAGTTTGCAAATTTGAAGTCCAACAAAAATACCTTGTTTTAGCTTCTCTTGGGTTATCAATGGCAAATTAGTACAAAGGTAAGCAGGGACCTTCCTGAGGTAAAGCTGTCACAAATTGTTTCATCAAGCCCAGTTTGATGTACAAGGGTGAAAGGAGAACAGACTTGTGATCTATCAGCAGTTTATGAACTATATTCTTTGATCCAAGCAACAAACTGCCTCTCTCTGGCCAGATCTTGACATCTGAGTGCTTATTCCTTGCTCGACTGTCCCACTCACACAAAAAGCAAGGCATTCTGTGTACCAGATTGCTGTCCAAGTAAAATGCCCATCGCTTTAAAGTCAGCACAGACCAACCAATCAATCACGTTCTTCGTATTTAATATTGTCAACAACAATATTAAGTAACTTTCTTTCAAACGCACAGAGTGAGTAACTGAATTGATCCATATTTATTTCCATTGTGGAGCAACACACCTTTGAGACTCTTTGATGAGTCAATAAAAATGTCTCCACTGTGTAGGATTGTAACTAATTCCTAAATAATTCACTAAGTCATTTGTATTATTGCAAAAAACCATAGAATCATCCTCAGAAAAGTAGAGAACTAGTTCTCATTCTCTGTCTGTACCATGAGAAAAACATCCCATGTGCTTGAAGATTACAGATTCCGTTGGTAAATTTAAATCTCTTACCAGATCATTAAGTTCATGCTGCAAAAACAGTGAGGGTTGGACTCAATGTCTACAGGCATGTAGACTTAAGTTTCATCTTCAGAAGCATCACTTTCAGCACTCTCTGCTGCTACATTCTCCAATACATGCAGAAGGAATGGAATCGGCAGGTTATCTCCATGTGGGACTGGTCTAATGGCAGATGGAATATTAGAATATACAATGCCCTTCTTAATCTTTGCATTGTATCCCTCTACATTAGCTAAGCAAAAGTAACAATCATCACAATGATTTCTAGGCTTCCACCAAATCATGGGATTTGCAAATGACATAGCCTTCATTTTACCATTTTTCCACAATCTCAATGATTCAACACAAGTTAGGCAAACTTTATGTGGAGCCCTTTGTTTATATTGGTCACCGAGTTTCACTATAAAATAAGCACAATACGTCTTTTACAAATTCTCAAATATTCTTGTCTTGCTTGAGAACTACATAACTTCACCAGATATAAGAAATTAAGTTTGGATTGTTTAAAAGACATTTTATTCACTTTTCAACACAAGTTTGACATGATAACTGACCACTCAGCTACATCATTATGCATTAGAATGACTGCATCAGAGCTCAATATAGACAAAGAAACTGTGAGACAAATTTTAACTGAAAATTTAGGCATGAGAAGTGTGTCAAGATAATACCAAAAATTTTGAATGAAAATCAAAGAATGAGAAGACTTGAAGTTTGTAAAGATTCAGACTTTCTGAAACAAATTGAAGATCCAAAGTTTCTGAGTACAGTCAGTTCTGCTATAACACAGTACATGTGATCCTAAAAATCGCCATGTTATGGTATTTCGTGCAATAAAAACAACAGGGCTCATGAGAAAAAATAGAGATAGGGCACTAAAAAAAAAAAAAAATATTCAGTCTGGTAAGAAAAACACTAAAAAAAGTTAGAAACCCAATAAAATTGCTAACGCAGGTTTAAACATCTTAAATTTCTAATAAATAAATAAAGATTACAGTAAATACAGCACTTTTCCTTTACAAGATATGAAGTTTGTTTGTTTGATTGATATTTGTGTTCGCTGACATTTTCTTCAACAGGAGGACATTCCACAAACTCACTGGAGAGTTATTGCAAAATTAAGAGAACATTTTAGTGGAAGAAACATCAATTAAGCTTTTGAAACAAAGTGGCCACCTCATAGTCCAAAAGTGAAGGTTACTAGCTTTAGCTGAACAGCATTTTTCTTCTACATGAATGAGAAAAATGCTGTACAACTAAAGAGAACAATACAAAGAGATATAAACAAATAGTCCCACAATCTGCCTTCTTCCGCTGTTCAAAATTTCATTACTTGAATCAGAGCTGTTATTGATACTGAGGAATGACATTTTGTGCAATGTTTTTAGTCAGAGTAAATTGACACCCACCTTGATGGTTATTGTTTTCTTGTTTGTAAATTCACGTGTTTACATCAAAACATTTACATAATATTTTTATGTTAAGTTACTTTATAATTGCTCTGCTCATAACAGCAGAAAAATACTATAAAAATATCCAAGCTAATAACCACAGTAGTGCTATATTACATACATCAGTGATAGCTTTATTTGCTTGCAGGAATTTTTGAAATTTGACAAATATATGTGCTACTTTTTGAAAAAGTAGCACACATATTTGAGTTTAACCATGGTTCAACCCTGCTGATTACTAAATATGGTTTACAACTGTATTCTTATTAAAATGATTGCTGGTAAACTTCTCTGACTTAGGTAGCCATGCTGGAGTATAAACAGAACTTTCTCTTTTGTTTGTCTAATGGAACTCTGAGACTAGAACAATAAAACAGTATCAATTGCTTCATTGTAAAGTACAGATATATCTTTATCTATAGCTTTTATAAAAAAAATTGATATCATATTCAGTAAATTATCCAAATCTCTAACATACAATTTTTTGCAAATTTACTAATATAACTCGTACAGCTTTTATGTATGCAAAAAAAAAGCTGTAAGAGTCAGACTTGTAAATTTTTGAAAACAAATCTTATTCCTCTAGATAACTGGCTGCCAAAAATTGGCTACAAATAGACTGGGCAAGACTGTCCTCAACTAACTAATTTGTTTCATAATCCATATTCCTTTGGTTACATTAAATATTCAAAATTTTATAAGTTAAGCAGTTCACTATATTTGCTCTAAATCAGTTATTGAATTGTTGCTATCCAGGTTTTTGATTCCATTTATTCTATTATATAAGTATACTCAATCCACATATTAACACTTAAAATATAAGTCCAAGCATGGATCATACAGGCCCAATATCTTTTATCAATTTTTGGTGTTTAAAAGATAACTAAACACTCCTAAAAACTAACCAAAAATATAAAAAATAAAGATTCTTATCATAAAAATTTATGAATATTGCATTCCATTTTGTTCTTTTCATTTTTTTCTATAAAAATTTCTATTAATTTTTTACTGAATCTTTTATTCAATAAAAAATATTCACCATTTTGTTTTTTCCTTCATAAGATCCTTCTTTGGAAATTCAATCACTGCCTTGCAATTAAACTTCACTGAGTTCAAAAGGCAGTTAAATGTTATTACTCTGTTAAGTAAATAATTAAGCACCTTATTAACATTTCTTCTGAAAAAAATATTTCTACTGATTTAAGTGGACAAGGAAGCACATATGGTTTCACTTCAAACAGTTTATTTCTTTTAATGTAATAAGAAAATACTTCTAAGTAAAGCAACATTTTTTGGCAAAAAAAAAAAAAAAAAAAAAAAAGGATGGAGGGACGGGGGTGTTATAAGCATTTCAATTAGATATGCAAATGAATATAACGAATTTCTTAGCAGGCAATACCAATGTGGAGAATTTAATGGACAGTGTTTGCGAAAAATTATATGAATACTAACGCCATATAAAATACTATTGATACATAACTTCTCCACATAGCATTTAAATGCCTATGTAAAAAAAAGTCAGGATCTGTAACATTTCAGCTGTGTGTGTGTGTGCGCGCGCGCGCCTACACTAAAGCACATAACAGCACTTTTCTCTTTAACTTAATTAGCCTTTAGCACATTGTTACACGACATTCTATTTAAATGCGTATGATAGAAATTCCTGTTTTCGCCAATCTCAATTTCACTTATAAATGTAATCAAAGCGAACAACAAGAAAATATTACATACAAGATAGTAGGAGTTTGCTCGAACATAGGAGTTTCTATAAATATGGGCAAAAACAGTTTTTGGTCGCTACTCTTTTCGAAAAATAACTGCCTTGTAAATAACCGGTGATCACGGTTTAAAAAATAAATACTCAGTCACTTTGTAAATAACAAGAACACCTTTTAAAGTACTGCAATTCGATAAAACACTGTAAAAGAATAAAGTTTGTTGATCATTTTTCTCTTTCACTTATCGGTTTACCATCTAAATAGGCCTACCTCACTGAAGTAAATCATTTTCGTTACTCATTATAGGAGCCAAATATAAGCACAGCGTGCAATTTTAATAGATAAACTTCGATGGTGAAACGAAAATGCGAATATAATGGTGCGCAAAAATGTTTCCATCAGCTGAACGTTCTTTCATTAAACAGTTGCATAAAAAAAATTAAAAGGAAAAAAAAACAAAAGAAAAAACATGATCCAATGCTTCAAAATGAATATTTTTTTGTAATCAACAAAACTATTTCCGTATTTATCATTTTACTCACCAGTTTTAATTTTGGTTTCATATCTTTATCACTTTTGCTCATATTTTTTATTATTTTTTTTACCGAACTGAAACTGTTCCTATTGAATTCCACTTGTTACAACTCTGATTAAGCATTAAGAAAATGATTTAAAAATGGTACACATAGAATAAACCAAACTTGTTACGCACCGCTTAGTTGTTTACAAAACAGCAAAACAGAAGTTTTCCACATTGAAAAGTTTCATTAAATGTTCACTCAGCCTTCTTTAACGTCTATATACTTTTCCGCTCGCATAATCGAAATACAACAAACTGAAAAACCGAAAGGAACAAAAAACATGTCGATAAGTACTTCCCACTGTTTTTTTTTTTTTTTTGAACTGCAGTCCATTAGTATGTATTGATTTTTGCAGGAAAAAAAATATATCTGCAATGTGAAATTCCGCAAGGATTGAAATAGTTGCTTCGAAATATTAAACTCTTCCTTTTTTTCACTTTTTACGAATAGAAAAATTATAATAAATTTTAAATGTGAAATGAAAAGCTCACCCCAGCAACCTTGCCAGCGCACTGTTAATACCTATTATTAGTAATGGTATGACTCCCTCGCTGCCATGCAGCAACCACATTGCCGAACAGTAATACAACTCTCTACTATGTAAAGTCAATAACTAACTCCAAAAAGAAAATTATTATTTTTCTAGAAAACTAATTATTCATAATAGAAAAAACTATACACAAAAGTATTTGATGGTGATTTTTAATTCGTTCGACAAGTAGCACAATATTTCCATAACTTTTAATGAGCAAAAACAGAAATTTATATAAATTACGGTACTTCAACCTTACCCTAGAAGTTCAACTCCGCCATTACGACTTGGTTAGGGAGGGAGCGCGCAGATTTAACTGCTTACAACGTACTGCGCATGCGACGAATGTGTTACCGTGTTTCTCATCCAATGAAACTGCTTCAATATTTGTGCGGTATTGTCAATGGCAACGCTTTCATAAAGAAACAATTTATCCTTTAAAACTCTTCCTTACTCTGAGCGCGCAACAGAAGTTGGTGTATTTAAATTTGTACATAAAGAACGCAAATCAAATAGAGAAAAAAAACTACTTGGTTTTCAAATATTGCTTTTGATTGGTTTTTCTCGTGATGGTGTGTGTGATACATCGCGCAACCCACACAACAATGAGTGAGAAATTTAAGGAAAGAGTGGCAGAAACTTAAAAAAAAAAAAAAAAAGTATGTAAAGCTAGTTAATCTGTACGTAGTTGTTTTTCTGCTACATCCGAATATTAAAATCGGTTTACTTTTTGTTAATATTAAGAACAAGTAAATCGAATTTCTGTAGATTATCAAATAAAAGAGAAAAAAATAACGTTCATTTTATTCGCTTTTGCTCGTTTAGCATTCGTGTTTCTGAAGTCTTCTAACGGAGACCATTTCATTAAATATTGTTCAGCAAATGCTGAAGTTTTGGAGGATATTATTACCATTATAATTTAAAAAGGTACCCAGTTTCTACCTACATATTCACACCTTCAAGTTATCCAGTTCGGATTGCAAAATTCTGGGCGTATTACGCCACCTTAATTAAAAAAAACATAAATAAAAAATATATATAAGAATTTATATATTTTTATTCTTTATTATCTCTTATTATTCTTATTTATATAAGAATTTATATTGTAAATAACTGCTACTTATTTTTTATACAAGAAAATATTTTTTATTTATATATATTTTTTAAATAAAATTAGAAAAGTCTTTAAAAAAAGGAGGAGAGGGCAATCTTAACAGTTACCATGCACAGAAGAAGCTTTTGTGTGGCAGAGCGCGAGAGGGGGGGGGTCTAGATCCAGCCTTCGTATTTGGGCCTGTAATCAGTAGACTTCAGGGAATGAAAAAAATTGCGAAAACTTTATAACTTTAATTAGCCAAAAACTGCACAAAAATACAATTTGGAATTCGGTGAATGGGGAGAGAAGCTCCCCAGGACAGATCATAATTTAATTTACAATATTAATTACTAATTTTAAAAAATTACAAATCTAGTTTTCTATAATGATCACTCTTATACGACGTAAATATTAAGATATTTTATTTATCTAATAATTAAATCCCTATACATTAAGGTAACATTTCGGGAACCTTACCGAAACCCATCATCAGACTATACTGTTTTTTTAAGGACAGAAAGAATTGTTTTATTATTTTTTTTTCTTTCGGTCCTTAAAAGACAACCTATGTACGATCTGGAGATAGGCAAGGTTACCGAAACGTTACCTAATTGTATAGGGATTTAATTATTATTAGTTAAATAAAGATCTTAATATTCATGTTATATAAGACTGGTCATTAAAAAAAAACTATTTCACGGAAAACCACCACGTAACGTCCTTCTCCAACTACAAATTACAAATAATTATGTAAATTAACATTGTTACATAAAAACTATTACTTAATTTACGAATTGGTAAGAAACTAATAAAAAATTCAAACAGTAAAAGAAATTCTCTAATTATAATGTACATAAAGTCAATCAAAGCAAAATATTATTCACATGACAAAAAATACACATAAATATATATAACAAAGGAATCGGATACAAAAAATAATTTTGATATCATATACTTGGATTTTAAGAAAGCTTTTGATACCGTTACACATAAAGGACTACAATATAAATTGAAGCAAGATGGATAAAGGATGGCTGAGTGGATGGCTATGGATAAAGGGATGGCTGAGTGGGAGAAGTCAGAGAGTGGTTATTAATGGACACTGCTTTTCCTGCACTAATGTTATTAGTGTAGTTCCCCAGGGTTCAGTTTTGGGCCCATTTTTGTTTTCTATATTTGTTAATGATATTAATGAAGGCATAATAGGCTCAATGTCTAAGTTTGCAGATGATATAGAGGTTGGCAAGGTGGCTAATGACATTAATCAAGGTAAGCTTCTGCGACAAGATCTAAAAAAATTAGGTAGATGGGTTGAGAAATGGCAATTGAAGTTTCATATTGTCAAATACAATGTACTGCATATGGGTAACAGTAATCACAGATAAATGTACCAACTGTGTGATACTACACTCAGGATAATTAGCCGACCGGGCTAGCCGAGTGGGTAAAGTACCTGCCCGGCAACCCAAAGGTCGCGGGTTCGATTCCCGCCTCGGGCTTGGATCAAAGTACTGCAAAAAACCTTGGGAGGTGCAATATGGCCACAGAAGCCGATGCGCCAACAACTACCAAATCAAAAAAAAAAAAAAAAATCTCAGGATAATTAAAATGAAAACTGCTATAGCGGGGGGGAGGGGGGGATTTTGCAGTCAGATCTAAAACTCTCTGAGCAAACCAGACAGGCTGCCAGGACAGATCATGGGGTTTTGTCAATGAAATACAGGAACTTTTCTGGCAGGAATAAGGAGGGGTGATTATCTTGCACAAGACATCTTGAGTACTGCATACAGGTCTGGAGGCTTAATTTTAGGAAGAATACAGATCTGCTAAAACGGGTGCAGAGAAGGGCAACGAGGTTGGTGAAGGAAACAAAAGGGTGGTCATACCAAGAAAGACTAGGCACCGGTTAGGTTATTAAGACTTTGAATGGACTGATCAAGCACAATGCCGATGGGACTCTTGCTCACACTTTACATATGAGGGGAAATATTTTCCAATTGAGGGAGGATGGTTGCAGGATAGATGTGCAGAGGTTTGCCTTCAGGCAGCGGGTGGGTTGATTGTTGAAATAAACTTCCATCTGTTGTTATGGAAGTAGGCAGTTTAAAAAATTCAAGGTAGAACAAGAGCAACTAGGTTACCTTTTTTGACTGATGCTTTATAAGCTTGCTTTTTTGTAGCTAACACCAGCACATAAATGGGGGGGGGGGAAATTATACAGAGCCGGATTTGGACAATATGAGATCCTAAGTAAAACATTTGAAGGGTTCCAAAATGTGTAATTATACATACGACCCTGCAAATACAGGTACACTGTACTTTAAAAAAATTCAATTTGATTTTTCTGTTACATAGAGGATAACAGTTTTATTTACATGTTTTTTTTTTTTCATTTTTTAAATTATTACATAAGAAAAAGCTAAATAGTCTTTAAAAAATGGGAATTCTAAACTTCTGTTGATTTGTCACTATATATATATATATATGCATACACAAGTATAAGAAAGGAGGAGGTGTGTGTTGAATAGAATCACTGAAAAAACGAACTGAGGACTGAACAATTATTATATACCCTATCCTAGAAAATTAATAATATTTTATTTTTCTAGGATAGGGTATACATTTAACAGCATATTCACAACAGTGAATTTTTAGTCACTGTTTAAATTAAATGTAACTGTGTCATCATGGAAACCTCACCAGACTGAGTGTCTTTAGGGGAAAACGTAAATTCACAAACACTTCCAAAAATATGCAATAACACGAATTAAGCCTTTTTATTTGTTACTTGACACATACAGTTTTAAGAATATACAAATAAATATAAATACCAGTAACGATAAAATATATCAATACCAGTAACGAAACTACTAATTACTGGCTCCCCTCTACGCGAGAATCTCAAACATGCACAGTGCTCTTGGTGCACAAACGAGATTCAGTCAAATTCTTCACAATATGAATATATGGCATATATCCGTACCTTGTGGATATATTATAGCATACGTCCACAATCTTGTACATCACTCAAAGCGAAAACACAAAAGCTTTTATTGAAGGAAGTCGTTTCAATCTAGGTCAAGGGTAGATTCAGCCTCCATGTTTGGGAGTTCATTAACCTTAAAAATAAATAAACAGTTTACAAAAAAGAAGTGCAATATTATACTGCGTTCACTATTCCGATTTAAAATATTATTTTCTGTGATTAGTAAAGGGATATCAGAAAATAAAATCCAGCAATCCATTGAACTTAGTCAAAAAGATGCCAAAATTTCAACTTAAATTCTAATACACTTGTGATGAAAAACTAGGGAACAAACACAAAAAATAAAAAGAGCTACTAGTACTTGTCATTTAGGAAATAAAAACAATCTCTGTCTGATCCCATAAACAAAGTCTAGCGCAACCTGTCACGATATGCAAATCTGATAAACAGATAAAATCAGCCTTTTTTCGGAATCTCTGTTTCGCGTTTATGGCTTCTCTGTCGAATTCAAGATAGCAGTCATTGTGAAAATAAAGTGTCACAAAGACAATATTTTAGTGATTCCTAAAATTCTTAAATGTAAAGAGCAACAGGGAGAATGGCAGTAGGACAAGGTCAAGGCAAAGTGTCTAGATGTCTGAATGTGACTCAACTTTGTAATCAGTCCATGGAACCAGTTTCAAAACGTTCAAACTCTATTCTCGAAAGCTCGTGCAAAATCTTTCTCAAAAACTAGTGAAAGACCATTGTCATGTCATCTCCATGGAAGATTATCATTGTCTAGCCTTAATTAACTACAAGGTATCATTTTTTTTTCCCAGCATCAGCTTGCTTCAGAGCTTGCCTAATGTACAGGATCGCTTGTATCTGGGCGTACTGTCTATAGAAAGGCTTTGCCAGAGGGTATTTATACACGATTACCATTTGTGTTCCCTTAACGACTGTACAAAAAAATAATCCATTTCGTACCAACAGCATATTGACTCTATTCAGGAGCAATGAGCCATGGCATAATAAATATAGTCATTTTCTGTCTCAGGGACTAGTTGGCCCAGATTTTCTTTTAGTGAATGATAATGCATATCCTCATAACGCTCTCCTGGTGAGCAATAACTTAAAGACAGATTGCTCGTATGGAACAGTCAGCCAGTTTTCTAGACCTCGATCAAATCCTCCTAGAACTCTCCTGGTGAGCAAGAAGGAGAGATTGCTTGTGTCGAATAGTCAGCCCATTCTCTAGACCTCGATCGAATAGAATATGCATAGAATGCTTTTGGAAGGAAGTTTGAAGTCACATCCCCTTCTCAGAAATATCATCCCACTTGTATTAGCCCATATAATGCTGCCTTTATCCCATACCTTTATATTCCTCCATCGTCTAGTCCTTAGTGCCCATCATCTAGTCCTCAATATTGTATCCCCAAATGACTTAATAGAATAACAGGGAGGCAGCGTACCATTTCTAGATCGGTGCTGTACTCGAATCTAGACGTGATGCCTTGGAAACGGCGACTGCTGCCCAAAATATTCTAACTCTGACTAAACTTATAAACGGAAGCATTGGTTATCATCACAACTCCCAGGACACTTTCAGGCTGACCCTCCGCCCCCCCCTTTCAAGCAGGGCTGGTCAATCTAGGTTGCTTAAGTAATATGTTTCCAGGAAACACAATTCAGCTTATCAACAGATTATAAATTGATCTCGACAAGTTCTGTTGTTGTTGTTGTTGTTATTTGGTTTTTAGGAGCATTAGCAACTAAGGCCATATTGCTCCGGGATATGCGGGGGTCATTCCTGACCTTTCCGCATCCTCCGTATTTGGTGGCCACGGCTCGAACCCCGATCTAATCAAGAAGCGTGTGCTATGTACTGCTGCTCCTGCCCACCTTACAGAGGCGCCAGACAAGTTCTGACTAGAAATTGATCTAGACAAGCTCAGTGACGTTAAAAAGGCCGATAAAAATTCCTCACTCCACTAAAGGGATTCGAATCAAGTCTTCTTCAAATCGATTGTGTGGAGAGGACAGTGATTATATCCACAGTAGTTATAATCAATGTCCTCCCACAGAGTAGCAGAGGCCTAAGTTCAAATGCTATCAATGACGCCAGGAATTTTTCTGAGCTTTTTTTGGTAAAGTGTAAGTAAAGTATAAAGTGTATTAGCTGTCTGAGCACCAGGTTTTCCCCCATCTCCGCTTTGTATACTCTGTGCATCACAGTACTCTGTGGAGGCCAGAGATTTAAAAGTGTGTGGGGAGTGGAATGTCGTCTAATGTTACGTTCTGTTCTTCTCGCCATTTAGCCGTTAGGCTTATAGTGGGACCCACCATTACCCACATTTTTCCAGGAGGTGGCAGATCAGGCATCCAGTAGGTTGTTTAAGTACTCTGGTAGGCCCTGCCACCTAGTTTCCGAAGATTTCAGAAGTATATAAAAAAAAAACCGGGAACATTGCGGTGAATTCACAGCCCAATTGGGGTACAGGTTTAAGTGAGAGGGGAGTTAAATTTTGCGCTAGTTCAATTAAGTTATTTTGTAGGTATACTCGGTAAGTTAAGTTTGGGTAGTGGGGGAGAGACTGAAGTAGGGAGGAACAGATAGAGATAAGGGGTTCGTGAAGTTATTCGCTTTTTGCAAGCAAAAGGATCTTCATCAAGTGACATTCACCATGAACTGGTTGCTGTGTATGGCGAAAAGGTAATGAAGTTCAGTGGGGACAGACCCCACCAGGAGAAGAGGGTGTAGCAGGGGAGGGGAAGAGATGGCAACCAGTCTCCTCCTCCCCTGCCAGCGGATGGGAATTTAAAGAAACTGGGTTAAGGCACCCGGTATTGATCGCCAAATGGCAGAAGGTCATATTCAGGTGGTAGTAAATCCGGTTTCTTTAAATCCCCATCCCCTGGCAGGGGAGAAGGAGACTGGTTCCCATCTCTTTCCCTCCCCTGCCACCCCTCTTCTCCTGGTGGGGCCTGTCCCCACTGATCACGGGGACGCCTTCCTTATCTCTATCATATTCAAGTGGTAAGTGTAAGTGTAAGTGTGTGTTGTTGTCTTACGGCACCAGGGGTTTCCCCCATCTCCGCGTTGCTTTCATTGTGGTGAACCAGTTCACTGGGAAATGCCAGATATTCAAGTGGTACTGAAAAACATTTTTTTAAATTTAAATCAGTATACGAGTTTGTTTTTTTAAAAACCAAAAAAACTTTTGTTCGAAATTTTTAACGCTGCAAAGCTTGGCGATCAAATTTCCATATGTCTACTATTATTTTTCTTATAAGCAATCAGTACAGGATATTATATGCTCCACAGATGATTTCAAAATTTCCGATGGAATGTTTACTGCCTCCTAACGGATTGCACCCTTCAATTCCGAATAGAAAATCTCTGTAAATCCTGTATTTCAGATATCCGCATAAACCAAAAGTCCACGCCAACCAAAAGTTTTCCATATTATTATTATCGGACAGATGATCGCTGTTTTCTGCATCCTTGGAGCCAATGATATAGAAAATGGCGACGGACAATTGACTTTTCCATGAACGTTTCTCGTAGCAGCTGTTTGACATTATTGTCAATATGGAGTATAGCTCCATACAGAATCCTGAAGCCAAGGAAAACATACACGTGTGTCGGTGAGAGACACACACACACACACACCAGGAGATTGCGCGCCTCCATCTACACATAATGACTGTACAACAGAAAGTATAGCAATATTACCCATCGCAGCCCGATTAATCGTGGACAGGTGTTAAAGTTATCGCTCCAAATGGAACGATGTAAATGTAAAACCATGTAAATATCGTCCATTTTTCTTAATAATGGTGAAAGGGAATGAGATGAAACGCGGTGGACAGATATACCCGTTAATAATTCAAAAAGCCCGCCAGTGTAGTGTTGCCGTATGTCGCCTCACAGCAGATTCCGGTTGCAAAATGGTGGCTACCGTGCGAGTGTGGTCCAACACAGGTGTTCGTGAAGTTATTCGCTTTTTGAAATCAAAAAGGCTCTTCACCAAGTGACATTCACCGTGAACTGGTTGCTGTGTATGACGAAAAGGTGATGACAAAGAAGCAGGTGTGTTTTTGGTGCAATGAATTTAAAGCGGGCTGTGTTGACATTGAAGATCGACATCGGGCGGGCAGGCCTTCATCGAGCAAGACAGAAGACAACATTTCGCGCATTAAGGGCATCGTTCTTGAAAACAGGCGAGTGAAATTGCACAAATAGTGAACGTGTGTAAGTCGACTGTTCACGATGTCCTTGGCTTTCGAAAGGTGAGCTGCTGCTGCTGGGTGCCCCGACAACTGTGAGAGGAGGACAAAGCAAAACGCACGGGGATGTGTATGGAGAACCTGTTGCGATATAGCGACGAAGGAGAGAATTTTCTCTCTAGCATAGTCACAGCAGACGAAACGTGGGTTCATCACTTTACACCGGACAGCAAACAAGATTGCTTGCACTTGGTCATCGCGGAACACAGCGGCAACCCCCAAGGCAGAATGCGCTGGTCCCAAAGGAACTAGTAGTTGTTGGTGACTCTATTGTCAGGGAAACGGGAAACATGCTTTGTAAAAAGGATAGGTGGAATAGGACCAGGGTATGTCTGCCAGGGGCAAAAGTTGATGACGTTGTAGAGCGGATATCATCTTTTAAGGGCACAAAAGGTGAGATAGTTGTACACGTTGGCACTAATGACATTAAGAGTAGGAGACCGGCGGAATTACTTGACAAGTACAGGTCACTGATGAAAAAAAGCCGTGAATTAGGGTTGAAATTGAAAGTGTCTGCAATTCTGCCCAGACACGATAGGAGGGAGTATATGATGAGAGCCCTGTCAATCAATTCGGCCCTGGAAAGATTGTGCAGGGCTCAAGGGGTAGAATTTTTTTCAGCCTGGTCTGTACTTGTTAACAGGAGAGACTGCTTCTACAGGGATGGGATACACTTAAATAGAAAGGGTGCAAGAATGTTTGCTGATGCTATCGAGGCAATGTTAGGTGGGTCGGAAAACTGCTAGATTGGGGGGATACAAGGACTAATAGATTAACAGTAGCCACTGGCAGAGGTGAAAGTGATTCTTGCACTGCTTCTATTGGAATGAGCCGCAGCCTGGAAAATAAGATGCAGGATATTTCAGAGACTGCTGGGAATCATTGGGGTACAAGTAAACACATGGGTTGTGTTAGGGTAGCTAAGAAAAAGAACAGGTGCATGTATACTTGTGTGTACACCAATGCTAGGAGTTTAGTAAATAAATTTGATGAATTTGAGGTATTGCTCAAAACATCAAAGGCAGATATTGTGGGGATTTCAGAGACGTGGTGTCACACAGATATAAGAAATGCAGAACTGGAATTTGGGGAGTACAATGTCTACAGAAAGGATAGACAGGATAGGAAGGGAGTAGGGGTTATGCTATTAGTTAAAAAACACATAAAATCCAAGGAAGTGAAGCCAGTCGACATCGCTGGACAGTGCAGTGTCGAGTCAGTTTGGTGTGACATAAGCATTGGGAGATCAAAATTGAGAGTAGGAGTGTGCTATAGGCCTAATGACTCTGATGAGTATAATAAGAAACTGTTTGGAGAAATAGAGTGGGCCAGTAAATCAGAGAGTATTATAATGGGGGATTTTAATTTCCCAGATATTGACTGGAATTTGGGGGCTGGTCACTCACACAGTAGCAAGGCTTTTGTGGATTTATTGGATGATTGTTTTCTACATCAGCATGTTCGGGAGGCAACTAGAGCTTGATTTGATTATCAGTAATGATTCTTCATGCATTAAGAATCTGCAGATAAATGAACCACTTGGTGGCAGTGATCACAGTGTGCTGAAGTGGGAGTTACTCAAAGAGGTAACTACCATTAGGGGTAAAGGGAAGGGGTATTGCTTTCGTAAAGGCGACTACAATGGACTGAGACAGTATTTAAATTCTATACAGTGGGATCAACTGATGATATTGCCAACAGCAAATTCAAAATGGGAAGCATTCAAAGAACTTATTGTGGAAGCTACTAGGCTTTACATACCAACTAAGAAATATTGTTCAAGGTTTAGGCCTAAATGGTTGTCAGATGAACTAATAAGGCATATGGCAGAGAAGAAAAATGCATGGGATACATACAAATTAACACGTGACACGGACGCCTATGATAGATACAAGTTGATCTGTAACCAAGTTACAAAGGAGGTTAGGCAGGCGAAGGCAGATTACGAGAGATCCTTGGCAAGGGATGCGAAGAAAAACAGCAAAGAGTTCTTTACTTATGTAAACTCTAGAAGGAAGGGGATGAATCAGATTGGTCCACTTGAGATCGATGGGTCAACTGTTGATGACCCTGCTCGGGTAGCTAACAAACTAAATGAATATTTTGCATCGACATTCACACATGAGGAGTTATTCAGCGAGGGGAATGCCAGAGGTGTATTCAACTCTAGCAGTAAGCTAGAGAATCTTGTAATAACTGAGAGCAAAGTGGAGGAGAAATTGTTGAAGATAAACACAAGAAAGGCACCTGGGGTGGATGGGATCTATCCAGTTATATTAAAGGAGGCAGCAAAGGAGGTAAGCAAACCCTTAGCCATAATTATGAGAGCTTCCTTGGACTCAGGGGAGGTACCCATTGACTGGAGATGTGCAAATGTGACCCCAATTCACAAAGGGGGATCAAAGGCTGACACAAGTAATTATAGACCTGTGAGTTTAACTTCTGTTCCCGGAAAATTAATGGAGGCACTGGTGAAAGAAGCACTGCAGGATCATCTAGACAAGACTTCAGTTATAGCTAGGACACAGCATGGTTTTGTTAAGGGGAAGTCTTGCCTGACCAATTTGATTGGATACTATGATGCAGTCACAAAAGAACTGGATGCAGGGAATAACTTTGATATTATATACTTGGATCTTAGAAAGGCTTTTGATACTGTTGCACATGGAAGACTGCTGCACAAATTGGAGCAGTGTGGCATTGGAGGCAAGTTGCTGCTATGGATAAAGGGGTGGTTGAGGGGGAGAAGACAGAGAGTGGTAATCAATGGACACTGCTCATCGTGGACTAATGTTATTAGTGGAGTCCCTCAGGGTTCAGTATTGGGGCCTTTATTGTTTTCTGTATTTATAAATGATATTGATGATGGTATATCAGGCTTAATGTCCAAGTTTGCAGACGATACGAAGGTTGGCAGGGTTGTCAAGGACACTACTGACACTATGCTGCTGCAACAGGATCTGGACAGGTTGAGCAGATGGGCTTCGAGGTGGCAAATGAAGTTTAACATTGACAAATGTAAAGTACTACATATGGGAAACAGCAACCCCAGAGCAACGTATCAACTCTGTGGTACTACACTGACAGTGGTAGAGAATGAAAGGGACCTGGGGGTGGTGGTGCAGGCAGATATGAAGTTCTCTGAGCAGTGCAGACGAGCTGCAAGAGTAGCTCATGGTGTATTGTCAATGATATATAGGAATTTTTCTAGCAGGGATAAGGAGGTGATTATTCCCTTGTATAAGGCAATGGTCAGGCCACACCTAGAGTACTGTATACAGGCCTGGAGGCCTCATTTCAGGAAGGATGTAGAGCTGCTGGAACGAGTACAGAGAAGGGCAACTAGATTGGTGAATGGGACAAAGGGGTTCTCTTACGAAGAAAGGCTTAAGTTTTGCAAATTACAGTGTCTGGAAACTAGGTACCAGCGGGGTGATCTGATAGAGGTGTACAAAGCCTTGAATGGTTTGAGCATGCTCAATGCTGATGGGATTCTTCCTCTAGCTCAGAAAAATCACCTGAGAGGGCATAAATTCAAATTGAGGAAAGACAGATGTAGGATAGATGTGCGGAAATTTGCCTTTAGCCAGCGGGTGGTTGGTGGGTGGAACAGACTTCCATCCCTTGTCGTGGAAGTTGATAGCCTAAATAAGTTTAAGGCTCAGCTGGACAGGTATTTCGAACGAACAGAGGGGTGAAGTGGAAGTGGTTATTTTTATTTATATATGTTACTTTTTTTTTTTTTTTTTTTTTTTTTTGGCTGATGCTGCATAAGCTTGCTTTCTTGCATCAAATGCCTCTACTAATGCTAATGCTAATGCTAAAGACACCGTGACCTGGAAACATTCACAATCTGCTGTGCGCAAAAAATTCAAAACTGTTCTCAGTGTCCGAAAAGTCATGGCCACAGTGTTCTGGAATCGCCAAGGCGTTCTGTTGGTGGATTTCTTGCCGAAGGGAGGAACAATCAATGATTTACTGTGCAACGTTGGAAAAACTGAAAGCGAACATTCGACGCAAACGACTAGGGCTCCTGACAAGCGGCGTGATTTTGTTGCACGACAACGCAACTCCACAAACTGCCCACACCACTCGTGAGTGGTTGGGCCGTAATCGATGGGAAACTCTGTCACATCCCCCCTTACATCCCAGACTTAGCACCTTCAGACTTCCATTTGTTCGGCCCTCTGAAAAAAACGCCTTTCAGGAAAGCATTTCACCACAGATGAGAAAGTTCATCAGGCGGTGCAATGTTGGTTACTGCGCGTGGACACGGATTTCTTCAGTACTGGTATTGATAAACTGATCCATCGTTAGGACAAGTGCATTAATAAAACTAGAGACATTGTGGAGAAGTAGTGCATGTTCACTTATTTCTTGG